>NW_004567107.1:11773769-11804169 GCF_000260355.1 Condylura cristata | reverse complement strand
TTTTTTTTTTTTTCAAATCCTCAATTTTGTGAAAATGACTGCTTTTCTTCCTTTCTTATGATTATGTAATGTTCCATGGTGTGGATATGCCACATATGCTGGAGTCAGTCATCTGCTGATGGAACATTTAGGCTGCTTCCATTTCTTGGTTATTATAAATAATACCACTGTACATATTTTGGAGTATAAGGGGATTTGTGTTGATGCTGTCATATTCTGTGGATATATAACCAAGAATCAAATTGCTATATAATGTATTTCCATTTTTAGGTTTTTATGGTAAATCCAGATTGATTTCTGTAAATGTTGTGCTAGTTCTTATCCCCACCACCAGTGTTATAGGGTTCATTTTTCTTTACTTTCTCTCCAACACTTGTTGTTGTTTTTAATATTTGTCATTCTCATGGGAGTGAGATGCTATCTCATTGCATTTTAAACTTGCATCTCTCTTGTTGGAAGTGATGATGAAAATATTTTCCTATCTTTTGGTTTTCTGGATATCATCTTTGGTGCATTATCCATTCATATCTACACTTCATTTATTAATTTGGCTGTCTTTTTACTGTTGAGGTGTATACGTTTTAAAAAACATATCTTGGATATTAATATCTTATTTTTAAACTGTATAAATATTTTCTCCCATACAGTAGGGTGTATTTTTAGTTGTCTTAAAAAAGCTATACAGAGCTTTTTAACTTGAGCCAATCCCAATTGTTTTATTATGTTTTTAATTCTCTTGTTATAGGACTGAAGTCACCAAAAATATCATTAGATTGTGGAATGTGTTGCCAGTGTTTTTTTCTATGGACTTTATTGTTTCAGTGTGTCTTCCAATATATAGTCAATGTAATTTTGGTTATATTACCTACATTATTTTATTATCTGTGCATGTGCATAAGTCTGTACAGGTTCCAGCCAGTGCTTCTATCCTAATTGTATAGTCATGCAGTTTTGTTTTGGTTTTAGTTCTAGTTCTGCCATTGATCAGCTTGTGGCTTGTCTTTATTTTTTCAGAAATGCTGGGTCTGAATGGTAATGATTATGGCTAATTTTAAAGACTTTTCCCTTTCTGATGTTCAGAATCAATGGCTTCTTATTTTCTAGGCTTTATGGTTTTACAAGAAGGTGTTATGCATATACTCATCTATTCTAAAAATGTAGAGGCTTTAGAAATACAGAGCTAAGAGGAGGTTTGATTACAAAAGTCTCTATTTTCCTTCTCTCTTTCCTTAACAGCCATCTTACCTTAAGGACTTGAGACAAATACCTGAATTACAATGTGAAAAACACCCCCACCTCACTAAGTATAATCCCTAGGCATGAGGCCCCCTGGAGTTTGAATAAGTGTTCTATTTCTTTTCTTCTGTATTTTCTCCATCTGTTCTAATTATACATCCCCTTCTTGGGAGTAAGAGGACAACTACTGTCTGTTGCAATGTAAGGGTGAGGAAGGTTAATTAACACTGAAGACAGGTCCCGATTGCCCTATATCACACCTCTGTCCATTTGCATTAGGCTGAGAGGGTGCCTTCCTTTCTGCTACCCGATGCTGCTTCTGACTTTTCTGCCAGCTTCCTCAGCCCCTTTTCTGAGTTACTTTCAGAGCATTGTTTCCAAAGCCACTGATCCATGCTATGTGACAGAACACCTTAGTCATGGGGAAGGGGGGGGTGTGTCATGTCATAGAGTGCAGAGGGCCATGTAGAACTGCTTTCTCCAGATTCTCAGATCCAACGAGCATGAAAGTCTGCAGCCTGAGTGAGGTAAGATCATTTATCTATCCAGTGGCTTGGAGAGATAGGTGATACTATAATCACTTTGCCAATTGATAAGAGTCTCAGGGAAATAGACTAACTTACCTCTGTTCACACAGTTGGCAAGAGCCAGAGTTAGAACACAAGTTGAGTACATTTTCTACCACTTGATGCCTTTTGTTTCCTTCAAATTCTCCCTTTGTTTTCTGCCTATGAAGTTCATTCCTTCTGTTTTCTCCCATTGCTTCTGTTTTTTTTTTTTCCTCTAAACTTAATTATTGAATGCCCTGTATTCAGGTTTTATAGGTCCTTTTCTTTTCCTTTGTTATATCTTCCAAACTATTTATTATTAAAAACATTGCTTCCTACTGAATATGCATAGACTGTAAATACATTGAAAGCTGGACTTTATTATAGTTCACCAGTGGATTCATACCACATATCAGATGCATTATTAACAATTATTCATTTAATGAAGTTAATAAAGGCAAACTTCTGTCTTTTTGTTGATATGAAATCCCACTTACCTAGTATATACAGTGCACTGTGAGGTAAAAGTGAGAATTACCGAAGGAAAAGACATCGCTAAAGGATTTTAAAATTGACTTCAGATAGCATGAGTATAAAGCTTAATGTGATTGTGTCATTTACTCACAAAATGAACATTAATTAATTACTTTTAATATGTTCTAGGACATGTATTTGATTTCTGACCTGAAAATAGTAACAAGCCCAGATTAAGCCCAGATTTTTAACTCAGGAATCTTATAGAGGTGCACAAGTAATGAGAATATTATACTGTCAGTGGATGAAAGGGATAAATGGGGCTTTGGAAGGAGAAAGAATAGGTCCCTAATCCATGTTTGAATCATAGAAGGCATCCTGGGAAAAGTGGTGTCTAAAAACACCACATGGAGAAGTCAGAGAGGCAAAAAAGGTTAACAGTACAAATCATTTCAGGTAGAAGAAACATGTCCAAGAAATGAAAGGAATAATATAAATGATTTAGTATGACTAGAGGGTAGAGTTTGAGGTGAGAAATCCTGAGAGATGAAGACATGCAGGTAAGTGGTAATCACTCAAGTTTTGCTTCTCACCAAGTGGTCTTAGAATAAGCAGCCTGAACATCACCAAAGCTTGACAAGTACAACATCTAAGTCACATCTTTTAAGGAAGCATTCAGTGTTAGGTTCATAAAGGTACAGATTGGCACGAAGCTCACCCTGAATATCAGCGCCTCCTTAAATGGCTCACCTGGATGGGCTGTCTAGACCAGACCTGTACCCCAACACATTGGGTGAGAAATACTATTTTAACAAGCTGCTCAGGTAATAAGTGTGTGCATATGAAATTTGAGAATGGTTCTAAAAGATTTGTATATAATGTTTAAGCTTAAGCAAGAAGAATGTCCTGAGAACACTGTTAGTTATTTGTGAATATTAGTTAGGAGTGTACTTCTGTTGTGTTTATTTAGGCCTCTCAGTGATTGTGCAGGAATGACCCCTATCAGGAGATGGAGAAACCATGGAGGAGGCAGTTACCATGCTTCTTTAAAGCCTTTTAAGATTATTTAACTATTATTAAAGTGATTCAGGACTAGAGGAGTAGTCAAATTTAAGGGGCATTTTACCAGGTTTAGTAGTTTGCTCCCCAACAAAACCTGCTGAAATATTGAGTTGGGATATTGAGAAATTAAGAACACCTGACTCCCAACTTTATGAACTGGTGAGAATACCATCTGCTGAGGAGGCAGAGCCAGAAGAACACCTGTATGGAGATCAAATCATGAACAAACATTTGGAAATATTAAATTTGATAAATTTTAGATTAACATGATACATGTATAAAAGGCATGGATTTCAACTGTCATCTCTAAAAAATATATAGTTGTGGGAAGATAGACACATGTTTAGAGAGCCTATAAATAAGAACAGCTAAAGTAAATGGTAGAATACAAAATTTAAACAATACCTGAGTAATTATTTTCATTTTGCAAATTATTTTCACATTCATTATTTCATTTGAAGTACACAAACTTTCTGGGGTGTGCAGAATGACATTATTAGGCTCATTTCACAGATAAAGTAATTGGAGCTTGCAATTTTTTTTTTAAAGATTTATTTGTAGAACTGGGGTACAGGCCAGAGGCTCAGGGGCGGTGAGAGGCTTCACCAGAGACAGAGTGGGGAGCAGAACAGGCAGATCTACAAAGTACACTGCTGAGGGGAGCAGTGGCCTGGCCAGGAGAGGTCTGCCACGCCATGTAGTCACCTCCAGGGCAGGAGGGAATTGAACTCATGCTGAAGTGGCTTTAGCTTCCCAGTGCAGTGCTTTAACCCACTGCACCACCAGGGAGGGCCAGAGCTTTTAATTTTTTAAGTTGTTTAGCTTGCAAATCATCTATCTGGAACATGGAACATTTCCAATTGTATTGAATGGCATGCAGTTAAGAGTCTTTGGTGTTCTAGGGTGAATTACTAATTTAGGGGTAGATTCCTCACACCAGCAAACAGTGTTCTAGGTACCAGATAGATTTCATACAAATGTAACAAAATGTTTACTCTGAAACAGCATCAGGTTCTTGGTTAAGGGTTCACCCTCCAAGGATGTCCCTCTCACTTCAGCCAACAGCTGCAAACCCAGGTTTTACCTGTATTTCTCAACATCTGTCTATAAGTTGTTTTTCCACTAGAGACCTCAAATAAAAGACAGTTCTTTCACCAGCAAAATGTGGTTACTCAGAAACAACCACAAAGAGATTGGAAAGTATACTTTCCTGACTGGATACACAGTGCACGGCCCCCACCCCCAAGAAAAGCCAACACCCACTTCTGTGACTTTTAGAGAGGGTGCATTACTGGGCAAACAAAAGGAAACTTCTTTCTCTGAGGTTCCTGGGTCAGGGAAATATCACTTCCTGTTGAGCCCTGTCCTTTGCCAACTGTGCATGTATAGATGCTCTTCCAGCCTCCTGATCTCATCTCAACTAGGGTTTCTTTGTATTTATTTTGACAACCCAAAAGCCTCTTAGGAGTTTTGTTTACTGGGATGAAACGTAGCACGCAGGAGGCATTTTACTTACAAGGTGACTGCTTTGTTATCAAAGAGTGCAACTCAGGAATACTCAAATGGAAGAGATACTTGGGGCAGGTATGGGAACAGGGTGCTATCACCCAGATTTGCTTGTGTACTAGCCTGGAAACTTTGAACTATGGCTTTTTTTTTTTTTATGGCAACTTCATTAAATAGTCCTGATTGATTAAATTATTGAGTTTATGCTAATGAATCGACACCCAGACCCTGTTTTCTCCCCAGCATTAAAGAGTGGAGTGGGGATGAAAATTTCAATCCTTCAGTCACACAGTTGGTTCTCTTGGCTACCAGCTCACATCCTTGAAGGTCTAAAAGTCATAAGCCTAATAATACATATACCCCTTTTGTTCTCACCACTTAGAAAATTCCAAGAATTTGTGAAATTCTGTCAGATGTAGGGAGGAAGGCAAAATATGTAGGTCATATTATGAATCATATCACAGAAACTGGATAGAACGTACTCAGTAGAAATCTGAATAGAATAAGTTTAATAGAAAAAGAAATGGGGGCTCCCCCTGGTGCCACTGCAGGTTGGAGCGCCGCACTGCAAAGCCAAACCAAGCCTAGCTGTTGCTGCCTCAATGCAAGTTTGATCCCTGCCCCGGAGTTGACCCATGTGGTGCAGCAGACCTCTCCTGTCTCACCCGCTGCTTCCCTTAGCAGTGTACTTTGTCAGTCTGCCTATTCTGCTCCTCACTCTGTTTCTGGTAAATCCTCTTGCCACCCCTGCAACTCTGTCCTCTACCCCATTTCCTCATGCATAAATAAATAAAATCTTAAAAAGAAATAGAAATGGGACCCTCCTGGTGGCGCAGCGGGTTAAAGCACTGCACTGAGAATCTAAAGCCGCTTCTGCATGAGTTCGATTCCCGCCTGCCCCGGAGGTGACCACATGGTGTGGCAGACCTCTCCTGACCCACCCGCTGCTCCCCTCAGCAGTGCACTTCGTCGATCTGCCTGTTCTGCTCCCCACTCTGTCTCTGGTGAAGCCTCTCACCACCCCTGAGCCTCTGGCCTATACCCCAGTCTGTGTGCATAAATAAATAAAATCTTTAAAAAAAAAAAAAGAAAAAAAAAAAAGAAATAGAAATGGTGGTGACCACAGAGGTCAACAAAGTCTTAATGAGGAAGTGTCCATTTCTTCCCCAACTGCTAGGGATCTTGTAGAATGGAGATTTTGAGTGGATATTTAAGGTTTACTATTTCAGCAATTAGTATTTTTTACTAACTGTTTGGTAGCCCTGAATAATTATTGGTAAAAGAAAAATAAGGTCACCTTTGTGTACTATAGCATTATTGAAATTTTTTTAATGACTTAGCCAAGATATTTGCTGGTTCCTTTTCAATCTGAGATGAGAGAATTTTCACAGTTTTAAATCACTTACTCATCTCTGGCTACACTAATTATGATACCATAACCTTGTATTTTGAGGCAGAAGTACAGCTAAAAAGTCTATGTACTTCCTGCAGTTATTGGAACAAGATAAAGATACACTAACTGATCAAAATATGAATCATGATAAAGAAGAAACTTTTGACTGTTGTTACCCTTACCTATAATATTCAGCCTTGGGTGGCACAGAATCGATTATTACAATATCCTCACTTCTTATAAACACTTTCCATGCTAGTCACAGTGAATTGACAGTCATATTTTCAGTTTTTTCTAAGGTTTCAGAACCTAAGGCAGTAAAAAGTATAATTACTATCAACAAGTATATGTTTTGTTACAGTCTTTAAAGTAATCTAAGATAGTATTTAATTGGATAATTACTAAAGACCTATAAGGAGGGCAAGATGGGGATTTTTATTCCCATTTGTTATTTTAAAAGATTGAAAAAAAAGTAAAGTTTATGGAGGATAAGGCTTGCTCTTGTTAAAACTGTAATTAATAGCAATAATTTTAATATAAATAATTTATTAAGAACTAACTCTATGCCAGGAATTGAGCCAAGAACTTTACAATCATTATTTCACTTTATCCTCACAGTGAACTAAGTATTATTATACTCATTTTACAGATAATAAACCTAAACCTAGAACAAGTTGAGAAAGTTGTGTAAAATCACAGAGAATATGTAAAAGAACTAGTTTGAAGCTAGTAGTAAATAACCATTATATTCTCTCATAATTCAGAAAGAATTCTTTCATTGAACATCTACTAGATCAGGGGTGTAACTGCAACACTGAGAATCTGTAAACTCTTATTTTATAGAAATAAAATCCCCCCAAATTAAATAATTAGTTAATAGATTATTTAAATAGTATACAAAACATAAATATGGGTCCAAGCTCTATTGAGTAACTATATGGAAAAATACAGTGAAGTACTGCAACAAAGACCAGCATCTAGGGGCATTTGAGACTCAGAGACTATATCACAACAAAGGTGACAGTTATCTGGATCTTGCAATAAATATGCAATTGTTTGACCCATAAAGATCAATTCTAAGCAGAGAGGGGTCATCATATAAAAAGAAATACCCATGTAGATATGTAGATACTTTAGAGTTCTACACCAGCGTTGTAAATGTGACATCATGGGAAATAGGACATTGGAACCAGCTTCTCATACTTTCTTTTTTCAAATGCATTGGAGGTATTTAACCAGAAGATTATGTTGAAATTGTTTCCTACAGAGCCAAGTACCTGCCCTTGTACAGGGAACTTAAGAGGGGCCTGTTATAAACTAATATTTTTGTGCTCTTCTCCCCACAAAATCTTATGTAGAAACCCTTCTCTCCAAAGTGATAGTATGGGAGGTTGGGCCCTTTGGCATAATGAGGGTTAGATGAGGCAATGAGGGTAAACTATCACAAAGAGGATTTGAGTCCTTATAATAGTCATGAGAGAGTTTACTTTCTTCTTAACTTTGCACAGTATGAGAATACAGTAAGAAGGCGGCAGTCTTCAGTGAAGAGGGCCTTCAATCTACCCTCCTGGCATTCTGATCTTAGATTTCAGGCTTCCAGAACGGTAACTTCTATACTTTATAAACACCCAATCTATGGTACTTTATAGTCCAAATTTACTAATAGGATGTCTGAGAGAAAAGGTAGACAGTGGTTTGCTATGAAGCAGCTTAGGAGTAAGACAGGGAAGGCATGAGTTGGGCACAAAATTAAGATCACATGTCTGAATGAACCCAGATTTGGGTATCAGTTGGCTAAACTTTTCTTTGACTATGTTCCTAAACTTATTTTTATTGATATCTTCTTTATTATTGAAACCTTTCTGGATAGATCTCTCAACTAGATTAAGCTACTCATTCTGAACAAGTCCTTTAGCACTTTCTCTGGCAGTGCTTCATGCATCTCAAAGTGGTGTCCAACTCTTACCGTCATCAGTTTACATATGTCCTGAAAAGATGATCAGTGTCTGATTAATTTTAAATACACCACAAACATATTTCAAATATCTGAAGCATAGGTAAATATTAAATATTGATTGAAAAAAGTGAACTATGATACTTTTCCTGATAGTGACATAAGTAGCCCTGAGCATAAAAGACTTACTTAATCCATGGCTATAGTTACCTGATATCTACTTCCATAACATTTCATAGCCATATCAAATCATATTTATAGTCCCAATCATGTACTAATTATTGAGCATTAAAATTTACCTAGTCTATGCTAATTCTACCATTTTTTTTAATTCTACCATTTTTTTTACACAATATTTAAAATTCCATAAATGCTTACATAGCCATTATTTGTCTCATTATGTGTTTTGTATTTTGACTTCTAGGTCTTTCAACTGTCCTCTACACAAATGTACTTATATTTTCTTTATATTTAAGGCCCAGTACTTCAGCTGTTCTGTAGCTGTTCAAAAAGTACAAGGAAATTAACCCAAAGGGAATTCTAGCCAGTCAAAATAGACTTAACATATTCATTTTGACCTGTTTTTGAGCTGTATTGTCAACCCTGAAAACTCCGTTCCCAGAATTGACATTCCCACCTTATATAGGTTGACTAGACCAGGCAATCATGCCATAGAGTTTCCACTGCAGAGATTGGCCAGGAGCCATATGGCCCTTTACCTTCTTCCCACCCCCTTCCATTTCACTGTCTCAGTCACAAACATCTGGCCTGTCCTAATTCTACCCCCTAAACATCTCTTATGTGACATCGTTTCAACTATTGTCATCCTGCTTCAGAGTCACCTTTATCCTACATGATCAAACTATCATTTGTATTCATCAATATAGTACTTCCCCAATTCTACTGCATGGCATCTGGATTTCATCTTGTCCTTTCATTTGGAACCTGTTTCTCTATTCCTTCATTTTGTTTGGTTTTCTGTTGGTTTTCATGCATTAAATAAACTAACCACCTCTCAGTCTTGAAGGAGGGAACTTGTAGAGGCTATGTTCAACTCTATCTTAATGTATGGCTGTCTCTCAAAACTTAAGACTGTTCAGTCTATGAAATTTTTAATAGCTCTTAGTATTTAAGGGTGTACCAAGAGTTGTCAGTGTCCCAAAGGGGTAGATCTTAGCACCTAGATTCAGGCTGATTGGAAGCCAGCCTAAGGCAACAGCTTTTAAAGCATACAGGTATATAGTTCTTTGGCACCACTGACCACCTGATATAAACTGGGTTTATATTGATGTTGGGTAAAGAGGCGGAGAACTAAAGAGTTAATGTCTATTGGCTAACTAATGTAACCTTGGCTGGAATTCATTGGTGGGTTACATAATTGGTCCATCTATGAAGAGGTTTTGCCATGTAATCTGGTTTTGGAATTTAGTTGTTGACAGTAGTTTCTGTGCATGCTCAGATTGTATGATCTCTCTGCTCAAAAATCTTGGAAGGTATATTGAGCTACTCCCAAGAGAGTAATCAGCATCCCACTCTCACCTCACTTAGAGTGCTATTCTGCCCAGTTGGTCATAGATTTCTGGCTTCCAGACCCTGGCTCCACATCCTGCCAGTGTCGCGATCCCAGATGCCAACATACTTGGCCCCCAAGTCCTAGCAGCCAGGCTGTCGGGTGCCACATTTCGACAGGGTCATGAAGAGACCTAGGTACTCTTCTGTGAACATAAACCTTAAAAGGGCATTTAGGTAATTTTATTATGATAGCTTATAGTACAGTCTGGAGAGTAAGAGGGCAGTATGAATGGGACCTTAGTTTCACAGCCTTCAAAATGACATTTCTACTACTTGCATCCAGTTGACCCATGTGTCTGCTCAATATTTGATAATGGCTCCTTTAAACTGTGGCATAAATTCACAGATATATTTGTTGGTCAGACAAGTATCTCAGCAGTGCCTCTTCATACCAAACTACTTTCAAAATAATCATTATTTTATAGACCTTGCCATTACAAATTATGTGCTCCTGCCTGGAATGGCCCTCTCTCTGTTTGTTTAAACTCATAAATCCTATCCATCCTTCATGTCTCAGCTCAGATATTGCCTCTTCTATAATATCTTCAATTATTACTTCATACAATGAGAGGGGTAGGCAAGTTTTATTTTATTCCATTAACCATTTGTAACCTAGGAGTTATTTGTTGCTCTATGTCTGTAAGAACCACTCAAATACCTAAAAGATGTAAAGTCCCCACAAGATGTTACAGTATTCCAACTCCATCCAGGGAAGCCAGAAATGTACGATCATGGATTACGGCCAGAATACCACTCTGAGGTGAGGTGGTATTGATTCCTCTGTGCTCAGATGCCACTGAGTCCACAGTAGACACTTGCTCAGCCTGTTCTCATCACTAGGTTAAGCTTTTCTGACCTGTACCTTTGCCAGTTGTCTCCATTTCCAATATGAAAGTCCTACACATCCATTATTCTCTAACACTTGGGTAGTTCCCATCTTTTAGCTGATACAAAGTCAACCTTCACACAGATGGCACTTTTGCTCTGTTGTGGTCACCAAGAAGCTATAAAGAGAAATTAGTCCACTTAGGTAGATAATTGATGGATATCAAGTGGCCCTTTGTTAAAAAAGATTTTTGCTTCTAGACAGATGACTTGGGGGCTCAAGAGACTCCAAGAAGAGGCTCAGATACCACCTTCTTCTTCCCTCTGAATATCTGTATTTCCACTCAAAAATAAGACACTAAGGACAGACTGTGCATGAAATGATGACCGTAAGGCTAACGTATTTAATGAGTAATATTTTTGAGTGTCATCTGCTGGCTGATACCTTGTGCTAGGCATGCCTAGCCTTGCAGTTATGGAATTGTTAGGTACCTACTTAAATTAAAAAGTATACATATCATGTACTAGGACTTAGTAGTTTTATTTTTATTTATTTATTTTTTTGACAACTTGATTTGTTCCATATCAATTAGTTAATGGTCATTGCAGGTTGTGACAGTCTTCAGCAAGGCTTGTAACTTATAGTCAAAACTTATAGCCTTGAATTATAGGCTGTTAGTGCAGAGTGGTTGCAACACAACACAAACAGGGAAGTGATATCTGTTATCCATAATGAATGTCTCTTTCCTCCTCCCTCCCTCATCCCAAGAACTACATAGTGATTTTTCCCTCTGAGATTGAAAAACCAACACTCTAAAAATAAAAGAATTAGTAAATGACTGACTCACATTCATGAGTGGGTTTCACTGAATAGTTAGGTTGACAGTTCAAAGTTCATTTCACACAACACTTTGCTGCGTCTTGCAAATTCATCTGTTAAAAGTTAAAGGGGATAAAAATGCCAGCCTGAAGCTCAGCAGGATGATGCGGGAGGAAAGAAAGCCTGAAGGAACAACTAACCCTGTTGATTAGTATTGCCTAATGCAGCTATGCACCCACTTATACCACTCCAGCCCACTGATCAGCATTTTTCCATTTGTGCAAACTTCATAGCCAAAGAATCAATACATCATTACCGTGCAGGACATTGTTTTCTGGGTATCAGGCGCGCTCCTGGGAGCATTATTTGAGTCATAATGAGGGGGATGGGATGTAATGAAAGTGCTGAATTATGCCACATTAAGGATCTTCTCCCCACGAAGCTGGTAAGCTGCTCAAATATTCCCTTGTGCGGCTTCAGACACAGCCATCAAATATTTAGCGTGGATTTTGGCTAATGCACCTCGTTTATCCCCAAGGTATTCTTCTAAAGCAGGGAGCTGGCATTACTATCTTTAAAAGGTAAGGAAAAAGAATCTGGGAGAGATTATCTGGACAAGACTTGCATCCTAGTATAGCCAAATCAATCCTTCCGATCCCTTTACTACAATAGCCACTCCCTGATTCCTTTAGCTTCAAGAACTGGCAGGATTTTGAAAATTCTTTTCACGGACTGTCTCCAGCTGCTCTATCCCCAGCCAGAGAGCTCATGACCACTGGCTGGCATTAAACTTCATCATTCTCTCCCCTCCCCTACTGTTGATAAGTCTGCCCCTTCCCAGGACTCAGAAGTCTCCTCTCACTCCAACTCCCCCAGTTCTTACCTCCTTCCTCTTCCCCTGAATGACTCATTTTGTTTACTGAGCGGAGAAGCTAATAGAAGGCAGCAGAATTTAAACCTCCCTGGGACTTGCTTTACACGCTGACAAAATCATTCTTTTCTCTCTCTGTTAAATATTCATGGCTCTCAGATTTTTAGATACAAAGGTACATTTTGTTTTAAAATGTGCTGATCCAAGACATACTGGTTTGCATTGATTTCCTCCTCTTTGCATTTCTATTGCATTGGAAATAAAGAGGTCCTCATTCACTTCTTCTGAAATATGGACCTGAATTTATCTTTGGTTTTCTTTCTAATTTGGTTGCTGTTTGGTTAAAAGGATGATGTTGGTAGACATTTTATGTATTTGTGTGTGTGTGTGTGTTTTTTTTTTTTATTTTGACACTGCACACGTGCGCGCGCACACACACACACACGGAGAGAGAAAAAGCAAATCACATTTTTTCCAGGCATCACAACCTAATGTTAATATAATTTGAAAGACATTTTAACGGCGGTTTGATTTACACATTTGAAATACTTACAATTTGGAATGAAAATAAAAGAAAAAGATTTATAGAGATGACGGGGAGACTCACCTTCAAATAGCTCAGAGACCCATACACATTGACATGGAGCTGAAGTGCCCCCATTTTAAAAGAGAAGTTAGACAAATGACATGGCATAATAATTATGGAAAGAGAATAAATGGGGATGAGTGGGAAGAAAGATAAAAGTCCTGATTAATTCAGGTCACTTAACAAAAATCTTATAATGTATAGTGTTAGGCTTTCAGATTCTGGAAGTTAAATGGAAACGTTTTTTGCCGAAGCCAGGCTTGTGCATATTACCATATAAAATTAAAAGAGAAAGCAACCTCTTGGTAACAAAATGTTGAGTTTTTCTTACTATTATGGTAAGGAACTCTTGTCTTCGCAGAATCATAGTAACATCTTGGAGTGTGAAGGATAAAGTTCAAATGTTTATGAAGTATTTCAGTCTTTAATAGAGAAGTTTGATAAGGATAAGGTAAGAATTTTGATGTAATAGTTTAGGGTAGGTGAACACTTAGGTTAGGTGATTTTTGAAACTAAACTACTCCTTAATGACATGGTAATGTTTAACCATTTAATCTTCATTTAAATGGTTATTTTTGTAAAGAACCTGGAATGAATGATAACATTCTTGGCAATTTTTTTCTTCCTGAGCAACAGCTTCTTGGAATAGTTGATGAAGACATTGGATTAGTGAAGTCATGATGATATGGGTAGTAAGCTGTGTGGGTGGAGATGATTTGATATCTTGATTATAAACTCTCATAATTAGGAAACACCTAAAAGTGTATTTACTTTAATCTCTACTTGATTCTTGATTATAAACTCTCATAAGTAGGAAACGCCTAAAAGTTTATCTAGTTTAATCTCAAACTGATTCTTGAATTCCCTTATTATGTGCCAGCCAAGTGCTCATTTAGCCTTGCAGAAGCAATTGAAATCAACGCAAAGTTCTAGAGTCTCCAGCAGAAGGCAATGGTAGATATTTACTCAGTGTTTTCAGAGTTAATGTAGTGAAGGTATTCTCTGAATCTCTACTTCTATTTCCTTTTGTTAGTCCACTGAAGACTGGTGCATTGTCCTTTACTCTCTTTTGTCCCATAGTATTTGCTTACTCATAGCACCTGCATCTTCATCACATGACTTTCTCAGAACCTCCCAGCACCCACCCCCTCTTTGTCATGGACTGAATATTTCCAGCTAACTGATGAAGAGAATAAATTACTAGAAAAAACTCCCTACTTACTTCCTGAATTTAACATTTCTCTCTCATAAGGGACATTATATGCACATTTTTTAGAGGTGAAACTTAACTGTATTAATCCATTATAAATAGGTATTAATCTGCTGATAAGGAGTCTAGATTTTGGAAATAGTTGTCTTTTTTAAGTTGTGGTTCTCCCACTTGCTTTTTGTGAGTTTGTATACAAATCACTTACCTACTCTGAATCTCATCTTCCTCACCTATAAAATCGTGATCTTACCCACATTACAATGAAAAGTAAATGGCCTAACACGATATATGTCACTTTAGTATGTATTATATTATTTAATCTTTAGCTCAATTACCACTGTTGGTACTATTTTTATGTGATAAAGTCAAGATTCCAAAAATGTAAGCAATTTACCTGAATGAAATATCATAGGAGAAGACAAGCATGATACTGTGATTTATAAGAAACGTGTAAATGCAAATGAAAGCCACAATGAGATTTCACCTTACACTATTTAGAATGGCTATTATTAAGAAGTCAAGAAATAATAAGTATTGGTAAGAATGAGAGAAAAAGGAACAACCATGCACTGTTTGCAAGAATCTAAGTTGGTATAGTCACTATAAAAATAGTATGTTTTATATTTTTTCAACATATTAAAGATAGTTCTACTACATACATGTAGAGTGTGATGCTATACCCCCAAATCATATCCAATGGTGCAAGCCATACATAGCACAATTAAAAAAAAATAGAGCTACCATATGATCTCATAACTCCACTGCTGGCTATTGTCTACAGAAAATGGAAATAGTGATTCAGAAAGATACATGTGCTCCTATTGTCACTGTACTCAAGATATGGACACAACTCAAGTGACTAGTAGTGGATAGTTGGATAACAAACATGTGGTTTTGCACATTAAGAATACTACTAGCAATAGAAAATGATGAACTCGTGCCATTTTGACAACATAGATGAAACTTGAAAGGATTATTCTAGATTAAAGTGGTCGAAAGCAGAAAGAGAAATTCAGAACAGGCAGATCAATGAAGTACACTGCTGAGAGGAGCAGCAGGCAGGTCAGGAGAGGTCTGCTGAGCCATGTGGATCAGCTCCCTGGTGGGGGACTGAACTCATGTCCAAGCGAGCTTCATGGTGCTGTGCTTTAACCCATTGCACCACAAGGGAGGGCCCCAAAATAAATTCTTAAACCCTAATAACAAAATGGTGATTATGGGAGGTTGGGAGGAGGTATAAAAAAGAAAGCTTAATCTAGTCCTTAATCTGGCATCTGACACAATCGCCAAACAGGAAGTGTCAGAATTGAGTTGAATTGTAGGATACCCAGTGTGAAGCTCAGAGTTTCTGGGTGGTTTGGGGGAAACTTGTTCACAATAAAATCTGGATATAAATTCCCAACAAGGATGGAAATTGAGCCCAGTTATTGACAGAGGGAAGAAAAAATGAGAAAACTGAAGAAGATATAAAATTCAGAGACTGCAAGTTTCAATAAATAAGAAGTGTAACAATTATATCCATTTCATTACTTAGCATCTCTAAATTTGCATTTTCACAGAACCTCTTGATATTCTGTTAACATTTATTCAGTTCTTTACCAGGTAAAGTCGGAGAATGTTAGAGTTGTTTTAACAGGTGCTGTTAGAGCCAGGTGTTGTTTTAAATGGTTATGTGCTTTGCCCAGTGTCTCACAGCTGGTGACTGCCTAAGGCAGGTTCCAGCTCCAGAGGCCATGTTCTTAACTAATTACTGTACTCCAGGGGCTTTTCTTAGTCAGATAGTTGTGTACCACATTTCAAAGAACATAGAGATAAATAGCTATAGGATACAGACTTGAAGGCTGTGGCTTCCCTAGAAGTGTGCGTTGTTTGGGGACAAATCACCAGACAGAATCAATCTAAAGTGAATCGGAAAGGTGGTCATGATCAGTAAAAGGAAAAACATTCAACTAATACCTGATACAATGTGCCCAATAAATACATCTGAATAAATATTTATGAAGACAGTAGTAACTTTTTAGTCTTACAGAAGAGAGACAAGCATTATTGTGGCCATAGAATCATTGAAGCACATAATTAGAATAAACTTTAAATAAAACTTTAGAATAAACTTTAAAACCTCATGAATGCAGCAGTCCTCTCACAACCAGACACTGGCCTGTTGCTAGTAAGTGGAAGAGAACAATCTTCATTGTGGTGGTGCAAGGAAATGAGAGAAAGACTGGGAATCTGACACACAGAGAATTAAGAGAGCTCTAAATGCCAGAGCCACATAGACTCCTGTGTCTAGCCTGGTATTTGACGTGGTAGTAATGATGGATACAATCACAGAAGTGACTCTGCAATAGCAACAAGATGCCCATGGACATGTGGGCAAAGGACTAAGTATTTGAAGCGGACATTACAGGCAAGTTACCATATTGATTTCTTTCCCAATTCTTTTTCATCTCATCTTTTCCTGTTAGCTCATGCAGTCAGTGTCTCAGGAATTATGGTTCCTCTTGGGCCTGCCAATCTGATTGCTGTCTAGCAACTATTAAATATGAAGGTTCATGAGCCTTTAATTGGAAGTCCCAGTTAATAATGCAGTTAATAATGCTGGAGGGCTAGGCAGATAGAAGAAAGAAAGGAAAATGAAAAAAAAAAAGAAGAAGAAGAAAGTGTGAATACCATCATAGAGAAAGGGAAACAGATAAAAACAGGCCCTACAAAAATCAGTCCAAACAACTCTTAAAATAGACATGACATCCAGAATATATACCCCCTTGGCCAGGTAGCAAAATGTTCCTGGTCTTCTGAGATCCAAATTATCTAAGTTCAGTGATGACTGGTGAGGTTGCTAACTTGATACTCACTAGGTAGAACAATCGTGTGTTACAGTTATTGTATTACAGAATTCAAGTACTGGGTTTGTTGTATAAACTAAAGTCACCTCACTTCCTGTTCACAACTTCTTTTATTTAAAATACCACATGAAAGTACGGGTTTAAGGTCAGTTCAAAATTTAAAGTTCTAAGTGGCTGAATATTTGGTTTATTCTTGGTTCAAATAAATAGATTTATATTGGAAACACCCTGATAATCAAGAAGCATTTAACATGCCTTATTAAAAATGAATAAACCGGCCCTCCCTGGTGGTGCAGCACTGAAAAGCTAAAGCTGCTGCAGCGTGATTTCGAATCTCTGCCCACCCCGGAGGCCACCACACGGCGGGCAGACCTCTCCTGACCCTCTCACTGCTCCCCTCAGCAGTGTACTTCACTATCTGCCTGCTCTGCTCCCCACTCTGTCTCTGATGAATCCTCTCGCCACCCCCACACCTCTGGCCTGTACTCCATTCTGTATGGATAAATAAAATAAAATCTTAAAAAGAATCAAAACTGACATTTATGAAACTTAATCTACTGTTTAATGAATAGTGAACATTTAATACATATAAAAAATAAATGAATGTGCTGGATGCTGGATGCTCAGGACTCAGTGATGACTAAAGTGGGCACAGTCTCTGCCTTTGTGATGAATTAGTCTGGTCAGGGAGGGACAGAGCAGAGTGAGCAGAAGATGGACATGTCAGGAGGGAAATGCTATGGAAAGGCAAGCAGGGTGACTTAAGGGAGCACGGAAAAGCGCGCCTCAGTTAAACATGGGGATAATTAGGGCTTCCTGACAAAGTGACTTCTGATCAGATATCTAAAGTATAAACATGATTTAGCCAGACTAACGGGGATGGAACAGCATGTCCAGAGTCTATGGAACATTAACAAAAGCAGGTAAATTCTTGCTGGCTGTAGGGCATGGAGCTGCAGTGTACTGGAAGTTTCTGATCTAAATCCAAATATTGAAGTTCTAATCCCCAATATGACAGTGCTTAGAGAGGGGCCCTGTGAAAGAGAATGAACTTTACAGAAGGTCGGGAGAGGGAAACTTCAGTGACCAAAAGGTGCAGAGGCCGTAAGGCAGAGCTCTTCTTTATCATTTGGGGATAAGAAGGTGCAGTCTACAAGCAGGGAAGAGGGTATCCCTAAACCAAGTGTGCTGGGACTCTACTCATGGGCTTCTAGCCTGATAGTTGCAAAAAATAGATGTTTAAGCCAACCTGTCTATAGTATTCATTGCAGTATCCTGAGCTGACTTAAGAAAGGCCACTGCTGTGTAGTGGGGTTAGGCTAGAGTAGCGTCCATAGATCAAAACATGAAATTCATTTCTAGTCCTGTTAGCCTTTAGTCCTGTCTTTACACAAATTGAGTCAGAAGAAAGACCTTTTCAGGTGACTGGATGTCAATTCTACTGTGACACTTACAGCACCCAATAATGTTTCAGAACTTTTAGTCACTGATTTGTATTCTGGTATAATCTCTCTTGGATGGAAACAGTTCCTCCACACTTTACGTTTCCAAAGATTGCATTAAGCCAGTTTGCTCTTAATTCAGATAGTGGTGCCTTTCATAAAATAACGTCTACTTATTTTCCTGGTGAAATGATCATACTTTGTCCATGGGTTGGAAGTTTAGTTATGGTTAAGATTAATACACCATACTCTCCCCAACTTAACATACTGACTCAATGCCATCCTAATCCAAGTCCTATCAGATTTGTTTGTAGAAATTGACAAAATTATCCAAAATTCAAATGGAAATGCAGAGTTGTAGACAAACTGGAATGTAGACCAGAGGTGTGGGGTTTGGAGACAGAGACAGAGTAGGGAGCAGAACTGAAATACGTCGCTACAGGAGCAGTAGGTAAGACAGGAGAGGTCTGCTGTGTCATATGTGGGCTAGCTCCTTGCCCCCAGGAAGGCACCAATTTAGAGGATTTAAACTACCTTATATCACAATTTACCACAGTGAGGTTTTAGTGTAAAGTTAGGTAATAGATCAGTGGAATCAAACAAAGTTCAGAAATAGACTCACATACATATATAGACATACATATTTTGGACAAAGACATATAGGTAATTAAACGGAAGAAGGATAGTAATTTCCCATTGTTTTAAAAGCAACTCGTACTAGAACAATTGGAGGTTCATATGTGATAAAACAATTTATAACTTAAAAATCAGACCAAGGAATAATTATATATGACATAGTCCACGGATGTTTCTGATGTCCTTTCCTGTGAAGCCAGGATGGTGTACTCTCCTGCCATATATATATATATATATATAGATAGATAGATAGATAGATAGGAGCTGGCAGGAGACTGTGTGTTCAGAGTTTTTTTTTTTTTATTTCGTAATAATTTATTTTTACATATTTTTGTGCATTTTTCCACCTCAGTTGCAATCCCCTTTGGTTTCCCATCACCAGATCACCCATGATGTTCAGAGTTTTCATCAGGAGTCCATTATGATAGAGTGGCTGAAGGATGGTCTATATGACTGGCCTGTCTTCAAGTTGACTAACATGGCATCATACACTTAGTCACACTGTTGGTTTATCTGGTAAGACTAGCCCCATCCTAACATACGACTACCTCCAATCCTAAGTCTATCACATTTTAGTGTGGTGCAGGGTTCTCCGGGTCAACAGAGTCTCCTATCAGTCAGGACCTGCAAAAGATTACTTCCCTGAAACCCAGTTATTTACTGCACACCATCTTTACCTATTTTTGTAAGATTTACCTAGGGCCATTTCCTTGAGGAGTGAGCTACCTATTGACTTTGAATGCTTCATCTCCAGCAGCAGAGTGGGTGACTATCTCTGTTTGTGGGTGTGTACAAATTGTGGGTATGAGTGCTTGAGATAAACTTTTGAAATAGACCTTGTGAACCTCATTTCTGGAAATGTGTGTCAGAGAGGATGAAAGCATAGAAATAATTGAGAAAAGAGGATGATATTTTCAAACTATCATCAGTCTCACAAAATTTTATTTCGCTCACTTTAGTTTTAGAGAAGAGTGTCAAAGGGGAAATTTCATGATGACCTGATGTACCCTAACTAAGGGGAAAGAAGGAAAACTGAAGAGAGTGGTTAATAATTTGCTCTGCGATTTTCTGCTTGGTTTCTTCAGGAGCTCACTTTGTAATGACCCCTGCTGGGGAGGTAGCACCCTATTCCAATGACTCTGCCTGGGGTCTAGGATCAGTCTCGATTCTTCACTGATTTAGCAAAGTCATAGCTATATGGTTTCCCTGCCTTCGGTCACAGCCAAGAAAACTTTCCAAACACCCCCTTTCCTCATAGTAGGGTTTCCCCCTTTCTCTACATCTAATAACTGGGCTCTGCTACTCAGCTGGATCCTACTGGTATCTTCTTGATTGCCTGTCATCCCAGAAGGAACTCTAGTTATCACCAGCTCACCTCCTGACTCTGTGTTCTGCCTGGCCAATGACACCTTGTGGATTACCCATGTGTTAACCATGTGTATTTAAGCTTAGCTTCATATCTCTGTTGACCTTCTTTCCTGTCTTGTATTCTAGCACTTGCAACTTAATCCCACTTTAGAGGCCTTCTAGTTTGTCACTGTACCTAATCTGACCAGACCATGTTTCTATATAATTGGTTTTATAACCTTTATGAAGGGAGGTAGCTAAAATATACCTGTAACAATAGCTACAGTGACCAAATATCTAACATTGAAAACAGAGCTGTAAAATAGAATAGGTTTGGGTAATTTACCACGTTTGTGAATTAAGAGGGAATGAATTTTCATATGACCTACCAAAAAGGAAAAGTTAGATTAATTCTTTCTTCTATTTAATCATCTGCAGCAGCTAGCTCTTTAAAAGCTGTCATATAAGTATGGCCCACATATAAGGCTGAAGTTTTGGGAATTTCCAGTGCATGTTCTCATTCAACTCTGAAATTCTCTGTCTGCTGGGTTCTGTTTGCCAGGAATCCTGAGACTAAAGGTAGAGAGTAGAAAGGGAATGTCTCAACCTCCCATCCCCCAAAAACTACACAGACACTAGGAAGAGGCACATGGATACAAAAGAACTTCTGTTGCATGTCTGTTGCTCACATCAGATGGTTGGACACGTCTCATTCCTCATGGAGGCTGTTTTCATACACATGTTCTCCTCCTGTATCTTAGTGAAGCTGTTATTCAGTGATTGCCAGCATTGAGACATTCATGGAAAAATAAAGCAAGGAGTTTGCCTCTCCTCGCCAGTTTCTGTCTGTTTCCTTTGTCGTAGAATCTGGACTCAGGAATGGTCTTGTGATGACCCTCCTTCACCTCCAAGGAAAGTGAAGTGAGGTCACTGCCTGGCAGCCAGCCCCTGTGGAGGTGGAGGAAGCATTCATTGCCCTTCCTTGGATTCTCCACCTTAAGTAGGCTGGTTAGTCTCAAAATGGAGACGAGAGATCAAAATGGAGAGCATGGTGCCACAATGTTGCAGTGAGAAATGTCTGGAGATCAACTGAAAGAGATTAGCCTTATCGTTTAGAACATCAGCTGAGCTTGTATCTGCAGACTGATTTGTCTCTACCTGAAGTCTTTCCAAATCCTTCACTCCTTATTTGAACCAAAGGAAAAAAAATTCACATGCTTATAAAAATAGACAATGTTGCCTCTAGGTAATAAGACAACGGTTAATTTTACTTCTTGTTTTGTTTATCAGTATATTCACTATGCTGTATATTCTGCTAGTTCTTTTAAAAAATGTGTTTCTCTGAAGGTACCAGTGTGGGAGTGGAGATTAATGTAACCTCATGGGGCATTTTTAAAGCATTCTGAACAATTAAAATATACTCTTTGTTATTGAAATTCTCTTTTAAGACTATATTCTAAAGAATAATTCTCAGTTGTTTGCAAAAATGGACTTACCAGCATATTCATGGCAGTATTTACCAAGCTAAACTGGAGATAAATATCAGTAGCCAATTCATTAAATAATTGATGGCTTTTCCCTACACCCAGATACATTATAACTAAAAAAAAGTAAATGGAACATTTCTACATGCTGAAATGGAGAGATCACTAAGTTGTTTTATTAAATGGAAAATCAAGGTACAGAAGGGAGCTTTTGTTTTCTTCCGTTTCTTGGTCTGGATCCAGATGGTTTCATCTGAGCATTCAGCTTATAAAAACCAAGGAGTTATAAGTTTAAAAGACATGCACTTTTTTATGCATGAACCTCATACTTAAAGACAAATTTTAAAATTATCTACAGAAGTTCATATGTAATGCCATATGCGATTACAAAGCAGTAAATATTCACATTAAATGATTTGCGTTCATACAAATTCTACGATACCTAAGAACTGAACAGTGCTCTCTGGAGTGGAGAACAGAAGTCAGGACATGTAGACTTCACTTTGTGTTCACCTTTTATACTTCTTGGCTTATTTTATTTATAAATAAAGGAAATATATAAGCTTATCTTAAATATATTCCTGGAAAAAGCAGAATAACATCTGTCTTTATCACTCAAAGTTCACTCAAACCCCTTATGGTTTTCCCTTGCTCAACCTATACATACACTCCACTTTAGAATTCAACACCATGTATCTGCAAGGTTCTGCTCCCTTCTCCTGGCCTATCTCTCTCCACATCTTTCAAAGTCTCCATTCCAAATCTAAGTGGGTGAGCATCTGTTAAACAGCTGCTACTTCCAAACTGAGAAAGGGCCACATTACAAGAAAGAGGCCAGGGCAAGAATCATCCTGAGTGGAAAATGGCTTGGCAGGGGGTCCCGTGCTCAAGGACCCATCTAAGAAGAAAGATCATTAATGTTAATATTACTGAGCTCAGGGTGGGAGGAAGTGAGCCGTGTTTTCTGGAGGAAACTACTTGAGCAAAGGGCTGGGTTTTTTTTTTTGGACAGAGACAATGAAGAATCACTTGCCTGTGTTACATGGAGACACGATTATCCATAATTGTACATGGTTTTCAGGGAGGAAGTGAGTTCACAGAGCCTCCCAGTGCCAAAGGCTGTGCCAAATGTAGGCTTGAGGAATTAGAGTTGCTTGCACAGGCTGTTTATTTTTAGATTTCTTCTGTACCCCTAAAATCACATCAACCACATACAAAACATTCCATATTCACTCTAGCCTTGTGGTTAAGAGCAGAGGATTTGGAATTAGGCTGACTTGTGCATAAATCCAGATTTTAACACTAACAGCTTTGTCACCTTCAGTGACCATCTAAACCTACATGCCGTCATCAATGAATGGGGAAATATAATAATATTTATTTCATGAAGTTATTTTCAGTGATTATTAACATTGACAACAGACATTTAAAGAGTGCTTATCATGTGCCATTGTATCTATGCAGTAGATAAGATTATAGCCATTTTGTATGAGAGAAAACAGAAGATAATAGTATATGTCTAGGCTGGAACAGACAGGTCTTTAAGCACAAGTCTTTCTGATGCGAAACCCAGCATACTTAGAACTGTTCTTTCACTTAGTACTATCAAAATCATAGTGTTCTGCCCACATCTCTTGAAAATAAATGTGCTTACTGCAAACATCCATCATTCTCTCAAACTATGAAATTAATCCCCCTTTATAGTATCCACTCAAGCTCTCCAATAGCTCTAAGTACTTATAAAATTCTCAAGGACCACAACTCACTCTCATTATTACATTGCCAGTCTGCCAGTAATTGGTGACATTGTGGTCCTTTGGCTAGCCAAGACTAGACGAGTGCTACCAGAAGGTTCCTCAGCAGGATAGGGGCATCAGTATCACCAGGGAGCTTTTAGAAATGAAAATGATGGCCCTCCTACCTTGCTCACTGAATTAGAATCTATGATGAAAGTTAGAAGCAAGGAACATGTTGTAGAAAGATTTGTAGGCATTTTCTGTGGATGCTAGATTTTGAGGAACACCGGGCCTAGACCTAGATTTTAGGGCAAATCACTAACTCCAAAGTTAAAGACATTGTGAAGCTTCACTTATGTGTGCTATAAAGAAACAAGAAAACAAGTAAGAGAAAATATTAGTGGTTACCAAAGGGGAAGGGTGCTAAAGGATGAGTAAAAAAGTAAAGGGGGAGATCTAATGCACATTGAAGGATGGAATTGAATTGTAGGTGCCAATCACAAGGTGCAGGGCACAGAGATTGAATCATAATACTTACACCTGAATCTTATGCAATACCATAAACTGATGCTACCTCAATAATGACTTATTAGGAAAACCATAAATGAAAAGGACCTGATCTTTCTCCCCTGGTAATTTCAGCCTTGAAATCGTTTCTCCTGTGTATGCTGATTAGGGAGTGCGAGTTGTCTAGCACAGCAGAAGAGGGAGTGTTAGAAGCACTGCTTCCTTACATCTGGAGGGACTTTTCAAACACCACTAATGCTTCAAATAACCTCAAAAACTTTTTTTTTAAAACTTTGTGTGTTCAATAGAGACAAATATGACTCTAGACAGGGACTTCAGAATTGAATTGTTTACTACCTCCATCTTCTTCATCATCCCAGATCATTACCTCTCTTCTCTCTACCTCCTATTCTCTTTTTGCTAAACTTTCAGTAACTGAGTTACTTGGGAAATAATTGGGAATAAAGTAGACAGTGCCCCTACCATCATGGAGAACTCAAGCTAGTAAGGAAATAAATAAATGTCCAAAGCAGTGCAATCTGACCCAAGAAGTGACTAAGGGAACTCCTTCTAGAGGAAAAATTGATTGGATTGTGACATAAACCAGAATTTGGGTATAGCATGAGAACTGGCAGGAACTTGGCCAGATAATTTAAAAGATAAAGAAGCATGATACAGAACAATTTTTGAGGGCATTTGGGTGGAACAGGGAAGAAAGAAGGAGTGTCTTGATTTGAGGTCTGAGAAACCATATGCTCTCAGAGATAGCTTGTGGGGGACTGGATGGAGAAGAAAGCTACTCTCTGTTCTTCTTTCCTCCATCTCAAATTATGATAATAAAGGAGACTCAAAGTTTCTGAGCTCTAGCACTTTCTACAAAGAGAAGGAATATACTTATAAGAAATCCAGTAAATTCTAAATTCATATTTCACATAGGAACACAAAATGTGATGTCATTTGAAACATAAGCCCCCCTCAGATGTTCAGAGGTTTTCTAAGAATTATTACCTTGGCATATGGATTATTTTGAGTTGAGGTCCACTGAAGCCCCATAGATCATGAAAAGATTTTTCCACTCCCTTAATTATCTAGAAAAATGAAAATTGGGGGCATTAGCCAGAATCCGTTTTTTTTGCTAGAGATAACCTTTCTATCAGAGAATGTCATATGGCAGGGCAAACTAATTGCAGAACACTTGGTCTTTCTTTCTCATGAGTTAAGCTCTCCTTGTTATATGAGTCAGGCCCTTTCCTCTCTCCTTAAAACTGCAAATCTTCCCCACCTCAATTCCTTAGCTCAGAAAATATATATTTTCATTTTGTCCCAACAGTTTATGGTCCACATCTGCATATTTCACATATCTGCAATTAAATTTGTTCTTTCACTCATCTCTCTCAACTAGCCTAAGAAAAGTAAATTTAAGTATAAAAGTAAGTTTATTTGCCTCTCTCAAGCAAACTTCCCCAACTCTAGGGCTGTATAGGACAATATTGCTAAGCAGTAGACATAAAATCATTGAAGTTCGCCAGAATGCGAGACATGGCTTCAAATACATATGCTGCTTCTCACTGCCCCATGTATCTTTGTAGAGAGATACTACAGTTCCCTAACTTTTCCGTACTTTGTCTGTAAAAAGAAAATAATGAAGGCGATCTCTAGGAATGTTGCAAAGACTATATGAGGACTGTATTCTTGACAGGGTATGGTCACATAGTAAACCAACAAAAAGTTCCACTTAAAACACTCATTGATCTTTCATTCAGTTGATCAAATAGCACTTACTTTCCCCCAGCCTATGAGAGAATAAGATCATCCATCTCTTTGCTCCAGGGGCCTTGGGTAGGAAGAACATGATAGATACTGGTAAGTGAGACAGAGTTGATGCTTTATGGAAGGCAGCTATGCTCATCACTATACCACCAACGCTGTTTTAAGGGAACTTATAGATGAGAACATTAACTCCTGGCTAAAAGAATGGATTTCTGAAAAAGAGCATTTGAGTTGAATCTTGAAGGATAGACTGAAGAAGAAGAGCTGCTATGACATATGTACTGATAATAGCTGCAATCTGTTGAGTGCTTGCAAGTTCTGGGTGCTGTTGTAGGACCAATACTATACTGACTTAGTTATCTGTCATAAAATCCATTGGCATTGGGTACCATCATTGTCTCCAGAACAAGAGGCAGCAACATAGAGAAATCAGGCCACTTGGCCAAGGTTATATCACTAGTGAGCAATAAAGCTCAGCTTTGGTTCTAAGTGGTCACTCACAGTGGCCCTTAACCTGGAGCATCTTATTTATAATACTTTGGTATATGTTATAATAGCCTTACTTCATTCCATACTAATTTAAAAAGCTGGTAGATGGACTTTGGTGGAATAAGGTTCTTGGAGGAGGTTGTTTGGGGAAGTCATTGCAGAGAAGGGGGTTGAAGTCTCTTTTGGGGTATACAGATGAGAAGCAAAAATTTTGGAGAAGAAACATTGAGAAATAATGGTAATTCCATGTGGTGCAAATAAGCTCTCTGGTGTCCTTATTTCATTGCCTCACATGTTTATGAACTGAAATGTATTCTGCTCACACAAACCACTTCAGCATCTTTTGTTTTTAATCTTTCCGACATAGGAGAACAAATTTAACAATGAGATTCTGTTGCTGTTCTGTACATGTGGAATAATTAAATTTGCATCCCACTTCAGCATTGGATCTGCTATTTGAAGGGAAATGTATCAATTGGACACATGCCCCACAATTTTTAGTCTGCAAATAAAGCATTTGGAGGAGGGGGAGGAACAGCAACATCTTTTTCCCGAGCAATAATCACAGTAAAATCTTCACTTAGTGACAGCTTGTTCAAGGCTGGATTAATTCCCATTTGAGAGAGGCCAAAGGAGCAAGGGCTTGAAGGGAGGAAGCTAGAGGGAGGCAGGGCCTAATAATGGAAAGTCCCAGAGGACTCTGAAAGGAAAAGTTTGTTAGAAAAGCTCAACAAATAGATTCCTGAAAAGGACCTTGGTCAGGAGACCTTAGGGACTTTTTTTTTCTTCTTCAGTTTCTGGTTTATTTCTGAGGCCCCAATATCCTTTTCATATAATATCAAGGGGCTTGGCCTGATTCAGAGAACATATAAATGTGAAGGACAGTTAATTGATGCCAGGGTTTGGGATTAAGATGAACATGGGTTTAAATCTCTGCCACTCTGTGTATCTCTGAAACCTTGAGCAAATTCCTTGCTATCTTGGAAATGTTTTCTTTCTCTGTGTGAAAAAGAATAGGATAGTTATTTCTACTTCATATTGAAGATGCAAATAGAAAAAATAAAGGAATAACATAAAGCTCTACATATTAGGCTCTCAAAGAATGTCTTCATACTTTCCTTTTAATATCACTCTTGCATGACATTTCCTTATATGGAACGATCCTTTTCCTTAAAACGTAGTTTTCTAAGCTTAGGGGTGGGGGAAGATTACTACATCAGGAGAAGTTGTTCACTTAAATGACACGAATAGAGCGCAATGATTGATCTAATTTCACTTGAAACTAAGGATAATTATATTAAAAATAATAAAGCAGCTCACCTGGTGATTTTCCCCACTCTCTCTCTCTCTTTTAAGATTTATTTATTTATTCATACAGAACTGAGGTGCAGGCCAGAGGTACAAGAGTGGTGAGAGGATTCACCAGAGCTAGAGTGGGAGCAGAACAGGCAGATCGACAAAGTACACTGCTGAGAGGAGCAGCGGGCGGGCAGGAGAGGTCGGCCACGCCATGTGGATCTCCTCCGGAGCAGGCGGGGATGGAACTCATGCTGAAGTGGCTTAAGCTTCTTAGTGCAGTGCTTTAACCCGCTGAGCCACCAGGGAGGGCCCCACTCTTTCCTTTCTAAGGATTTACTTTGATCATGAATACAAGAACTGAGGTGTAGGCCAGAGGCATTGGGTGGGGTGGGGGAGCAGGTGAGAGGATTCACCAGAGACAGAGTGGGAGAAAAACAAATGGATCTAGTGAAATACACTGCTGAGGGGAGCAGCGGGCAGGTCAGGAGATGTCTGCTGTGCTATGTGGTTCAGCTCCCTGGCTGGGGCTCTAACTTAGGCCATAGTGGCTGACAATAGCTTGATAGCAACCAAGATTGTAACCCCTGTGCCACCATGAAGGTCCTGCCTCCATTCTTTTATGACCTCACTGTATCTTTCTCTGGCTCTTTCTAGTGTTCTAAGGAATGAAATAGACATTTCTCTAACAGTTTTTATATCCCACTAGACTAATCCATGATTTGTTGATGCCTATTAATTGTTCCCTAGCTCAAATGTGTTGCATACCTGAATCAATGAGTACATGAATAAATGGAAAAAAAAAAAAAGGCCCCTGTGGTCTTCCAAACCTTTAGGTTTTGAAACAACATGGGAGGAAAACAGCAAAAATGTCCAGTTTGAGTGGGATAATGATTGGTTCCTATGTGGTCAAAGAGAAGTTAACTATTTTGGCACACCCCAAATTCTGGAGATAAAGTTTCTGATTAAAAATTGACCGTTTTTGAGTGTTTTCTAGTGCATTAAGCACTAGCCAAATCAGCAAGAAGCAAAAATAATGGTGATAACACTACTTTTCATAAATGAAGATCATTTTTTGCTTGCTTGTTTTTTGAGTGCAGTGATCTCAATCATTTCCTCTCTTGTACCTTCTCTCCCTCTTCTGATCATGCTGCGGAAATAGATCACAGAAAGTAGGGTGACCACTCAGAGATGAGAATAGCTGTCTAAGAGATTTATGTTGACATCCTGAAAAGGGTAGGAACACAGCAAATAGATAGAAGAGAAACCTGAAATATATTTTTGATGTAGACCTGAAATAACTGAAGCACTTTGGAGTCAACAATGAGAAGAAATGGATGAAATTTTGCTACTGTGTGTTTGATATAAGCTTGCAAGTAGATATTGATGTGAATATTGGGGGCAGGAGGGATATTTTGGTGGAGATAGGAGACTGGTGAAATACACTCACTGCTTTTATTTACCTTTTCTTTGGGGAATAATTTTTGTACCTACCGTCACATCAACAATGAAATTTTTATTTGGTAGTTATTATTATGAATCTAGAATTCAAAACTGAACTCAGGAGGTGATGAAGTTGAGCTTCTTTACCACAAAGGTAGACTTAAAGCTTTGTTATTGGGTAAATCTCTTCTTACAAAATTGTATTCCTTTTCTTTTGAACATAGACAAGTTTCAACCATATCTAACAGACGTTTGAGTTCCAAAAGTACATATACTTGTAATCTAGAAAAAAAAAATGCCTCTGGTAAACCAACATTACCTTAACAAATATAATTAAATAGAAAAGAAAACTATGCACTTTAAACTCTTGGGTGCAGGGGAAATACTGGGAGGAATGAGTAATTTGGGAGCAATATTTCAGGAGCTAAATTTTAGGAATGGTTTACAAGTTTGTGAGCTATTGAGAATCATAGAGTTTCAGGGTTAGCTTAAAGGCTTTTAGATTATTATCATATTTATTAATTTATTTTTGAAAGTCCTTGTTTATTTTCTCAAAAAAATGGGATTTCTACTTCATGTGCACTCATCATAGTTTTCCCATTTCTAAACTTTGATGAATACTTCTATATGACATTCCTGGAATGTCATCCAAAAGTCAGTGTTCACACAATTCCTGTGTTTGAGTGTCCATTACCTTGTGACACAGTTTGAACATTTATTTTTATTATTTGGGCTAAAATAATTAGCATAATTATATTTCCATGACAATGCTGTAGATATGGAAAGACAGTAATTATATCCCTAGATTTTTTTTTTCAGACTTTGCTCCTAAGTAATGATCATCCTAGTTACTTCACACATTCCTTGTTTCTCTCTAAAAGAGTTCTCATTTACATTTGTAAGCATCAGAATGTTTGTATTTTAAGATGGGTTATCATGCTGTTGAACATATATTTCTTATGATCAACAGATGGGGAATTTGGTTGGAAGAGATAATTAGAAGTATTGTGTGATACCAAAGAGAACCTGAAGCTAATGGACATAAATCAAATGCTTTAAGACTTGCATAGAACTATTGGGGAGAACAGAAAAATCCCACCCTACCATTTAGGTTCTTTCTGTTGGGCAAATTACCAAATAAAAAAAACCATATTAATAGAGAGTGGACCCAGTTTAATTACCTGAGCATGAATATCTGTGAGATGTGGACTCCAGAGACCATGAGGCAAAATTGGGTTATATATCCTGAGCTAAGCATTGGGATTAAGGCCAAGAACATCAGAGGAGGGAGACTGACATAGCAAAAAACAAATGCTTTGTAATTACATGTCTGCCCAACAAACATTT
>NW_004567107.1:11713814-11773389 GCF_000260355.1 Condylura cristata | reverse complement strand
AGAGGCCTCACCAGAGACAGAGTGGGGAGCAGAACAGGCAGATCGACGAAGTACACTGCTGAGGGGAGCAGCGGGCGGGCCAGGAGAGGTCTGCCATGCATGTGGTCACCTCCGGGGCAGGCGGGAATCGAACTCATGACAAAGCGGCTTTAGCTTCTCAGTGCTATGCTTTAACCCGCTGCACCACCAGGGAGGGCCGTCCTGTTTTGTTTTTTTTTTTTTTTTTTTTATAGTTATTATTTTGTTCCCTATATTCTTCCTATAAGTGAAACCATGTGATATTTTTCTTTATGGACTTATAATAATGTTAAAAATCTCTTGTGAACCTGTAGGCCTAGATTGACCTCAGCTGTAAATAATCAACATGACTGAGCTACATGTCTTGGGAAAGCCTCTTCTGAATATCTTGGAGAAATCTTTGCTTTAGAATCATCATAGGTGTCTAGAAAATTAATTTTCATGTGGTGGAAATATTTTTGCCATTCATCTCATGTTTTGCCCTCTACTCATATAATAGGCATTTTCTATTTTAATCCTTATAGCCAGTTTTGTTTTTTTTTTTTTTTCTCCTTATCCTATGGGAAGTAAAGCTCATACTCTGGAAAACTACATTTTATAGGTAGAGACACTGATAAAAATATGTTAATAAATGGGACCCCCTTTACCCCATCTTGCTTACTAGTTCTTTATGTGGTGGGAAACTCAACTAGGGTACAGAAGACTTTGCATGGCTACATTTTTTCCTACCTTGTCTTTGAATGGATCAGCAAGGTGCATCTATATGCTTCATTCTTGTGACTAATCTGTAATAAACTAGGTGACTACTCTAGGACTTCCTTCATTTGCTCAATTGTTTTTTCATATCTGGTTCAATATATGGATTCTAGAATAGAGGTTTAAAGTATGAAAGAGGTTGGAAACCTGCTTGAACTTCAAATCTAAGCCATATTCCTATATTACCTTGGTTGCCAGAGTTCTATATATAAAAGAGTAGATGCAGTGACTTGTAAACAGGTGTTTTGTTTTCTATTTAGGTAATTTTCTCCTATTGTTTCTAACATTGGTCAAAGGTTCCAAAGACTGGCAGGTAAGTAGTGTTCCAGTTTTCCCTAATAAGCATGAAATATTACCTTTCATTTTCTGTAAATGAACTTCATTGATGAAGCTTTCTGATGTACTAAAATTCATATTGATTTCCTTTCTGTTTTCATCATTTATAACCTGCAGCTATAGGGTTAGGTGCTAAACTATTTTCTGCTCCAAGTATGACCACAATTGTTTTATTTCCCCTAATTAAATTGTGTTACCTTTGAACATGGAATAGTTATTTTACATGAATACTTTTTTTGTAATTGCTTAGCATGTGGACATGGAACTGACAACATACTACTAATTCCACAAACTTCTTGTTAATATACAAAAGTCACTATTTGATATTAAACTCAAAATGTCCCCAGTAATCCAGTTTTTGTTTTTTTAATCTGAATTCTACTTGCATATATAAAGTCACATATATGAAAAGGCTTGTTGTAGGGGCTTTTGAAAGTGAACTGCATCAGGCTTAAATAATTTTTTCATATTTAATTTGAAAAATGTTTCTGTCTCCAAGAATTGAGTGTCATGGTTTTCTTGTTTTAAAGCAAACACAGCCTCTCCTCCAACTCTTGCAGCTCACCCTCTCTTTCAAGTGTTTCTTATCCATAAACTGACCTCTCATTCCACCATTTCCTTTGCTTCCACACCTGAGTTATATGACATGGAAAGCATGCAAAATAGTTCTACTTCACAAAATACAATCCATCAACAGTTCTTGTATATTTCACAGAAATGAATCCATTTTATCTGGGGAAGTAGATACATCAATTTAAGTGGAAGATTTTTGACAGTTTAATTCAAATTAAGTCCACTTTGTTCAATTAGAGGGGATCTAAGAGGGGATGTGGGTGGATGGTGTTTGTGTGGAGTAAGTATGTCCTATTAGAGGAAAACAAATGCACTTCTCCACATTAACATTATCTGTGGAGATTTTAGTTAAAAAAAGTGACATCATAACAAGTTGCTAATTTATGTTCCCTCAACAAATGCTGAATTACCCACTTTATTTTATATTGCTCTTTCTTTGCTTTTGGCTGGAGCCTGACAGTGCTGAGAGATTACAGGAGAGAGGCACAGACTCCTCTCCCAAGTTTAGAGTCTGCCGCACTTTGTGGGCCACAATTCATTTAAGGAAGTTTTTGCTAAAAGGCTTGATCAGTGCATAATAATAATAATGATATTTTCCAGACCCCGAGTGTGTAGGATTTGAGATGAGAAAGCTTGTATCATTACTGCACTTTTGATCATCTAAGAATTTTGGTTATCAGAGTTCAGTTATCATAATATGCAGTGTGCAGATAATGCTTGTCATCGTCTGGCTTTTGATGATTTATCTAAGTCTCTACAAATTTCTGCAGGAAAGTTCTAAGGCAACAATCAGAAACAATAATGCCTGTGGAACACTAGAAAATAAAGGAGAAGAGTAAGACAATAAGGTGCAGTAGGGACTAGGTTAAAATGGAGAGCCTGTACCTAATTGATTAGGAGAAATGAAGTTATTAGCTCTTGCTTGGTGTTTCCATCAGAAAAGTGTGTGTGTGCATGTGCACATGTATCAGTATGTGTGTCATATTCCAATTCTTTTTTAAATATCTATTTATGAGTACAGAACTGGGGTACAGGCCAGAGATGTGGGGGGAGGGGAGATGTGGTTAAGAGGATTCATCAGACAGAGTGGGGAGCAGAACAGGCATATGTACTGAAATACAATGCTGAGGGGAGCAGCGGGTGGGTGAGGAAAGCTCTGCTGCACCATGTGGGTCACCATCTTGGCTGGGGATCAAACTCATGATGCAGTGCTGCAATAGCTTTGTAGTGCTGAGACTTAACCTCTTGTGTCACCAGGGAGGGCCCACATTCCAATTCTTAAATGCTGGTCAGGGCACATCTAACATGTCTGGGGATTAGTTTCATTCATGTACTTCTGTTCTATGCTCCTGTTATGGAACAAAGGGCAGCTAGCAGATATGCATGCTGCTCGACACCAGTTCTCTTGCCTGTGCCGAGCAGGTGTTGCTTATTGATTATAGCATTAGCACTTCACCCCCACACTCCAGGAGCTAGAAATGAACAGGAATTCTCCCCAACAGATACTTCAGACAGCCACTAGCAACCATTCAGAGTTGGTGCGTAAGAGGAAACCCCACACAAAGGAGACATAGTCACTATATTCAAAGATGTTTATCGTGTATGATAGATTTGAATAAACATTTGAATAAAGAATTGGTTCATACACTCAATAAAATAATTGTGCCTCATTATTTGATAGTCTTGTAATACTGTTAAATCATGTTCCAATTTTTTGTTTTGTTTTGTTTTGTTTTCTAATTAGAGGCACTAAAACTTATGGGGTAGGGCAAAAGTTGTACCGATTAAAATAGAAAAAACAAATGTTCAGAGAAGTTAATAAGTTTCTAAAGATCATACATTTAGTTAATTAGAAACATTTTAAAATTAGCTTAGGAAGCTGAGAATATAACAATAATAATAATAATAATAATAATAATAATAATAATAATAATGATAATAATAGAAAAATCCACTTGGGAAAAAAGTGATCTCACAGTACTGTAGTGAAAAGTTCCACGGAGGGGTCAGTCAGCTAACATCTCCCTTCGTTACAAAATTACAGCTGGAGATGTAGCTGCCGGAGCTTGCTCAGTAAGTTCATATCATTGGAGCTGGGTGACCATTCCTCTTACTTCATGGTGACCTCTCATCATACCACCTACAGATATGTCAGTGATTCCATTGTTCCTTCTAATCATTATTTCCAACCTGGATAATTGCACTGACTTTCCACCATCTCTTACGAGATTTTTAAAATAATTAGCCTTGTTCCTCCCAGTGGTGAGAGAGAATCATCTGAGAGGGGCATACCTGCCATTGATTCTTCCAACAAAAGAGAACTGCTTTCTATCACCATTCTCCACAATTACTAGGTTGTTGTGATGATGATCATCATGATGATGATGAATAGCTAGATTCATAACCCCAGCTATTTATGTATGTGCAATGAATGCTGGTGTTCTTTCACATATTGCTTCACAGTTGATTGTTACGAAAACTTTTAGTTAAACAAATCTGGTGGTATAAGAAGTAGAATGACCAATACTTGCAAACTTCAATAATTGGATGTCAAAATCAAATGGAAGCAATAGTAAAGGCAAACATTTGCAATGCAAGAACACATGGAAGATAATCTTAAGACAAATACTCTTAGACACAGAATTGTGCAGGATTTTTGTAGCTTTTACAACACATACCTGCTCACTTCAGTACAGGAATCCTTGGTTTTTATATGATTCACTATTAATGCTTATGGTGACCAGAGGTTATTAAATTAAAACTGGTCAATTGTCCTTGCTGACTTCTCTACCACATTCTCTAGACTATGGTAATATATGTGCACCGGAGGATTTCAAAAAATAACATTGCCTTAACCAAAATTTTATAACCCTTGAAATAGGTTTATGTATGAATTGATATTCTTCAGTAGTCCTGCAGTCCTGACTTTCTACCATATTTAGAAAAATTGAATCTGTTAAGCTCAGTTCTGTTTACTATTTATTTGTACTAATAGTTTTGCTGATAAGGTAGTTTTGGTTACATCAACAATTCTACTCACTGCCAAGATATCTGCCTAGATATTCAAACTCTACTTATGTTAACTCTCAAATTTCATATTACTGAAAAATCATTCTATTGAATATTTTGAACCTATAGCTAATATTCTCTTAAATGGACTTTTTTCTAGAGAGCTTGGCATGTTAGCTCACAAACAAAACTTGAAATGTTTTCTTATGCTACAAACTATCTTGAAATTAATATTATTCTATTACCAAATAGGATTAACCAGCAGTTTTTTACTTATTCATCTAGCCATTTGTCCATCTACCAAATCACCACCCATCATTTGCTCATTTATGCTATAACTCAAAAATATTAATTGAGGCTAGCTATATGCCAAACCTGGTGAATAAGACATAGTCTCTGCCTTGTAGGACTTACTCTCTAGTGTAGACTTCTCAACCCAAGTGGCATATTAGAATATTTATGAGGGTTTTCAATAATATGGACCCACTTACTCTCTAGTGTAGACTTCTCAACCCAAGTAGCATATTAGAATATTTATGAGGGTTTTCAATAATATGGACCCAGCCTCGAAATTTACTTAAAGTAGAGCTCAGACACTGGAACTTCAAAACAAACAAACCTCAGGTAATGCTGACATGCAACCCCAAATAATAAACACTGGGCTCTTAATCTCATATCGGTATTTTATGCTAGTACTCTCATATTTTCATCATGATACTGAAATGTAGAGTAATGAAGTTTCCTGTTAAAGTCTAGGAAAAATGAGTAAAGGTGATTGTAATGCAGAGATTCTTCAGCCATTTGTGGTGCTATCTTCACGTTACGCCCTCTGTCAAATTCTCTGTTCAATTCTTGGCAAAAAATTCAAATGTATATTTGCTCAACCTTACCAACATACTTAATTATATAATATCTTAAAGAGAATCAGAAATGCTATGAAACATCATAAAATGTAGTAAGAATGTATTCATATTATGAAACTGCTATAGAATAAATAACCTATATTTTTCAGTAAATGCATTATATTAAAATAATATGAGTGGAGTCCTAGAAACTATAATATATTTAAGAAACTCATCTACCAACCATAATTTATGGAACTTAGTTGTAATAAACTAGCAAATATGCAGTTATCAGGGAACTTTGGACTTTGACTTACATGATGTTATGGGAGAATTTTTGTTAATTCATTTTAGTTTAAAAGTATTTATGTTTAACATGCCTTTATTAAATCTATATATTAAAATGTTTATAAAACAAATTATATCATCCCAGGGATTTACTTTGTAATAATTTCAGTTGATATATACATAAAATAGCCTCAGTCATGAACTGATGTGCATGAGTTTTCCCCTACTTGGATTCTGCATTTGACATCTTCCATAATAAAGTCCTTTTAAAAATATTACCCATGCTGATGAGTTCTAGGGGAATAAAATTCCTTTGATTCTGAGACCATGGGCAATGTCCAGCTCTCTTTGCTCTTGCATCTTACTCAGTGTATTTCAAAGAGATGGACACAGCTAACCCTCTCTCCTCGTGGTCCACAGTCATCTTATCCACTGTGGGATATTGCTTTATTGTTCAGTAACATTCCTGGCCATAGCTATGTTCCTCCCCACATAAATCTGCAATGCCTGCTCATTGGAGGCAGGATGTATATCCCTGTCTTCTTTAGTTTTGGCCCATAATTTCTTTTGATTAATAAAATGTGGTGAAAGAACCTACCCTGCCTGAACTGCTTGTCCCAGGAGAAAAACAAAAGCACAGGGACAAGGCCTGTCACCCCCAGTCTAGATCAGCAAACCTCATACAACACTTATAATCAAGAGTTAATTTAAAGGCCTGTTGTTATATGTTGTTATTATATAGCTGATTGTTGCACAGCAGTGTCTTATCAGTAACTGATTTACCCACCTTCGAGAACAGGAATGGCTAATTCCTGAAAATACCCTTTAGGGTTCCAGTGGAGAAAAAACAAAAACAAAAACATGCATGTAGCCTAGCTCTGGGTCTTCGATTTAGAAGTTGTTTGGTCTGGAAAAGTTATCACATCACACAGAGACTCAATTGTCTTTATTAAATGAGGATTAAAAAAATACTGTCTTCCTCAAGTGAAAATAGACTAAAGTAAGGGATATGCAAAATGTCTTTACAAACTAAGAGGCACCTGAATTCCATGGGTCAAAAAAACACTTTCTCCCACCCCAAAACTGAAATACCTCCCTCCCTAGCCAGCCAACCCTCTGGATATTTGCTCCATTTTTAAAGATTGACAACTTGTCTTGGTCTAGAGTCTTCTTTTAGAGATGGGATTTATGGCCTTATAAATTCTGAATCACTGTGTCTAATAAAGAGTCTCATAGGTGTGAGTGGTATCCAATTTCATAATTGCTGGAGTAACTCAATCATTTTGGAATATGCAATTTCAGCAACCAGGGGGCTTACAGACAGAGCAGGCTTTACCAAATGCCCCATGATTACCATCAGCCGGTGCCTCGGCCAGCCTGCACTCAAGTTCTCAAGCGCTGAAATCTGAAATCTGGGGTGGAACTCCCGATGGGTGTTATTGTCTAATAACATTCCTGTCCACTGATGCAAGATTCAAGAGAGCTGGACAGGACCTATTTATGTAATATTCTGTATGACTATGACTTGGTGTATGACTTAAAACTTTAAGGGTTTGTTTCTAAATACTGAAAAAAGTTGAGTTTTGATGTAGGAATGTAATGGGATCACTTCATATTGAAAAAGTCATTCTGGCTTACAGTATGATACAGGACTGGATCTTTTTTTATAATTTGCTGAATTTTTCTAGATTCATAGAATGGAGGAAGAAATTACTTTAGCTGTGTGGAAATATGATTTTAAAAGGAGTTAGTACCACGTTTTAGTATTCCAAATTAAACCTCCTGTGGTTATTGTATGTTTTTGTTTGTATATGTGTATGCATGAAGGGGAAGTAGATGCTTGAGTGAAGATAGAGAAATAAAAGGGAAGTGAGTCTCTGTCTCTGTCTCTCCCCCCTCCTCATCAGGAATTTTGGTCTGTGAAATAACTCGAAAGTATTGTAAATTTATAAAGGCTCCCTAGTTACTCACATTTTTCAGAGACTGAAAATTTATTATTCGTTTTGCATTTCAGAAATCTGTTTTGGTATATTTCTTCCTGTTCCCATCTCTTTCTCTGTTTATAACAGACATACCCACTTTCTTTGACTACTCATCCTATAAGTCTTGCTTGAACAGTAGTGCTTAGTGATTAAGAGTTCCAGCTCTAAAAAAGACCACCTAACATTAAATAGTTGAGTCATCTAGGGCAAGCCACTTAACCTCTGTCTCACACAGTGTTTTCTTGTGCAAAACAGGGTGATGACAATGAACGTAGCTCATGAATTATGAAAATTAAATAACTAAGTGTATAAATGCAATCAGTGTCTGGCATATAGAGCTTCCTTAGTGTTTGCAGTCATTATTAGATATCGTTTCCTTGGATATTTTCCCAATCACTCACTAGTCTGCTTCCAAGTAGGGATAACTTGAAGTTTTTCATAGCATTCGTTTTTTCCTTATTTCACTTTGGAAAGTCATTGGAATGGAACCCTAGCAGCCAGTGTTTAATACCAAAAACCTAGCACAGTCCTGGTCACTATCATTTGTGAGTGAATGAAAAATGAATTGAAATCTTAATACAGGAAGATACCTACAAGGTCATCTATAACCTAGCAGTTCACATATTCTTTCCATTGTCACTACATAACTTATCTTCAGCTTTAACACCTCTAATGAGTAAGAGCTCCCTGCCTACCCAAGGGCATTCCCAGAGAGCTCTGATTCCTCGAAGAGTTTGCTTTATATTAAAGTGGTGGCTTCTCACCATTGATTTGGATTAGATTTACTGTCTTCAGTCACAGTCACAGAATGTCAGGAATTTTAGTATGGGACATGACATCTCTTTAAATGTCTAAATGCAGGTATGTTTTGCAAAACCAATTCTTTGATAAATTGTCATCCCATTTTTTTCTATCACATTTTATTTGATAGTACATGGCTTCAAATCAAGAAGATCATATCTTCCCTTCAAGGCAGCTCATTGATTTGGGTAGGACACATACCAATATAACAAACATTTTCCAATGTTCTAGGGAATGGAATCTCCACAGATGTTAGAAGATATGGCCAAAAACATGAAGAAGTTATAATAAGCTTGGGAAATGCTGTGGTAAACAACATTAAATTGTGTGTTTTTTTGAAAGATTTCTTAGATTTTTAAAATATTTTAATGTGCTTTGTGACTCTCCAAAGGCTCTTGCAGTTTGCAGACTGTATCAAAATTATTTTACCAGAGAAATGATTTGTTATTTTCCTAGGGCATCTTACACAACTAGTATTCCAGAGAAAGCACTTTTAGAATGCTGAAACAGTACCGGCATATGCTCCTGATTAAATACTCTAATACTTTGCTTTTGAAAAAAAAATCATTTGTTTTTTAAAATAAACTTTTAATTTTAGATTTATGGAATTATTATATTGTGAAGATGGTACAGAAAGTTCCTTGCTCATGTACACCTAGTTTTCTCTGTTATTAATATCTAGCACTTATAGGGTACATTTGTCATAATTAACCAACTAATATTGCAATGTTATTATTAAAGTCTATAGTTCATTCAGATGTTCTTAGTTTTTCCCTTAGGTCTTTTATTCCATTCCAGGATATCACATTATCTTTCATAGTCTCTCTCCTTAGATTCCTCACAGTTATGACAGTGTCTCAGATTTTCCTTCTTTTGTATGAATGTGACAGTTTTTTTTGTAGAGTACTAGCTAGGTGTTGTGTGGAGTGTGTCTCAACTGGGATTCAGCCTATCCTTTTTCGTGATTGGTCAGGGTTGATGTCTTTTGGGGAGAAAGATCATACAGGTAAGCTGTCTCTCTTATTATGTCTCATGTGAGCAAACATACAATTGGTATGTCTAATCATACTGATCACTGGACTGGGACTATTTGTCAGTTTCCCTACAATAAAATGAACTCTTTTCCCCTTCCATTCCATAGTTAAAGCATAGAGTTAAGTGTTATTATTTTAGAAATAATTTATTAATAAGCTGTTTGTGATTCTTTTGCAGGGGAGTTTTATTATCTCATGTGTTTTTTCATTCAGTGACTTTTATTATCAGCATGGAATCATGTATATGTACTTTATGCTCTGGATTATAACCTGATATTTTTAATTTTAATCAAATATTCCAAAAAATGATCACTGATATGTCTTACAGTTGGGTCCTGTATTCCTTCAGTAGAACCACAGTATCATGTGTGTTGTATATTTATGTGTGTTGTGTGTTGAGGTGTTCTTGAACACTTTTTTTAATTTTCAGCATAATAATGCTACAGTTTCATTTTCTGTAGTCCCTGCCTCATTGAGTATCTCCCTGTTACTAGGTATTTTTAACTCACCTTCTATATTCCTTACTCTTGTCCTAGAAATAGCCATTTCTCAAAGGAATCCCGGGTCTCTTTATTAGAGACTGATATTACCTATCAAGATCTGGGTTATAGTTGTGCTTGTTACAACTGAGCTATCATTGCTTCTATCCCTCTCAGCATAAAGACCAAGGGTATAAGTGGGTCTATACTAAACTGTGTAGTTACACATATTTCTGCCTGTCATCCATATCATGATATTTTTTAAAGATTTATTTATTTAGGCATACAGAATTGGTGTACATGCCAGAGGTGCAGGGAGTAGGGGTAAGAGGACTTACCAGAGGTAGAGTGGAGAGCAGAACAGGCAGATGTACTGAAATGCACTGCTGAAGGGAGCAGTGGGGTGAGACAGGAGAAGTCTGCCACAGTGTGTGGGTTACCTCCTTGACTAGGGATTGAACTCATGCTGCAGTGGTTGCCATAACTTCATAGCACAGTACTTTAATCTATTGTGCCATCAGGGAGGGCTTGATAATTTTAAGCTAAATATAAGCTTTTACTGCTGTCCTCAAGTTTCTACTCAAAATCACTTCAGGGTTTTTATTTGTTTGCTTGCTTGTTTGACAAGTTTGTACTATCTAGATAGAATACCTCTCATCACTCTCCACACCTTTGATTTTTATAGCAATTATTACCATTTGTTATGGTCTTCATTAAGTGCCCCCCAAATTCATATATTGAAGCCTTAACACTTATTGTGGCTGTATCTGCAGAGAGGGCCTTTAAGAAGGCAGTTCAAGTAGAAGGTCAATAAACATTCATTGAAAGTGCAGACAAGTGATTATTAATTGTAAGTAATTACATTGGTGAATCAAGGGGGCTATTGATTGTGGCTACTTTCAAAAATCATAAATATATAATTTTGAAGTTTGTTAAAAGTCATCTGCTTCAAATTGCTCTCCCGAAGGAAGATTGTTCACTCTTGACTCTCTCTAATAAAAAGAAGTCATAGTTATGATACAGGACATTTTCTGCTTGAAAGTTATTGTCCTTAGGAAGGACATTCACGAGGTGATTTTTTTATGCCAGCTCATGGTAATAGGAAAACCTATCTCCCATTGGACCATTTTAAAGATTAGCACTAATACTGAATCTAAGACCCATAGTAACTTCCTTCTGGCAGCTTTTAAAATTGAACCTCATTTTATTCATCTTCATTAATATCTTTCTTCACAAGTTAACTATTATATTTTAATATACTGTGTCCATTGTAAGTAGATGTGCAAAATCATCCTTTATAAATCTAAATAAATAAACTAAAAATCCTCCTTCACTCTTTACTCCCCATCAGTGACCACTTTTAATTCTCTCCTTTAAAGATTATCACAAACCTACCTCCATAGCTTTACCTCTAAAGGTTTTCATTCTCTCTCCTTTCTCAAAACTGACTCTCAACTAGAAGTTACCTTGCCAAGTGTATCAATATTTTTCTAATTTCTGGTTCCACTAAACAGTTTTCTTGACCCTTCTGTGACATTTGATATTGAGACAGTGTCCCACCTTTCTCTTCTTAATGCCACATTCATCTGGTGCTCCTCTCGCCTGGTTGACCTCTGATGACACTTCAGCTAATTCCTACACATTAAGAAATAGTGTCATCTTTGAATTTTCCTAACCTTTCTCATCTGTCCTTGGTCAATTTCACATACTCTTGGGTCATACTAAATACAAACAGGACAACTCTTGAATCTATATATTTTGTTGTTGAGATCACCATTTCACCAGTCGAAGTCTGTATACACAAACCAAAGCTTTCTAGATATGATCGCAGGGAGTGGAAGTCCATCACTGTAATCCCTATCCATTACTTTCAGATTGTATCTCAACATTCTCCCTTTTCTACTTCGTTCAGTGTACAAGCCCTCGCTGTCTGATCTACTAATCTTATGTTTCCATGCACCATGCACTGTGGAAATGATATCAGATTGGAAGCAGAGACTGGAGCTTATCCAGGGCTCCTAAATCCTCTTTCAGTACTTGTTTTGGAAGCAGCTACTAAGTGATTTTGCTGTTCTTTGAGGACAAAGATTTCTTACCTCTCAGTGAACCTCATTTGGTTTCTAGTCTTCTTGGCTGTATCAGTTATGGCTGTCAGAACACTCTGCAGGAACTCTGAGGCAGCTCTCAGCCTTAAAAACGGTGACAGAGCAAGCTTTTGCATGTCAGATATTCAGAGAAAACCTGGCCAAAGCAATTAACTTCCCCCAAAGATTCCACCATCACAGTTTATCCATGTCGCCCCCAGGTGAAAAAGAAGAGCTCAGCTTTTTTTCCCCTGGATGAATATTTGATAAAAATAATTTTAAAAGTATTAAAATATTTAGCATGAAAAAGAAGAGTGTCTTTTTTTTTTTTTCCTAATAACAGAGGAGTCATTTCACTTGTCTGGATGACACACTGACTGAGTAACTTGAACTGAAGGGCTGAAGTAGGAGGGAAATTTTTGCTTAATACAGGCTCTCTACAGCCCCCTCCTATATACACTCTGAGATGAAACATTAATCAGCCTCAGTTGACCATCTGTCTCATTCCTTTCGTAAATAATACCTGACCAAAAGTGAGATGATGCATGTGTTTAATTCTGGAAGAGATGACTCCAGATATGGAGATTGTGGGAGAAAGAAGGCAATTACAGAAGATTGGCAGAAGGACTCTGAGATAGGTATGAGGGCAATGGAGTTTTAGTTCTTATGTTTAACTAATTCCTTGAAAGTCTTGGAACATCAATTCTCAACTATTACAGAAAATGTAGATCAAACCTCTGATTTTACAAATGAGAAACCGAGGCCCAGAAAGATATGTGATAGTGTCAATGTAAGGGACTCATTTATTTACTAAGAGCATATCTTTGTTCAATTCCTTGCCATGTGGTCACTACTTTTTGGAAAGTACTCTTTTGTGTTAATGATAAATTCATGGACATCAAAATCATTCAGACTTTTTGACACCTTGAACAGTTTACATGGCATTACCACTTCTTGTGATTATTTTTTCTTTGACAATCAATTGCTTTAGATTTGTTTCCTGCTTTTCCTGTTCTCACGCTACACCTTCTTAAAGTGCCTATCTTCTATATTTAGCAGTTGGCCAGGACATGTTTCTAACTGTTCTTTGAGGTGATGGGGGAGGGTCTTGATTTTAGTGTTTGCTAATATCCATAGATTAAGTGCTCTAGGCTGCCAATACAATAACTCAGTGAATATAGACTTACTTAGGAAGAAATGTGTAAAATCCACCTATACATTGTGGATAGCCCAGTCCAGTAAAGAACTGTGGTCACCCTCTAGATGGGTTCTTGTTCTTCTGAAAGTCATTGATTTTTCTGCCTACTAATTGTGTTTATTATGTCATTATCACAGAATTTCTCTTTAGCTTCTATCAGCTTTTCCATCTGCATCACACATTTTGTTATATTTGCATGTGACTCAAATCAGTCCCCCCACAAAGAATCCTGACTGTTCTAATTTTCAGCATCTGAAACTTTCTGATCAACTATGTTTGAAATGCCATAGCTTTATTTTTCAATTTACATTACTCCTTACCTCTGTATCTAACCATTACCCAAGCCCTGTTGAATCTACACATGCATTAACTATTACATCCAAACTCTCATTGCCTCGACTTATGAACCACCAAGTTATTAAGTGCAGTAATAATTTTATGTATAATTAGTGATTAAATCTTTTAATAGTAGTTGATTATGTATGAAGATCAAAGAAAGTAGTTGAGAAGACACATTCCCACTATTCATGGGAAGTCCTCTCTTGTCATCTGAAATTAGTCATGGTGAGGCTAGAAAGAAACTACCTTTTTTTTTTTATTTTTGCCGTGAAAATTCTCACATATACACAAAAGAATAGATAATAATGTAATAAAATTACACCCATAAAGCACCTTCAGTGCTTACCAATATTTTGCCAGTCTTGTATAACTTGTATTCTCAAATGTTTTCTAGATAAGTTTAAACCAGATCCTCAATGTTAAGTAATTTCTTTGTAAGCGTAAGTATTTGCTCTGTTTTTCTAAATAACCAAAACAAGGATCATCAAATATTATCTAACACTGAATGCATTTTTCAATTTCCTACTTGTTGGAATGTTGGTATCAAGTCTATGAGCTGCTTTTGTTATGTCTTTTAAATGTTTATTATTCTGTCATTGAGCTGCCATTAAAAACCATCATTGGTTTGCTTATTTGCCCTGTATAATCTCATATCCTCCAAATTTGACCAACTTTTTACCATATTTTCTTTATCTTAATTCTTTTTCCACTATTCTGTCACTGCTCCTGGGATTTTAAGGAAAAAGAACTAGGAATATCTTAAGAAAAAAGATACTATGAATTTATGTAATATTTCAAATTCAAATTTAAAATTGAGGGTTTTTATCAAACTTGTTTGATTTTGTACTTATATCATGTATCTATTATGTTGCCGATCTTAGTTCTTAATCAACAAAATTTACATTATTATTTGCATATATATGCATATGTATATATAATCACTTAAGAAAAACAGTGTTGATAATACTCCTAATAAGACTCCCAAATGATATTTAAAGATTACTTTGTACTTTCCTTAGAATATATAACATCAGATATAAAAACAATCTGTTTTTTTCTTATAAAGTTACTGAAGGTAACTTTTATTTCTCTGCTGAAATACTATCAACTTGATAAGCAATTTGCTTCATTTGTTAAAGTATAGTTTTATTTCCTACATTCAATATTGCTTTTAATTTGTAAAATATTTACATATTTCTAAATTAAAACTAAGACAAGATACATTTAGAAAATTTTTGTGCCTATCCCTCCTTCTATCCGCCTTGACCCTAAAATCATATTTACTAGATTTCTCTTTCCCTTCCTGTGTGTGTGGTGTGTGTGTGTGTATGTGTGTGTAGCACACTTAAAATACTCATCTCTTCTCCCAACCTCTTATTAAAAAATGTAGATTGGAAATCTCTCATAATATATACGAAGAGATCTTATTTATACTTTTTCATTCTTATTTTGTTCCATTTTTAAAATAGATCATGGTTTACTCAAGCAATTCAATATTGAAGGATATGTTAGTGTTTGTAATTACCAAAAATAAGATACAATTTCATTGTATGCAAAAAATTAGATGTAATAAAAAAAATTAGATGTATATGTCATTTCATATTTTGACAATTTAACTAGCTTTTGATGAAGCTGCTATAAATGGTAGCAAAAGTCGCAGAATCTTTTCTCCCCTTATTTTCCAAATATACCCTCCTCTCCAGGGAAGAATGTTTACCTGCCATGCAGTGTGAACTCTATGTAAAGCTCCACTACAGAATCTTTAATACCTACAGAAATTACACTCTGTCACAAAGTCTTGCTAGCCATATTTTATTCATTATTCAGGTCACATATTGAACTTCTTTTTTTTCATATATTGTTCCATGACCAATTCATCTACTGTTGCATTCTTTATGCTTTGAAATTTCATAACAGGATTACTCCTCTTGGAACATAATCAGTTACTATTCTATAGTTTTATTGAGATGTGGCATATGTCAGTATCACATTATTACAATGAAATATTACTTTCCTGTAAGGCAGAAACCATCACATTTTTTCCCCTGCATCTCTCATAGACTCTATCATTGGATTGATTACAAGATAAGTATGCAATAAAAGTACTTACTGAATTGAATTAAATCAAATTGGATTGATTCTTCTGTATCATCAGTATTTTCTGAGGCATGATATAGAGTTATTCTACTCTGAAAACATACCTTTCTGAAGTGCAAAAGTAGAGACTTTGTTTAAAATTGGTTTCAAGATATATCTTAGCAAACAAAGAAAGATCGTAGATATCTAAACAAAAAGATGAGTCAAAACACAACCAGAGTGGTATAACTGGGGGTTTTACTTAAAGAGACTGGATCTGCATTGAGTGGTCATATAGCAATATACACATATTTTAAATTTTCTGGGAAAGATTCCCATGGTTAACATCTATGAGGTCAATAAAAAAAAAAAAAACAGTATGTGATGACAAAGAAGACACTTAGAACATCTGATCATTAGGCTGGGCTCTAAATCACAGTTTTGCCACTTTTTGGGTATGTAACATAAGGCAAATTACTGAAACTTGTTGAGAGGAAGCAGGGAGTGATGAGAGCCTTAGGGAAGGTGATTGAATATCTCAAAATATTGAAATGTTTTCATTGACTACATTACTGTAATAATTGCATAAATAAAAAAATCAAACCAAGAATTCTATTTATGCTAGTATAAATAGTACATGATAGTTTTGGAACTTGAACTCAATTTTTTTTTTTTTTAGATCCAGATCCTGCCCTTCTATCTTGTTTCAAACATTAACAGGGTACCACTACTTTGCCTCCTTTTGTTAGTTTCTGTCAAACAGACAAACTGTCTATATCTATCCACTGTGGTTGTGTTTGCTATATTTTCACCTGAAATTAGCATACTGTCTTGGTTTTTGAAACTATTCAGTGTGGAAATTTCTTGTTAGAAATGTGGCTTGGACTTGCCACTTCATTGAATATGAACCAAAAATGATCACTTGCAGAGACTCATAATTTGCCATCATTTCAGGTTGTCAACCCAGAAATGAAAGCTCTGAGTCTATGACTTATTTTTGGAGTCAAATGGTCTTTCCAAATCAGGTTTTTTTTTTATTTTGTTTTAAAAATCCAGTATAGCATTCTCTAGCTCCTCAGGCTTCCAAGTCCCCAGTGTCAGTTCCTGAAGTAACTAGGAAACCTGCCAAATCTGACCTTCTTTAAACAACATATCTCTCTTTTTTCCCGAGGAAAACTGTAAAGATCAAGTCACAGCTGCACGTAGTACCTAATTAAACAAGTGTAAGAAAGCAGAGAAAGGTCAGGTTGTCAAAAATCATTGCTGTATCTTTACTGGATTGTATTTAAAGACTGATTGCAGCAAAGAAAATAACTCAATAAGGCGTATGAGACTGGAATAACAAATGAACTCAAGGGGCAGATTGCTGCCTAGCATCTAACTAAAGATTTTGAGATAAAAACCTAGGAAACAAACCAAGGGAAATGAAAGGGAGCGAGTATGTGGTGAGTAAAACAAACAGCCAATATTAATATTAAAAAGAGGTCCCATAGACCAAGTTCAAAAAGGAAACAGTACAAAATTACAGATGGCAGTTCATCGACTTGATTTTTTTTTTCTTATCAAGGAGTTAAAAAGAATAGGTGCATGAGAGATGATGCAAGAAAAAGCAACTGTGAATGTACAATCAAGATAAAACAGAAATGGGGGAAATTAAATATTTTACCTCACTAAAACACATTTATTTAGGTGTCAAGATTATTTAAAATTACCTGTAATGACTCACCACTTCCTAGGTTGCATGCTGTTTATCTGAGGGATCTTGTAGGCATCTTGTTTTTCTGCTACAAGTCCTTTCAGTATTAGCTGAAGTCAGAAAGCCCTCTAAAGAGCTTACCCCAAGGAAACCGAAGTATACGTGCATTTCTCCAAATTAGTCATTTATTCCTTGTGAAAGGAGTAAGTGGAACTATTCTTTTTTTCCCTCATATATATTTTATTTTTGAAATATTGTAGACACAGACCTATGGGAAATTCTGTTGGGTGCTAGTTAGCATTTGACTGTAATTTTCAGTTCAGAACACTTTATTCTGTTTTTCAACACTCTTGAATCTGAGAATGTGGTGTATTCTGAAGGATAGGCTCTGTGTCTCTGGGGATGAATGGTTTATGTTTTGCTAAGTGAACTGGAGTAAATATTTTGCACATTGTTTGAAAAGGCACATCATTTAAGGGAGAATATATACAATAGCATAACTACCTCAGACAAATATATGTGAAAGCAGATGTGTGTGTGTATGTATGATTAAGCTCTTTATTCATACCATCAGAGGCCTTTTTTTTTTTGCAATGACATTATTTAAGTATTTATGAAGTAAGCTATACCAAAATCTATAACTTGCAAGAACAGAAGAGAAAGTAAGTTTATTACTGTGACAGATGAGAATTCTGTCTTTTCTCTGAACCTCCAGAATGGCATGCGTGCCATCTTGCCATGAATAACTGACAATGCATTTAAATAGTTCACCATTGCAAGTATAATTGCAATTTGTTTTAATTTTTGCTTAAATTCTTTCCTGACACAGTTGATTTATTTTGCAAATCATTGCATCTAGAGGGTGTACTGTGTTGCATTATGGGCCTTTGATATAGAACCTTTGTTTTATAACAGGGAAAATAATTAGCTTTTGGATAAGCTTGAGTTGTGATGTCAGGCGCTATCCGTAGTGCTGAAAGAAGTTATTAGCGCTGAGCTAATGAAGGCACTCAGCCAGGCTCTGCCACCTTACTAATTTGTCTCTTTGGGATTTTAGTAAAATTAAAAATGAGATAAGCACAAATAGATGGGATTTATAGAAAAACTGGTAAGCTTATTTATAGATCCTAAAGCAACCCTCGATAAAAATAAATTTAAGAGAAATTTTCATTTACCTAGTATTGTGCCGTACAAAATATTTCCAATAGTATTGGTGATGGAATTATTTAGGTATATTTTAATTAACTTTTATGTAGGTTTGTCTGTTTGGTATTTCAAAGATTTTATGAAAATTATCAGAAAGTTACAAAATCAGCATTCATCTCATGCTATGTCAAGGGCTAATTTCAGGGTAACCTCTTCCAGATTACCAAGTAGATTTATATTCAAGGTAAATAGTACAGAAGAGATAGAAGTAATAACTAAAATGTAACAGTTGGTTTTGAAAAGGAAAATTTCACCTAAGTGTAACTCTTTCTTGTCTATGTCATTTGAATTACTAAAATAAAATTTAATTGTTGAGTACTTGATGCTTCCTTTGACTTTTTACATGTTGGGACTTGTTTGCATTGTAACCAGTAACATATGTAACTCAGTGCTGGTTAGGAGGTTGTTATTTGAACTCAGTGCTAAACAAAATCATCACAAGCTGGTTATTTTATGGTCTTATTAGGTTATAAAATAGCACTCAGGTATACAACAGTAATCACAAAGCTGTGATGCTAGGGAAAAAAAAATAATCACGTTAAATTGACCTTCATGAATAACAAGTAAGGTTCCATTTCACTTCATTTCTGTTCATTTTAAAAGCAGCATTAGCTTTTCGGGCACATAATTTTTCATTGTTTGCTGAACACAGCTCTATTAGAATGATTCACTGTCTTTAATATTAGTGATTATAGTCCATTTCAATTACACAGTGTGTTATATAGTTTGTTGTATTACTCTCCATATCTTTGCTATTTGACTCTGCTGGAAAAGATTAAATGTAGCAGGGGTATTAAGAAGTTGAGGTTCTGTGGGTGGGAAAGAGCCCCCTATATGCATTTATATGGTAATGTGGAAAAACTTTCATTTGTAAGTAAGCTTTTGAAAATTGAAAGATAGCAAGATATGATTAAGTCTTCTTATGTCATTTGACACTAATACTTGAATTATCTCTATCTTGGATATATGTTTTTTAAATTTCACAAAATTCATGGAGATATATATATTTCTATAACCATCCATTAGAATACATGTTTTGAAAAGTGTTATAAAACTGTAGAACCATAAAACTACCTTACCAATTAAATAAAATATTTCTATCATTTCCCTTATTTCCTTCTCCAGTCAGTCTGCACTATTCCTCACCCCAAGTGGATAGTGATGTTGCTTCTATTACTAGTATTATTTCAGATATTTTTATAACATATAATGTATATTAGTATATACATGAACATTACATTAATTTAATAATAGAGAATGGCACAATTGTGATTCATTCATGTTGCTAAAGTTTTCAATAACTTTTTTTTTGTAATTTAGCTGTGATTTACCATAGATGCTATAATTTGGTTATTGATTCATAGTTCATAGATATTTGGCTGTTTATACATTGTGGCTATTTTGACCAAAGTGGCGGTCAACTTTTTTGTGAATATATGTTTTCATTTGTTGTACATAAATACTTATGATTGTGATTGCTTAGTCATATGATGAGAGTATACTTAACTTTATGAGAAATTACCCAATATTTTCCAAAGTACCATTTTCAATCTTATCAACTTTGTATGACATTTGTAGTTTCTGTATATCCTGATTAACACATGGTATTTCCAGACTTATTAATTTTAAGTTATTCCAGTGTGTGTTGGCACTTTCTTGTGATTTAAAATTAATTTCCCTAATAACTCATGTGGTTGACAATATTTTCATGAGCTTATTAGCCATCATGCTACCTTCCTTTTCAAAATATGTGTTCACAGCATTTTTCCAACTTATGGTATTGTCTTATTCTGATTATTGAGTTGAAAAGTTGTTTGTAGTATTGTTCTGAGTTAAAAAAAAAGAAGTCAAATATGTTATTGATAATATTTTACCCAAGTAATCAGGTCTTTAGAAAATCATTGTTTCTTTAGATGAAGACCAAATAAAGATTTTTATCACTTAGTTATTTTTGTGCTATTTCCTACTCTAAAGTTGAAATGATTTTCACTTATATTTTATACTCAATTTTGACATGTTTATAGCCATAAAACCATCACCGTAATTATCATAGTTAACATAAACATTGCTCCTGAAGATTTTCCATAGCTTTTAATATTTTCTTGTTTGGGGTCCTCTGAAAAGCTACTTAATTTTCCACAAATAATCAATGATATATTTTCTTTTCTATATGGACTACTTTGTATTTTCTAAAATTTTATACACACAGAATTATAAAGCAAATAACATTTTTTAAAAAGATGTATTTATTTGTGCATACAGAACTGGGGTACAGGCCAGAGGCTCAGGGGCGGCGAGAGGCTTCACCAGAGACAGAGCGGGGAACAGAACAGGCAAAGTACACTGCTGAGGGGAGCAGCGGGCGGATCAGGAGAGGTCTGCCATACCATGTGGTCACCTCCAGGGCAGGCGGGAATCGAACTCATGTGGAAGCGGCTTTAGATTCTCAGTGCTGTGCTTTAACCCGCTGCACCACCAGGGAGGGCCACAAATAACATTTTTGTCTTATTTTACTCACTATGATCATTGACCACATCATGTTTGTATCAAAAAGTTTACTTTTGCAGAAAAATGTGTTGTACTGCTGAGAGGGTTGTTTGAATGGGAAGATACACACACACACACACACACACATCTTCACCAAACTGTCTTTTTCTATTTTTTTTTTATTTTTGGCATTCATCTGGTATTTTGTAATTCTCATAAGTAGTGCTATAATTTTCAGATTTTCCAGTCTAGCTGACTGTGAACAGGTCCATTTTTCCATTCCTGTACAAGTATTATTTTAATAATTTGGACAATTATTCTGGCTTCAGTAGTTCCTACCACATACTTTCTTTGATCAGCACTCTTTTGAATACTCAGGAACCACTCTGCAAATTCCCAGTACTCTCTTCCAATGTGAGTGACTCTTTGCTGAGGCCTTACCAGCCGTCAGCGCCTTGTTTTCTCTGGATTCTCTCAGTTCCATTGGCTAAACTCAGAGTCAACAAAAATCTGCTTGTGTCAGACCAAGGAAACCGAGTCAGTATACTGGGCAATGCTGGCGTCACTTTGTTTCCTTTCTCTTGGAAATCATATGCTATTTTTTGGGGTCTTAAAACAAAATTATTTGAAGGATATTCTTTTCATTTCATTTGCTCACTTCTGTTGTTTCAGGTAGGAGAGTAAATCCAGCCCCTATGGTGCCAGTTGTTGACTTTTCCTTGGCTAGGTCTGGTACCAAACTTAATCTGAGTAATAATAGTGGAATCTCTTGTATCATTGTGGCTTTAGAGGGGGAAAAAAGCCTTTTGTTCCCTCCATCGCCCCATTAAATATCTTCTTAGCTGTAGAATTTTTATAGTTTTTTTTTATCAAGTTAAATGTTGTTAGTTCTATAACTTTGTGGCTAATAGTTTTTCTGATTAAGGAATATTGACTTACCAAATCATTTTCTGATCTTTAGAGAGGATCATATAGTATATTGACTAATTTTCAAACATTAGTGAAATCCTGAAATTTCTAGATAAACCACACTTTGTTATACTCTATCATCTTTTTAATATATTGTTAGTTTTGTTTGGTTAATGTTTTATTGAGTTTTTTGTTTTGTGTTTGCAACTTTGTTCAGGAGAAATGTTGGTTTTAAGTTCCTTTATTTTAATGACCATTCCTGCTTAAGGGATCAACATTTTGCTGAACTCATACAAGAATTGGGAAAACCTATCTTCCTTCATTTGCTGAAGGAGTTTATATGAGGTTGTTATCATTTCTAAATTATATATACATACATATGTAGTATATATGCATTATATATGTACATATATATACATTTAATTATTTTCTTGTAAACCATCAGTCATGTAGTTTTTATTTTGAAAAAAATAGAATATAAATCTAACCTTTTATTAGCTATGTAGTTATACAGATTTTCTAACTTTTTGCATTAATTTGGTATTTTTTTAGCTCTCATAACTTGTTTATTTCACTTAAGTTGTCACACTTTCCCCATAACTCATCATATCCTTTTTTTTTAAATTAAAAGTAGATTTATTTTATTTTATTTATTTATGCATACAAGAGCTGGGGTATAGGCCAGAGGTGCAGGGGGTGAGGGGATTCACCAGAGACAGAGTGGGGAGCAGAACAGGCATCTATTGAAACAGACTCCTGAGGGGAGGAGTGGACAGGTCAGGAAAGATTTACTGCATCATGTGGGTCATCTCTGTGCCTGGGGATTGAACTCATGCTGCAGTGGCTGCCAATAGCTTTATAGTGCTGAGATGTAAGCTCTGTGCCACATGGGAGGACCCTCATCATACCCTTTTAGTTTACTTTTAAAGCTTGTTAAGGAACTATGATGAAACTTCTTTCATGTTGACAATTTGGAAATTTGTATTTTTCTGTTTTGCTTTTGGTCAAAATCTAACTAGTGTATACCTTTATTCTACTTTTACAAAAAACATGTTTTATCTTTTTTTGTGTGTTTTATTAATTCTCACTTTAATCTTTTTAAATGTCTTTTAAATTTTATTATTCTTTTCTAATTATTGTGGGATACTTAGATGACTCATTTTAAATCTTTCTTCTTTTCTGCATCAAAAGGTATAAATTTTTTCCTGTTTTATCTGCACGTCACAAATTTTTGTGTTAGGTTTTCATTTCCACCGAGTTTAAAATATTTTTAAAATACCCCTCATGTTTGTTTCTTTCACTGTGAGTTGTATAGAATTATATATCTAACTGCCAGCTCATTAGGGGATTTTTTTTTTTTTTTTTGCTGATGTGTAATTCTGTGATTATCAGAAAACATAATGTGTGTAATTTCTATTACTTAAATATATTTACACTTGTTTAATGTGATAACACATGTAATATTTTCCCAAACGTATGATATATAGTAATGTGTTTTTCTATTATTGGGTAAATTCCTATCTGCTTTTCAAAAAGGTCATTTTATTTTATGGTACTATTTAAAAATTCTGCATTGTACTAATTTTAAACATATTGGTCTGCCAATTCCCAAGTGAAGAAAGCTAAAATATGAAAACACAATTGCAGATTTATTTCTCCCTTTAGTTTTGTCCATTTTGTTTGATATTTGTATAAGGCGTGCTCTTACATCATTTGACTCTTAGTATTATGAACTGCCTTTTCTTATATCTGACCATGTTTCCTGATCTGAATATCCTTTATCCAGTATTGACATATCGAGTCCACTTTCGTGTGGACATCCTTTCATATTATTTTACTTTAAAATTGTGCATTATTTTAATGTGCTCTTGTAGCATGTAGTTAATATTTTGACAACATCTCCCATTGTCTTCATTTCATTCACTGTTTAACCCACTTATATTTAATGAGAGTAAGAGTTGACTTTGTGGATCATCTTGCATTACTGCCCTCCTATCTTTTCTTCAGATTCTTTTATTTCAGATTTCTTTTATTTTATTCTTATGTAGTGTTTTCAGCTCTTTTACTCAATTTATTAACTTAACTGATGTTTCTCATAAAATAAATTAATGAAACACTAATTAATTATTCCCATTCTTTATTCTGGGGATTAAAATGTGCCTATTTACTTTTTCACAGTCTACATTCAGATAGCATTTATCAGTTAATATCTTAGGAGTTTAAAATAAAAAGCAACACTTCTCCTTTATGCTTTATTTTTATATATCTACATTTTACATGTGATTAATACAAAGTCTTATGTTTGTTTTTTTGTGGCTACTAGGTTAAATATGTGAAAAAGAAGAAAGTAATTTTATATTTACAATGGTATTTATTATAGTTGGTGTTTTTCATTCCTTTGTTTAAATCTTTTTTCCCATGTGGCATACTTTCCTTTTAGCCTGGAGGAAAACTTTCTATTTTTTTTTTTTTTAATTCTGCAGTTCTCTTGGGAAAAAAAAAAACTCTCAATTTCTCTTTACCTGAAAATGTCTTCCTTTCACCTTCAGTTTGTGAAAGATTCTGATTTTTTTCTTAAAGACAATAGTTTTACACTATATTTTTGGAGTTATTTTCATCTCTTCTAACTTTTAAAGATATCGTTTGACTATCTATGACCTTGTGTTATTTCTAATTAGAATATTTATTTTGCTCTTTTGTCCTTAACATGTCATTTTCCTGTGCATCTACATAAAATCTTTTTATTACTAGTTACAAACACTTTATGAAATGCTTCTGTGTTCATTTGTCTTGCTTGAGATTCATTGTTTGTGTTGTACCTGCTTGAACCAAAAGTTTGGAAATGTCCTTCATTATATAGGTTAGGTCTATCACTGGGAGGCTTCTCTCATGGAATAGGCTTGTACAGCCTCTCATTAGCTTGTGGAAACTGTCATTTCACATAGTTTGCACAGCTGCTAAAAAGAGGATTGATTAATGCCAGTTACTCCATCAAGGCCTAAAGTAATCACATAAAATAATAAAACCTTTAGCACTGCTCCTGTCAGAAGCCTACATTCCTCCAAAGTATTATTTTTTCCATCTTTCTCGATTGCCTTGATTTCTACCCCTTTGGATATGGCACTGACTATCAGTTAGCTTTAATCTAATAGATCATTCATTGTTTATAAACAGTACATGAAAGTGTGCTTTAGTCCTTGAGAAGAAGAACAAAGTAAAACAAAAAAAAAGTTTCATGTTCTTCCAATCAAATAAATAATATTACTTATACAGATTGGTTTACAGATAATTAAATTTAGAAAGTAGTGTATACATAACTGAAGCCACCTATCTTATCTTACTGATGAGGAAACTGAGTAATACTAGAGTAGATTTACTTCATCAAAGATTCATAATACTGTGAAGTGTTAATATCTTGCTGCAACATATTAATGTTCTTTCAGTTTGTATTTGATTAATTGAGATAAGTTAATTAATACATCTTAACTTGCAAATGCCTTTTTATTTGGTTTCTACAAAGAGGCAGCATGAAATCATGAACTATCGGATCAATTTTGTTCTTTAAACTAGGTGACCACTAAGTGATTGATGAAACACAAATTTTACTAATTTGAGCATGTGAGTTGCTAAGAAGCTCACAAGCTTGAACAAGCCTTATCTTGACCTTTTGGTGTGTGAATCTCGACATTTATTCTTACTAGAACAAATTGTCTCTTGAGCTTTGCACGTGACTCAGTTCCCATCTTTTTTAAAAATATAATAACAAGATTACTTGGGATAATTCATTTTTCTCATCCCATTAGGAATGTAAAATTAAAAGCTAGATTTAGATGAGCAATAAAGTCATATGAAATTCAAGTACATAATTTACAACTATCTCATCTCCCTCTCTGTTTTTTCTATCTTTCTTCCTGTGCCCTAGTCTCTCATCCTTTGCCTGTCTCATACACATGCACTCCCCCTGCCACACACACACAAACTATAAAGTAGATGAAAATTGGACAGAATTGACCTTTACAAAATTAATCTCATTTTGGGCCTCCCTGATGGCACAAGGGGTTAAGTCTCAGCATTATCAAGCTATTGGCAGCCACTGCAGCAAGCGTCTGATCCCCAGCAGGGAGGTGACCCACATTCGCAGCAGACCTCTCCTGTCTCATGTACTGCTTCTCTCTTTCAATAGATCCACCTGTTCTACTGCCCACCCTGTCTCTAGGGAAATCTCTCACCCTCTACCCAGGGCTACATGCCAGTTCTTATATGCATACCTAAATCTTTTTTAATAATCTTGTCTTTAAATAGACACAATATGGAATATGAGTTAATGTTGGGGAAAGGTGAAATTATGATTTATAAATTTTAACATAGGTATGCTGGGACTGTCAATATGGGAGCTTTTGATTATACGAAAGCACATTGTGTATGTTTTTGCTGTATTATCTTGTTACCATGCATAATGAGTTATTATAGAGAAGCTATTTTTCTAATACTGTGTTCATTAGAGGATAGTTATTAAAAAAATAATTGACTAGGCCCTCCCTGGTGGCGCAGCGGGTTAAAGCACAGCACTGAGAATCTAAAGCTGCTTCCGCATGAGTTCGATTCCCGCCTGCTCCGGAGGTGACCACATGGTGTGACAGACCTCTCCTGGCCCGCCCGCTGCTCCCCTCAGCAGTGTATTTCGTCAATCTGCCTGTTCTGCTCCCTGCTCTGTCTCTGGTGAAGCCTCTCACCGCCCCTGAGCCTCTGGCCTGTACCCCAGTTCTGTATGCACAAATAAATAAATCTTTAAAAAAAATAATAATTGACTAAAGGTATATAACTAGTAAAGGATGAGAACTGAAATGGGGACTAAATATCCTGATGCCAAAATTTGACTTTTAAAACAATGCCATAATTTACTTTTCAACAATAAGAACAAAAAAGTGGAAATCAGAAGAGAAGGAGGAAGTGGGTCAATAAGTTGAGTGGAAGGGGTCAATTGATAGTAAAAGATGAAAACTAAACTTTTGAATAGTGAACACAATTTAGTAAATGCAGATATAAATTTATAGTGTTGCACACCTAAAATATTACCTGTGTAATGTTCTAAACAAATGTTACTTCAGTATTTTTTTTTGAAGAGCAATGAAACAACATCATAATGAATAAGTGGATTCCATGATAATTTAGTAACTTTCTCATTCTGGTACATTTTACACATTTGAATTAATTGTTTAGGGATTTCCATGGAATCTGGAATCTGTTTGATTTAGGTTTTAGACAACTAATTTTCCTTTCACTGATGATATCTAGGGTAGACATAGATTGCTATTGAAGGATGTATTGGTATATAACCAAGAAGCAGTTTCGTATAATTTTATTAGGTACTATTTGTTCAAAGGGAATCCACCTAAAATTTTACATATATAATTGTTGATGGAAATAAACTTTTAATTACTTCAACTTCTGCTGAAAAATCATAGAGAATGATTACTATAATATATGGAATACCATGTAGTGTAACCTAAATGCCTAAGATTTTAAATGTATTAACATGCGACCCTCACTTCTTTTAAGTTAAAACCGCAAAACATACCTCTAAAAATATATTACTGCATGAATTTTATTTTGATATAGCAGACCAAAATAAGAGGGTACATGAATATGTATCTTGGAACTTAAGAAACGTGATATAGGACTGATAATGAAAAGAAAGACCCTGTGGTATCTTAAATAATTTGCTGGAGAAATAAAAAGTCTATATCCACTTATGTATGACATCTAAATAAAAGTTACTCTTTATTAAATATGAATGAATCATATTTAACATAAATATAACATGATTGTGTTTCATGAACATACATAATGGTAAACATTATGTTTTTTCCCCAAAATTAGGGAAGGAGGATAAATTCGGGATTTGGCTAATAACAGAAAAGTCAAATCTGTTTTCTCTTTTATAGACTTTAGGGTTGGATTTTTAAAGGGACAATTAATGGAAATAATGGTGTTCCCAAGTTAAATTCATAGAACTAAGAAGGTAGCAATCACTTTAATTGAGTAATAAACAGATAGTGAATAGATATTCTCTACTTAAATATGGTAGAACAATCACTCCAAGTATGAGCTTATCATCATATATCAAATACATAAACTATACTCTGTAACCCTGTTATTTATTTAACTTTATTACTTAATTTATGTATCATAATATACATTATATATATATACACACACACAGTGTGTTATACTGCATATGACATTTATCTATACGTGAATGTATATGTATATCAATGTGTTATAAATTGTATGTGTGCATATATATGTGTGTATGATTTGTATTAATAACAATAGGCAGGATTCTTTTATTACAAGTTTTCACAAATAGGACTAAATCTTTATTCTGGTTATCAAAACATAGAAAATATACAAGACCTTGAAATTGAAGTAAAGATGTTAATATGATAGTATCTAAGTACCAGTGAAGAAGCTGGTGTTGACTAAGAAAGGAATGTGGTTTAGCAGGTAGTGCCTGCACTTGCAAGCTCTCCTAGCATCTTTTACACAGGTTCTGTGTACTCTGACTCCTGTGATCAGTTATGATCAGTTAAATAAAGTGCATGCAGGTCTCACTTTAGAGGCTAGTGGTTGGGTTACCCCAGCCCTGCTGGAAAGTCCAGGTACTCAGAAATGCATGGTGTTTCCTTCAGCCTTTGTTGGCTTTTTTTCAACGACTGGTACAGGTATTTTAAAGTCCAGTTCCTCAGCCCCAAGCGCACAAATTTGGATGACTTCCAGGTATTTTACCCCTATGGACTACTCTCCATAGATAGTGAAATTGCCACTGTCATGTGACAACCTCTTCAGTCCTATCTTAACCTCTCATTCCCTTCGCATATATTTTTTTGAGGAAATTTCCTCAATTGTTTGTGCAGAGACAGTTATCTCAGTGTGTCTCTGGAAAACCCAAATGAGGAAAAATATCTTAGAAAACCCCTGTATTATCTATGCTTTATTATTTTATTATTTTTTAAAGATTTATTTATTTATGCTTATAGAAATGGGGTAAAGATCAGAGGTGTGGTGGGTGAGAGGATTCACCAGAGACAGAATGGGGAGCAGAACAGGGAGATTGACAAAGTACACTGCTGAGGGGAGCAGCAGGCAGGTCAGAAGAAGTTTGCCACGCCATGTGGGTCAGCTCCCTGGCCAGGGATTGAACTTGTGCTACAGTGGCTTCAGAGAGCTTCATAATGCTGTGCTTTAACTCACTGTGCCACCAGGGAGAGCCCATAATGCTTTATTTTTTTATTGCTATTTTGACTTCAAATCGTTTTGTGGATGTTTGATTCAACAATGAAAAAAATGATCATTTAAAGGTTAAATAATTAACCTGAAATCATACAGCCATTCAAAGAGAAAGTCAGAATTTTATCTTAACTATCTCTCAGTGTGATTGGAGATATATTTTGAATGAATCCCATTGAAGCATACATGGGAACACATTGGTTTTTAAGATCATTTCCTTTTGTTTGATAGGGAAAAGTGGCTTAATTTCAAATACTGTGAAGATAAAAGCTATTATAGAGAAAGATAACTTTTTCTTGTCTTTAATTATTGTAGCTATAAGACTGTGGAAAAAAAGTTTTTAAGAGTCTGTCTTTTTACTGATAACAGTAATGTGAACATCCCCAAAATAAAAGGGAAAAATGATTTTATCAATGGTGAAAATAAAACAGAAATTATATTTCCCCCTCTCTAGGTGACTATGGAGAAAGATATCCATCATAAATATCTATCACTTTATCCAACCTAAGGAGCACTTTAAATATCACTCGTGGGGATTTTATTTGAAAGCACAGTACTGGCACACTTTAATCTTTTACAAGTTTTTAATAATAAGCTCAAAAGTTGACACCATTGGTTAAATAAATGACTTGTAATTTGTTGTAAAAGAGATGTTAAGGTAGCTGTTTTCTTCTAAGGTACATAATACTTATATAAACTAAGTGCTCATCATTGAAAGCCTTATCAGTTAGGCTTTATAGATTGATTTCCTGAAATATAAGTGGGGAAGTAGAGAATAATTGAGCATTTTTTTTTTCTGCTGAGATTCTGAGGCCCTATAAATGCCAAGTGAAAAAGGAATCCCAATACTGTACTACTTATTTAAACTCTACAGTAACCTGAAAAATATATTTAAGGCAAAACTGAACAATGCACTCTGTGTATTTAAACCTTAAAAATGCACATGTCCTGGTGTTTCTACTTTTAGCTATGCCAGAGTAACTGGTACTGGACAAGTCTTCTGTGGCAGAAATGGAGACCCAGACAATATCTATCAAATACTGCTTTTAAGCATTGGACACGTAGAATGGCAGAAGTTCAAAGTGAGCTGGGTTATTAGACCATGTTCTACCTAAAGTTACTTAACTCACCCCACTATAGAATTAATAAAGCCAGGTAAAATATGGTAATGTTATTGAGTTGAAAAGACAGGAACTTGAGTTTTGAGGAAGTTGAAGTGACAGGGCTTTCAATGGACTGTTCCCTCTGGCAAATATAAGGATAAAGTAAAGTATTGTTAGTGGGAAAAATGAGGGGTATGCTGGGACCCCCAACCTGTCTGTTCTAAGTGGGTTTTACCATATGCTGCATAAAGACAGACTCATAATGCACAAGCCTTCAATAGAAAAGAACTTTAATACAAATAGTGGGAAATAGGAGATAATTAATATGCAATGGAGAAAAGACAAAGAATGTAGTTAAAATTGCTTCCTGGTGAAGCATCCAAAGTTACCCACCGCTTGATGGGTAAATGCCCAGCCAATCAGGGTTGGTTCAAAGTAGGGCCACTGAGGCCTGACAGTTTACCATAAGTTTAACCACATTATCAGAGCATCAAAATGGAAGTGCACCAACATTTACATAAGAATCCCCTTTATGTAGCCAATTACCAAATGAAGGGTTAGTTTCTACCAGACTGTGCTAAGTCTTTTATTGGTCATAAAAGAATTGCCTGTGATTTCAGCAAATCCTGGAGTTGTTTTTTTTTTTTTTTTTAAGATTTATTAATTTATGCAGACAAAACTGGGGTACAGACCAGAGGAGCAGTGAGAGGATTCACCAGAGTCAAAGTGGGGAGCAGAACACGCAGGTGGTGGAAGTACCCTGTTGCTGAGGGGAGTTGCTGATGAGACAGGAGAGGTTTGCTGCACCATGTGGATCATTTCCTGGGCAGGGATCGAACTCATACCAAAGCGGTCATGACCAGCTTTGCAGTGCTGTTCTTTAATTCACTGTGCCCCAGCCCATGGCGTTCTATGAGTGGTTACTGCTCATTTAGTTAGAGAGCACTGAGTTAATGTTTAACAGGTACTTTAAAATACCTGGAACTAGGAATTGTTAGGCCAAATTAATGAAAGGTGATTTTTGGACAGGAACGCACCGCACAAAAACACCGAGGAGGGACAGACAGTGCTTGCTGTGCCCAAGATTTAGAAAGGAGGCCAGTGTGGAACAGAGATTGTGACCAAGGGGGGTGTGTGCATGGGGCTTAAGGAGGAAGCCAGAATGGCCTCAGGCAGGGCTTCTCCAAGGCTGGGCTTAAACCCTAGGTCCAGCAGCCCCTGGACCTCTTATTTTGAACCCTGATGTTTTTCTTGCCTTAATCTTACCCATCAACTCCCACAAATAAGTGAATGTATCAGAGCAGGGGCTGTTGCAGTTTTCATGGAAGAAGTACATTAGGATCAGGAAGAATTTTCAGAAGGAGAGTAAGGAGCAAATTGTCTTTTCTAATCAGCCTAACAGAAGTTAGGTGAGGATGCTGGGAGGCCATGGCCATGAGTCTGACTCGAGTGTGATTACTTCTGTCTCTCATGCCAGACAGATAGATAGGAAAACAGCATAACTCTCCAGAGTGCGTGATTTCTTCCTGGGAGAGGGCTCTTAATTATGAATACTCGTGAAGTTAAGACAGTAGCCTAAAGTACTGCTTTGCCCTAATCTTACCATCAGTTTCCCATAAACAACTGGCCATAATTCTGGAGGAGCAGAGACCTATTGCAAAAAACAAACAAATGTGTATTTAATTTAGAATAATGGAAAACAGATCTAGAGCATATTGGGTTTGGGCTTACTGGCTTGATAGTCATTTTAATATTTGAGGTATATCATTAAAAGTCACTCTTGATCCAGGGAGTCTGTTGCCATCCTTGTCTTCAGAACAGTGATAATAAAACATAAAAAGCACACTCTCCTAGAATTCTAGTCCAGGCCTTTTTTTTTTTTTTATGCTTATTTTTAAGTTCTAAAACCTCCAAAAGAACCATCTTTACCATCCTCACTGTCAAATGACAAATCTTTTTAAAAAAATATTTATTTATGCATACAGAACTGAGGTACAGGCCACAGGTGCAGGGGCAGTGAGAGGATTCACCAGAAACGGAGTGGGGAGCACAACAGGCCGACTGAAAAAGTACACTGCTGAGGGGAGCAGTGGGCAAGTCAGGAGAGGTCTGCCATGCCATGTGGGTCACCTCCAGGGCAGGGTATTGAACTCATGATGAAGTGGCTTTAGCTTCTCAGTGCTGTTGCTTTAATCTGCTATACCACTAAGGGAGGGCCCAACTTGCTGTTCACAGAGAAAAATAAACCAGAAGTTGCCAGAAACTCTGTTCATTTACTTATCTATCAATGACATTGTCGCACATGCACCCTTCCTTCCTGTTATCTTGCATGATGGGTGTCTGTTATCCCCTTGCCCGTTTGAGTAAGTGGTGCCACCAGTCTCCTACTTGCCCAGAGCCTCAGTCTCTGAGCCGATGTGACCCCATACTACATAGCCTTTGGTTGGGAACTTTCAAAATAGGTTGACTTTGCCTTCAAAATATCCACTGTTACTTGTATGATCATGGTTATCATGGTATTACTAGGATTATCACAGTGACTTCCAGGTAGATCGCTTAACTTTTCCTGTGGTCAACCTAAAACAGTAGTTCCCAACTGAGAGCAGTTCTTGTAAAGATTTGGCAAGCATTTAGACACATGTTGGATTCTTATAACGGGCAGGCAGAGGACATAGGCTTCTAGTAGTTGAAGTAAGATATGCTGCTAACAGTCTACAAGGCACAGAACAAGATTTTAAGAACAACAGAATATTTCTGGAGCTACAGACTTGAATAATGACGTTGAAGGCTGAGTCTGACCAGATTGCTCCTCTGCTCAGGTCCTCCAGTGACTCTCCAGTTCTCTAGTGTTAGTGCAGTTCCCACCTTGGCTCACCAGGTCCTCAAGGGTACTGTGTTCCTGCCATATCACAGGTCACATCTCCATATTCTCATGCAGCCATGCTGGTCACTCCACAGACCCTAGAGCTTCTGTCCTTCCTTCCTATCTCACAGCTGTCAATGGACTATTCCCTCTGGCGAATCCCAATCCTACCGGAGTACATACTGCCCAGTCCCCTGCTCCTTCACAGACTGTGCAGATGCCACTTCCTGATGAAGACCACCCTGGATATCAACACTAGTGTGGAGCCTCCTGCCAGCATTCTCTGTTCTCCTCAAGAAAGCTTCCTTAAGGACCCAACTGTGCCTGCCACCCATTCATATGTTAAAGTTTTCACCCACAGTGACTTAGAATGTGATTGTAATTAGAGATAGTCTTTACAGAGATAATTAAGTTAAAAGGAAGTCCTTCCTGGGCCCTAAAGCAATGTGACTATTGTCCTGATAAGAAGAGATGAGGACTCAGAGAGGAACAGGTAGAACACTGCATGGATTCCCAGGGAGAAGGCAGATGTCTACACGCCAAGAAGAAAGGCCTTTGGCAGAAAGCAACTTCACTGATGCTGTCACAGTTCGATTTTTCAGATTTATGGAGTAAAAAGCCTATTGTTTAAAACACTCAGTCTTCAGTACTTAGTTGCAGCAGCCCTAACAGACTGTCAATAGTACAATAATGATTACCTTCCAATATACAAGGTAATTCAATTTGATATAATCTATTCTCAGCCTTTATCTTCCAGCACATGATTGTGCTTTTTATGTGTGATCCTATTCTTTCTGAGGTTCTATCCATTGCACTTGAGAGGAGTGTGACATAGAACATTTGAAATGGCTCCACCAAGGTTGTGAATGTAGTGAATGAATGGTGGAGACAGTGAAAAAACAGGATCCCTAAATCAGATTCTTTTGGCTGTGTTTTGAACCACATGCTTGCCTTGGCTTAGAAGATGAAGAAATGCAAGGGCAGAACTGATGCAACAGAAAACCACACATTCATAACCAAGGCCCTCCCACCAATACACATTACACACAAGTGAGCAATGACGATCGACTGCCGAGACCATTCAACTGTTTAAGAAATGTACTTAACCTTAACTTGTTTATGAGAAATAAAATATATAGGCATGTTCAGTTCTAGCACTTTCTAGTGAGCTATGGGTGACAGAGAAGAAGGGGAAAAATGAAACTATGTAAGAAAATCAGCGGTGGTATAAAGGAGTAGGAGCAAATGAAGGTGTTATGAATTGGAAGCAATAGATGGGCTTTATGGTGTTTCCCATGCTTGCTATCATGGAAGACAAACCTTTAGATAACTATTCATAAGAATAAAAATACACACTCTTGTCCTTGCCCAGGATAAAATTTCATTTAACACAAGAGCCCCTTTTTCTGCAATTCTGGCTAAGGATGGACCAAATCAACCAGCTTATATACAATTAACAGAGAAGCTCCCAAGTCAAGGGGGGTTTTGTTTCCATGGAAGAATATTCCTGTGTTCCATCTCTCACAGTGCTTTCCTTTTAACCAGAATCATCTGCCCAAAAATAAATAAATAAATAAATAAATAAAAAAGGAAATAAATAAATAAAATAGGAAGAGGTGGGGAGGAAAACACTCTCTCTGATTGAAATCTATTTTCATCTCATGAAAAATATCTTAATTTTCACTTATATTCCATGCCCGTAGCTGAGGGCCATTAAAACTAATAAAAGTAAATCATTTGTGACAGATCTTAGAAAACAGTTTCTGCAATCCACTGCGCTCTCAAATGCTCATTAGAAATAGTGGTTTTCTTTTCAGAGGAATGCTCAGTGAATGCTTAAAACGTGTTCCCCAACTTTTGACAAGTCAAACTGGCAATGGAGTGTTTGAAGCAAAGCCTTGACATGAAAAAGATGTTGTGCAGCTATATCAAATATGACCGAAACAACACATCAAAGCAGAGAGCATTAGGATGCAAGGCGGTTGGAGGAGAAAGAGAATCAGCACATTTGTTTCTGCTTTCGACATTTTCTAGCATCAGAACAAACAAGAAATTCACATTGTGTTCAGGCAGAGCAGTCCACAAGAGTTTAAGAAATTCCAATGCTTTTATGAGGAGTCAAATGATTCTTGGCCAAATACCACTTTTTTTATATTCACCTGTAAAATGGGAACTATGACAACAATAACTTTAAAGATAATGTTATCTCTGTCACACAAGTTCCCTGGGGTTTAGAAAAGCAAAGGCAGGACCTCCCTGGTGGTTCAGGAGTTAAAGTTTCAGTGCCATCAACAGGAGTTCAATCCCAGGCCAGGGAGCTGACCCACATGGCACAGCAGACCTCTCCTGTCTGGTCTGCTGCTCCCCTCAGCAGTGTGTTTCAGTAGAACCCCGCTCTGTCTCTGGGGATTCCTCAGACTCCCTACCCCTCTGGCCTATAGCCCAGCTCTTGTATGCATAAAGAAATAAAATAAATCTTTAAAAAAAGCAAAAATATGGTAATAGCCTTTCAGAGATTTCAATTATTCAAAGACACTAGTGTCTGTGATCTTTAATAGTGATAGCAATCATTATCAGGCACCCATTAGGTGAATATATATGTATACACACACACACACACACACACACATATATAATTTCTGTTTTTACTTTGGGTCCTTATATATTTAGATTATTTCCTTGATGCAGAACTGTATACTAAGATTCAGAATAATTATATTTATATTAACTTTTATCTTATTGTTAGTAAGATATAATATTTTTAATTTTACCAAAGAGGTATTGCATGAGAAACAGAAAAAAAGGATGCAGTGAAAACCTATAGCAGTCAGGGTTCCATCAAAGAAGCAGAACAAATCGTATAGATCTGATGGCCTTATGCAACTGATGGAGCAGTGCACTCAGTCTCTCGAGGTTGTGTCTTCATTCGAACGCTGGAACTGGAAGTCAGCAGGGCAGACATTTTACAAAGGATAGATGCATGGAGAACAAGGAGGAGCTGGAAGCTACTGTTATGAACTGGAAGCAACAAACTTAAGCTGGAGTCCACTGCATGGGCAGAAACCCATGAGGACATACTGGGACCTGTTGTTAGCTCTCTCTGTTTCTCATGCAGAGAAAGTGCAGGAGCAGCTTCACCCTTCATCAAAGCACTGAACATGTGCTTGGCCCAGAAGAGAGAAGCTGGTAAAGTAGCCAGCAAAGGAGGAGAGTTGTAGAGCCACATGTGGCCCATGCTACTGAGGTGAACCAGTCAGCCGACAAGGAGCACCTGCCTCAGCCTCTCATAATACAAACATACAAGGCTGACTGTTTCGGTTTTGCTCTCCATATCTTGTCAGGGAGTGTCACTCAGGCCCCTTTTAACTGGAAATATACAGAGAAATTCTGGGAAACAATTCCGGTTAGCATATCACAAAGTTACCACAGTTCACTCACACTTCACTGCTGTCACATTAGAAAATTTACAGTCACGTTGCCTTACATTACATTAGACAACTTTCCTGGAGGATTCTCTTTGCCAGCTCTTTCCCTCAAAGGGATACAAAGACTCATTCAGTCTTAGGGTGATAGTCGTTGTTGTTGTAGCTCATCACATTCTTCCATAGGTGTTCTCTAACTTACTGAAATGTAACATGCCTTATTTATATGAAAGGTGAATGGAAAAGGCCACAGAAACAAAAATTATTGACCACACAAGGGAAACACACATAAAAAGATGTATTCATAGCAAAATAAAGTAATAGTCACAAATTTTTTAGTCTTCACGTTTGTAACTGTGTGGTCATAGCTATTAATTTATAACTACCTTCTTTGCTGTTCCCTATTTTGTGTCTTTAAGAAGTACCTCAATATGCTGTGGTTCTGTGCCTCGTTGAATGATTGACTCCTGCAATGTCTGGATCACTTGCTCTCCAGCCAAAATTGAATTGTTTTTGTTGTTTGACTTTGGTTACAGACATGGGAATAGCCAGCCACTAAGGGTTTCTCCTGCATTCCAAGCTTATCTCTTTGCATTCCCTTTGTAAAGTAACAATTAAGTTCCTTCTTGACAGTCATGGTTACTCATTCAGGCACTATAATTCCAACATCTTTGCATGTCAATTCAGTGGTATGAGAAGCCCAAAGTGGTGAGGAAATAGTCTTAACTACCAGGCAAATAATATCATTCTTGATGGAGTCCATGATTTGCTATGCTTTATACCTGCCCATCAGTCATTCTGGTTGCCACTCAGTGGGGCCTCTTAGAACTTGAGCGTATTGAAAAACCTAGTGGTGGTAGAAGAGCTTCCTGAGCAAGAAGAAAGTAATCTTCACAGCAGAAGTGAAAGGGTTGCTTCTAACTGTCAAAGAAGACGCTACAAAATTTATGGGTCCCTGATCTGTAGCTTTTTACCCCATTGCAAATTTCAATGCCATATTTCTTCCCAATTAATGGCCATACTTTAATAATATAAATCTCTGGGAAAGTGAGTATTCGTTTTGCATGGTAATTTACCCCCGCAGGAGTAGACTTGGATTTGGCTTTCTGGTCCTGCCCTGTGGTCACAAATCATAAAGGTTTCTTTTAAGACACAGTTGGACACGTTGCAGCCCAAAATGCAGACCCTAGGTAGTAAATGAAAACCACATTTCATCATTTTACTCCTCCATGTTCCCAGTACATTTAGGAGAATATTTGCTACTGGGTGACATGGGTTACTGAGGGCTCCTTAAACAGTAGACATGAGAGTGATTAGATCCTTTTAGATCTACTAGATAAACTGCATAACCCAGAACAGCCCAGAAAGTCACCCACCCTTAAAGTCCTTTTCTCTAGAGTCTCTCTCAATGACAAAGTCTTTTGGATTATGTTTTTCAATGCAAAAACAAACAAAAACAACTCATATAAAGGTTCGGTTCAATGAGGGAAGCAGAACTCTGAGATACATTTGTCATCGGATCGTACTCTGCCCAATTGTAGCACTGTAACAGTCTGTTTCTGTTACCTCAGGAAGATAAAGTACCTGTGACTGAGGAGAGCACAGATGAGATGGAGTCCCTGAGTGTTGTCTGAAGCCCCGGTCTACCCTCAGTGTCAGCAAGTGTCATACGTGGGTGTCCTGTGAAAGAGGCTGGTGGCCTTCTCACAGAGATAGATACAGACATGGTCCTGAAGTAAGAGAAACTAAACAAGGTCCAGGATAAAGCGGAATAACTGCTGGCTTGCCTGCTGCTCACACCAAGGTAAACCAGCAGGTGCATGACAAGCTGTGAGAACTACAGAAGTACTGCTCAAAACAACCCACGCTTGAGAGCTGCTCCACTTCTGCCCTCTAACTCTCAGGTGATGGTGTCTCTTTTGGCACATCCTTACCTGAAACAAAAGGAAGGGGACTCCTGAAACTTAGTTTGTCCTGGCAAAGGTGATGCATTACAAAACAAGTCTTACCTTTTAGATGCCCTTCGCATCATTCATTTGGGAAACTTCTAGTGATTTAAAATATATGCAGCGTTTTTGCTACTAGGAGCCCATGGGCAGGAATAATTGTCACATCTACTTTTGGTGGGCATTGGCATCTGGAAGAGGCATAATGCAGTACACCTGAGCAGTTCTTGAATAGATCAGTGGAAAGTGTAGACAGTAACTAATACTTTTTAGTACATATCTCATGTCAAATGACTGTATCTAAATAGTTTATATATATTATTACTTAAGATTTAAGTGGGATAATACATATAAACTATTTAGATACAGTCATTTGACATGAGATATGTACTAAAAAGTATTAGTTACTGTCTACATTGCTAAAAAGTTTGTGACCCTACTTTAATTTTTAGATTATAAGACACACCAACCCATTCTTCATACTTACAAATTCATTTTTTATATTAAAAAAATATTCATTCATTCATTTATGCATAGAAGAACTGAGGTGTAGGCCAGAGCTGCAGGGCATGAGAGAATGCACCTGGGATAGAATAGGGAGCGTTACAAGAAGGGCTTACTGAAATACCCTGCTTAGGGGAGCAGTGGGCAAAATTAGGGATCAGTGCCCCTGGTTAGGAATTAAACTGTCTGCAACAATGACGGCAAGTTAAACTCTGTGCCCCCAGGGAGGCCCTTGATTTCAGTTTCTTACCCATATTGTGTAACTTTGTTGACCTCCCTGTATCTGTTTGGCTATGAAGAACAAAACAAAACAATCCATTTGGAAGGATGTTGTAAAATTAATAGAACTTTATAAATGAAAAGTGGTATCATCATTTTGTATTTGCTTCAAAGTTAGTTTGATAATCATCTGAAGCCACCTGCACTCCCTTGGTAGATGGCCCAGTTTCTACCTGTCGGGATGTCACTGAAAGGTATAGGACAGTATGTCCTCTTTCTCCTTGGTCAAGGAAAGGGAAGCACATGAAATTGCAAAACAGCTTTCTTATGTGCAGATGGAATGGACAATCCAGTACTTATTCAATGTTTGAAAGGGAAATGGAGACCACGAGAACAGTTGCTGTATTTCTGTGGAACTCTGTGTTTGTTATTGTGGTTGTGATTCATTTTGAAGTTGTCACTGAGAGTGGAATTCTAACCTACTAAGTCACCGAGAGCTTGGGTTCTTTTTTGTGTAGTACATCGAGAGAACAGTTACTTAAGGCTCTACTAGCCCAGTCTCAGATAAGCTTCTCAGTGCTCTGTTGCCAGTGTAGGTGGGCGCTAAACACAGAGTTTGATTATCTGCCCTGTCCATGTCCTATATAAGTCCCTGTCCATATGTGTGTGTGTGTGTGTGTGTGTGTGATCTACTTGCGCACCTGGTAAAAGGAGTCATTCAAACATGGGAAGGAATGAGAAGGAAACCTATACTCAGCTGTTATTAAAAACAAAACAAAACTGCAGTAGGTTGTTGAAGAATAATACCTAATTCAAAGCCAAGATAGCACTAGAAGTGACAAAATTACAGATAAATTCTCTTTTCAAAAAGTTTGCCCTATGTATAGGAGATGAGTTTTACTCTAGTAATAACAAAACAAAACACAACAAGAGGACCATGGCAAGTCATGGATACATGTTTGGGATTGAGAGCCTGTGTAGTAGACACAGACAAGTAATGCTAAATATTCTGAGTAGGTTTAGGGCTTTTTATAAATTGATGGTCAGGAAAATGGGTTTGGTTCCCGGCTCTTGCTTCTTGAAATACAACTCCGACTTTCCTGACTTTGCAATGACCCTGTTAATCTCACCTCAGATTTGTGATTAAATCAAATTATATGTTTACAAATTTGTGTTTGTAGATCACTGATTAGGTTACAACATAATTTGGAAATATATAGTTGTGTGATTTGCTAGAGAAGTTGGCCCACAAGAAGCTGTAGAAGAGGAGCAGAGTCATACACACACAGTCATGATATTTAGTTTATTTAAAATCTTGAAAATATCATTACAAGTAGTATGACATTTTTACATTCATCTCATAGGAATAGCTTACCAAAAAGTAAGAAACATCAAGTTCTTCAAATTTGCCCTGTGAATAAGGCTTCCAGAAATTATTCCTTCATTTTTAATGATGAAACAGCTCAGAAACATTAAGTGACTTGCTAAAGTTTATGCAGAACCAAGAGTATTGGTCCCAACTCAGATTCCCAAATCTGGTTCCTGGGTATCAAGGACCACATTGCAAATTCTTCACAGGAGACCTACATTATGCTTCAGTGTACAAGCAGCAATAGGATTGTGAATGTTATGAAAGGCGGGAAAGATAAAATTTCATCCAATTCATTTTCTTTGCAGAAATAAGAACTAGGCATTGGTGCATTTAATTTGTGGCTTTGCTGTTCTATTTTATTTTCATCCACTATTTGTTAGATAGAAACTGGAGAGAGAATTCTGAAAATGTATGCAAAGTAAGACTCTAAGGGAACTAGGAGTTCCAAACAGGAAAGGAATCCAATAACCATTTTCTTAACCTTTCATTGAAATTCATGGTTCAGCAAAGTACCATAACAAATATAAAGAATCAAGGAATCTTGTGCCTCAATGATCACAGAGCCATGAACCATAAGCGGGCTGGCTCTGTAGAGAATAAATCATCCAGGGAAACTTGATTACTTTTTTTGATAGAATTAGAAGATTAGTTGTCAGAAAGAATGGTGTTGGGACAATATATCTTGATTTTTAAGAAGCCATATCCTTCGGGAGAATTTTACATGAAAAATTTATTTTTGTTCAGCAGAATACAAATCTTGTTAAGTAGGGTGAAAAAACCCACAGGTGAGCCACAAATGGTATATGATGAAGGAAGAGAAAAACTGAGGGAGAAAAGCTGTATGTGGGTTTTGAGGGGGATGGACCGACAGATTGATAATGAAAGGTAGAGACAGAGATACTTAGGAATGTATTAATGAACGAGAGGACATTTTTTTAGAAAAAGGGAACAGATTTTGGTTCAGAAGTGTTTTTACATCTTTTTCACCAAAACGCAGCTCCTAAAGAGTGAAGAACTTAAAATTCAACATAGATTGAGCATTCATATTAGCAAGACAGAGACCATCAGATATTTTTATGACCAGCTCTTAAGTTGAGTGGCCATAAATGTTCAGTGGATGAGTTTTCTTTAGGCAACCTTCCGAGTAACATATAAACATGTAGCCCATGGGGCCAAGGACAGAGGCTAAGTCTGTAAAACCTGCATAGAAATGAAACTCTTAACATTTACTCTGTAAATTTTCTTTCATCAGGAGAGTGAGTCTACTTTACTTCCCTGTGACTATGGGCTGCTTAATGACTTGCTTCTAACAAAGAGAATATATGAAAACAACATTAACTTCTGAGCCTAGACCATAGATGGCAATGTCTCTTCCAACAATCAGAAAATTCGCCTACCAAACCCATGTAGGACATTTAGTTATCTTAAAGCTACATGGTAGACAGACCACATGGAGAGATCCTATAAATCGAGAAAGATGCCTTGAGAGTCCCAGCTGTTCAGTCCTCAGCAGATTGAGCCTCCTTTTCCTGGCACATGATGACGGAAGCCTCAGAGATGATTACAGCATCTCCCAGTGACTGGGTTAACTGACTTCAAAACCCAGGGTGGGAAGCACCTTTCTGAGTCCAGTCAACCACCAACATCAGGAGAAACAGCAATAACATTCTGCTTTGCTGCCATGGAGACAATTGGCTATGTGGCTGTAGATAACTGAGTCAATGTGATTGAGAACTGTTTTCATAAACTACTAACTCATTTATTTAGTAATTCACAGTCCAGTTAGGAGAAAATTGGTAATTTGTGAAAGTATTAGTACTAGTCATTTTATTAAAGGTAGTAATAGCAAAGTAAAGGGACGAGTACAGTCATGGAGGTCATAGTAAGGAATATAAAAACTTTCTCAGTGTATATTAGTGCTACCCAGAGAGATTAGGACAGTAAATACAAATGAAATATGTGTATCTTGCACATACACAAACACACACTCACACACACCCATATGCAGAAGGAGAGAGGTTGGGGAGGGAGGTTTGTTATGAGAATTTGGTTCATGCCCTTATGGAGGATGAGAAATTCCATATTCTGCTATCTGCAGTCTGGAGATCCAGGAAAACAGATTGTATAATTCAGTCTAAGCTCGGAGGCCTTAGAATCAGGGAATACTGTGGCACACGCCCTAGTCCATGGACAGAAGATACAATGAGATACTCCAGCTCAGCAGTGAGGTAGGGAAGGAAAGGGACAAGCCCCTTCTTCTTCCACATTTTGCTCTAATTCAGCCCTTTGTGAACTGGATGACTGCCCACTTGGGGAGGCCAACATACTTTGCTGAATCCAGATATTAAAGGCTGATGTCATGTGGCAACACCTGGAAATAATGTTTACCTTAGCATCCTTTGTGGTTGAAGTTAACACTTAAAACTGTTCCACAGGGGGTCACCCCCTGATAAGGAGGCATCACAAGTACACAAACTCAATCTGATGTACTTAAAAACACCTCATCCTGAGTGTTTCTAATTTGAATTAATGTGTTACCCAAATTTCCCTACAGAATGTTTTCCTGTTATTTGTTATAAAACTTATCACAAAGCATCAACTAAACATGCATAAGACCCTGGAATGTGATCTTATGATCAGGGATTTAGAAATCTGAAGTAGAACAGTTCTACTCTGTTAACCACCCCTTCCCAGGGAGTTCTGGAAATAGCATACACAGAAGAGATAATATAAAAGTAAATAAAATTTTGCTATATTAATAGCTTTGCTGGAGCTTAATAACCCCTAATTAGTTATGCCCAATATCAAATAAGGGCCTCCTCATTTTAGTAATGCTGAGCTCATTCTTGCCTGTAGGAAGAGAAAACCTCTTAATCCACTTATTCAACCAGTTCCCGGCCATGAAAGGAGAAGATGTAAAATGAGCAATCTGCCCTGGGGTTTGACTATACGGAAGGCTGAGACAGAAATGCAGTAAGAGGGACCTGGGATTCTTCGTTTAAGGAAGAGTAAACTTGCCTGAAAGTAAATCATTGTCCTGTGTCTATTCTGGGCTCATACTAAAAGGAAAAAGCAATACCTTTTCTTCCCTTGGGCAAGTGCTAAACTGGAGGTGGGCAGAGCTGAGCCTGGCATAAGAAGAACAGGTCAACTATCTAATCTTTCATGATGGAACAGGTAATTTTCTCTGAATTATGTGGAAGAGACCTGTGCGGTTTGTGTTGGATGAAAGCACCTCTCTTATCCTGTTCACAACTTAATTGTCCAAAGGGTTGATATGCCAGTGAATGCAGGTACACAGAGAAGAGGCAGGCATATCTGGAGTGACTGGTTGTGATATTGTGCCTCCCATGTCGATGTGTCAAACCCATCTAATATGCCTGCTCTGCATGTGGCATAGATACTAAATACACAGAGGGAAGGGGTCTTTGAAGCCTAGTCTCGTTCTGCTTCTGCTTCCCATAAAATATTCTGCTACTTTCTAAAATTTTCTACAATTCCGTGTCTAAGACCTAGGAATTGAGGATAAACTGGGAGCTATAGCTAGGGTATCCCACTTTTGTTACTTTAAAGGAAAGCTTCATAACATCACAAAAATTTCTTAAGCCTAATTCCTAGAATTGGATCTTAAAAATCCAACTAATATGTTACTGAGATAATCGCTCTCCAGAGAATGGATGACTGGAAGTTTGGTAATGTGTGTGTGTGTGTTTTTTACAACTCCCTGAGATCTGTAGTATCATGCTTAGAGCTTTATTGAATATATGTTTTATGAATTGGTGTGCAATCCTCTTAGTTTATTCCTAAAGGAGCTAAAGCTCCCCTCCTGTCCCATTCAGCTATATGTGTTTTTTTTTCCTCCATATATATTTATATTTTTCTTATGGAAGTCTAGAGTCAAATCATTATTTAGTTTTTTCTTGTAGAAGAATTCTAAAATCCTTAGCTTTTAAAAATTTAATATAACTTTGCTCTTGTTCTTTAAGACATGCATAATCTTCTCTTGACCTTCTCCAGTTTGTCTGCATCCCTCTAAGAATGCAATGGTAAAAACTAGACAAAAGTAAGAACAGTATGACAGAATTTAAACAGAAAAAAAAGGTTGTTTCCTTTTGCTTGGATGCCATATATTTTTGGTATATATTCTAGTATCTTTTAAACTATTTTTGTTGAAAGACTATTACATTGCAAGGCCCTCCCTGGTGGCGCAGCGGGTTGGAGCACAGCACTGAGAAGCTTAGGCCGCTTCTGCATGAGTTCGATTCCCGCCTGCCCCGGAGGTGACCACATGGTGTGGCAGACCTCTCCTGGCCCGCCCGCTGCTCCCCTTAGCAGTGTACTTCGTCGGTCTGCCTGTTCTGCTCCCCACTCTGTCTCTGGTGGGGCCTCCTGCCGTCCCTGAGCCTCTGGCCTGTATCCCAGTTCTGTTATGAATAAATAAATAAATCTTGAAAAAAAAAACTTTTAATAAAAAAAAAAGAAAGACTATTACATTGCATCATATGCAAGTTCCATTGTAATTTAACTCTCTAGAAAATGACCAGAAAACTTTTCATCAATATAGTTCTCTGAATGAGTAATCAACCTTAGCTACTCATGTAGAAGATAAGTGAGCAGGTTCTTACTCAGGAGCCAACACAGAGTGCCTCAGATAAATTCTCACCGTTGACAAAGAGTGTTTTAAAACAGATCATTCTTCAGGTCTGTCCTGGTTATGCTGCTCTAACCTTTGGAAACATATGAAGTTGGATACCTTTGAACAATATAAATGTCATAAATCAACTCTATTCCAGTTGTACATCATGACCTTGAAAATAGATCCCCCCCTTATTGTGAAAGAACATGGTAGAAACTTAAATTTATAGAATGGATGTAACGGATGTTAACTTATCTAGTTGTCATCCTAAAAACTAATTTATATACCCAACAAGTTAGTGCTTTAATAGAAAATATCTAAAGAGGTGGAGCTGTATGGAGTATCACAGATGAAGAGCTTGACATTTCCAAATTATACAGCATCTTAGAAAACTGTTAATGTGATGGCTTGATGGCATTATAGAGGAGATGAGAAAACACTATTGCAAAAGTTAAATCTCATTGCAAATTAGTGGCACAGCAGTATCACTATTAGTGTGTGACTGAGGGGTACCCAGAGACCACAAACTTTTAAGGGGGTGCCCTACAAGGGCATCTACCACACAGTGGGAAAAGAAACAGACTGATAGTATGAAAGACTTCTAATAAAATTGGCGTGCACATAGAAGAAAAGATATTCCTAACAATAGTTTTCAATAAAAGTCCCCAAATTACCCATCCCCTTGTAGATCAAATGCCAACCAACCAGGGATGTCCGAAAGCAGGGCCACTAAGGCCTGAATACTTGTCACAAGCTTAAAGTTCATGCTGGCAGAGATCCACAAAAAGGGGTCATCAAGTTCCAGGTGGCTGAGACAGAAGTAGAGAGAATGTATAGTCAAAGCACAAATCAAGATAAAAACTGCTATTTTCACTGTCAAGGACAAGGATTAGCCTCCTCATATATCTCTCACCCACCTTTCTCTTCAAAGTATATCTTCTAAGTTTGACTACGTGTCTCTCCACAAATCTTCTGTGTCTCCCTTGCAGAATTACCAGAGTGTAATCCAGATTGCAGCAGCCAGAGCATGTGGACCTGTCTGCCTTCTATGCTATGTAGGTCACCTGCCTACTCAGCCCTGTCACTAATTCCTAGTAGCTATCCGATGCAGAAAGTTTGATTTGGGGCATATTGGGGCTTGTAGTCCAAGGTTACTTGCATGTAAGTGGAGGAATGGGGAAATCCCCTCTTTCATGAAGTGTTTCTGTAACAGGACTGAAACGTGACTGTTTTAAGTCTAGTCTTTCTTCTGTGTTCCATTGCTTTTTAAAGCTCCTATCTGTGAATCCTGGGGTACCGCAACACAAATCTGCATTTTTTTTTTCTAATTGCAATCTACAGTTTGACATTGAGCTCCATACCTTCTCTCTGACTGAGAAGTCTTATGCGAATCCAGGAGGGATTCAGGACTTCACCAGTCCCTTACTACACTCCATCATTGCACCTCCAGGGAATGATGACTGCCTCTGTGGGTGCTTCTGTTCAGTTAGGCTTTCTGGACATCTCCTCTAGCTCTGATTTTCTTTTCTGGATAAACTTGCCTCAAGGAGTCTTACTTTACAAAGGCCTTCCCATTAGCCTTCCTTAGTCTCTCTACTCACATCATCTTTTGTCTTCTAGACCATATCTCTTTGTATTTAAAAACAATGGACACTGTTGTTTATTGAATTTGCATAAGCAGAGTGGGGACTGATGTATCACTTATGCAAACATGTGCTGCGAAGCAGCCTGTAATATTGCAGGGATCGCAGGATGACACATTTCCATTCCTGCCACTCTGCATATTTCCCTTGGGGCCAGCAGGAAAGCTATGCTGTCTTTGGATATATGATAGACCTGGATTCTATTTTGGTTGCATAAAAATAAGAAATACTCTCCTGGGATTTGTTTATGTCATTACTGTGCCAAACTCTAAAAGGGAAATGGCACTTGATATCCATCCCTGACAGACATCAAGGGAATTTATTTTTCAGGGGCAAACACCCTAGTGATGGGAAGTGATTATATCTAGATACAAATGCTGTTAAAAGGACATTTATCTAGTAGATTACATAGCAAAACCCTTTCCCATGCTCCCTATTCCCTTCCCAGAAGTGTTTCAGTGAGAGCTTGGTCTGTGAGTAACAACACCTCTGGCAACTGCCATCTGTATCCTCTTTCCTCCTGCTTGGGTACATAGGACAGTCCATGCCTGATCAGTTTTCATGGTCATCCCATTCAGTGGGGTGATTTGTTCAGATAAAATGGAAAATTAAAATGGAACTGTTGCTAGATAGAGCATCATACACTTTTTCTATTTTGTCAAAATGCCGTGGCTGCTCATTTTTTCATGGCCATGAGTTGAAATAAATTAAACTTCCCAACGGCAAAACTTCTCTGAGATCAGATTGGAATCTATTGATTAGCTCTTTGAGTCCTGATGGATTGGAGGTTCTTGCTTTATAAACACATTTACAAACATGCCTTAAGAAACAGTTGCTTAGCATTGGGTAGACTGATTGTGTTTATTTAAAACTGCAGGGAAGGGTGTACCTGCAATGCCTGATTTTAACTTCTCAATGTTTGTATCCCAGATCAATGGTGGCAAGTGAAGTGTTGCTCCCTGCAGTAACTTCTAACACCAACTCAAGACTGGCTTGCCCACTGATGTTTCAAGTAATACATCAAAGTCTCAGGGACATCTTAGCTTGGCATAGAGGGCTGGAATGGTAGAGCTGGGAGGGCTTAAGGCATCATCTCCTTCAGGCTATGAGACAAATCCTCTAATGGTTTAATTTATTCAGTTTACACCAGGGTGTCTTTAGAGAAAAAAAATAGAGTTTGAAAGGAATTTTAGCAATTTTGTTAGCAGTTTTCTATTTTAAGTAATGGTGGCCACTAGGGTCACTGTGTCAGTGAAGGGCTTGGTAGACGTGTAGTGAGTTGAGGTCATGAGCTTGCTTCATTGGGTGGCTGTTCCTCTACTCCAGGTGATTATTGTCATAGAAGAAGGTGGATCTAATTTGCCAAGTAGATGGTTTAAAAGGAAACAACACTATATACACACACACACATATATTATATATACATACATGTATACATATATATAATATAACAGGGGGTATATATAATATATTTAATGTATTGCATATATGTAATATATTTTATATATATTTATATGTGTGTGTGATGACCAAGTGCATTAAAAAAACAAACTTGAAAATGAAACAAACTGCAAATGTCTGCAGGCAAACAAAACACAACTGCGTCAAAATCAGAATGTGATCTCTTACTTAACCCACCACCAACTGATGCTGGCGAGGAAAATGAGAGGCAGGAAAATGAAGGCCATGATGAATGGTATCAATGACACAGGAGCACAGATTTCCATACCCCAGCTCCCTGTCCTATCTTGTCATGGGGGACATATGGGAATTAGAATATAGAGTAGTGTACTCTCAGTGCCAAGAGCGAGTTGTCAAATCTTAGCACTAGAGCATAATGTAACACAACACCAAACTAACTTCCCAGAGCCTAGTGCCTGTCTCTGAATTGCATCCTCCAAGATCACATTGAGAATGAGGTGCATAGAGACCAGTCTGTCCTGATGCTGTTTTACTACATGCCTTTCAAATAGTGTGAAACACTGGTATTTACAGTAATGACTGCAAAACCTGAACGTCTGGTTAGCAAGCAAAACATTTTTAAAATCATTCTACTTAGAATGGTTAGTTGTACACATAAATGCTTTTATTGCAATTATCAATAGCAAAACCAGTCAAACAAATACTAGACTCAGCTTCAACAAATTGGATCTTTCATTGGTTTATTTTCTTTTACAAGGCAGAGATCTGGAAGGAGGCAGTGTCCGTCAGTGGTTCAGCATCTCAACAATATTAGGACAGGTGTCTCTCGATGGGGTCTTTCTCTTATGGGGTCTGTCACTGCACTGACAGAAATTGTAGTCCATTTCATAGGAACATTCAGTTGTTAAAGGGTGGTATTCGTTACTTTTCCTTGTTCTTTGTGTCAGCAAACAAAAGCTTAACAAAGAACCTGCATAGTAGCTGTTGACATTTGCCTCTGGCCTTGTCTGTGCCGGTGACCACCCCTAGTCCTGAGGGAAGCTGAAGATGAGCATTTAACTCTATAGCAAGCTGGAAATTGGCAAGAGGCTTGAGGGTCGATGTGAGGTAAAGCCAACTGCAGTGTGTTCCATAGGAAGGAGTCCCAACAATTTAGGACACTTTGTAATTTGAATTAAGGAAGGATTTGGGAATTCACTGCATATTTATAACCCCAGTGCATCCTTCCTGTGAGATTACTGAGTAATAAAGGTCGATTGTATAGCTTCCTGATCCTTTGGAACGTGCGCGCCCAGGCTACCATGTAACTACTTGCTAGATGATCTTTGGCTCTGCCCTGCTGAGCTGCTTCCACCCTTCATTGAAACGTACCCGATCTAAAGGCGTGGAGATAGTTATTGGATTCACAGAAGAGAGAGTTATGAAGCACATCGGGAACACTGGGGGAAAGGAGATGCGATTCTGCTCAGATTCTATTAGAGTAGAAAACATGCTGGATATCAAAGGGAAATTTATGTAATGTATTCCAGCATTGTTCGGAGTATAGCATCATGTTTTATGCAGGCAGAAGCAGCCAGGGCATGCAGTGTGAGAGAACTGTGTTGCACGTACTGAAACAAACAATAAAACAGTGAATGGACAATGGGCAGAAAATAAACCCTGGTTTTTATGGGAAGCATTCACAATCCCCATTCTATGCCATGACTTCCTAGTCTGTCTCAAAAAAAGAGTCCTTTAAAAAGCCTATAGGAAATCCTTTCTGCTGTTTACTTATATTTTTATATGACTGTGAAGTGAATAATACTTGCTCATTTAAGAATCAAAGCTGCATGAGAAAAACAGAGTACCCTAGAATAAATGCATGGGAAGAGATGCAGGAGAGATATAGATGGGTATTACTTTCATTTCCTTAAGGAGGATGTTCAGAGTGAGCAGCAAAATAAATTGAGAGTTGCCCCTGAAGACCATGACTTCCAACTGCAGTCGGTGGGATTGAGTTGGGGAATCCAAAAGCAGGTAGGGAAATGCAATTCTTAGAAAGCTCAGGGGAGTGTAAGTAGGTGTTACGGCTGCTAGAGAGAACTCTTATATTGGGGGAGCTTGAAAAGCCAAAGGTTTCTTCAAAGAGCTTCTCCAGAAAGTGTTGCTTTCCTTCACAAAAGTGTGGCTTGTGGGAATTTCTCAAGGCAACATGCTTGAATTTTCAGTGCGCTTTTATGAAGGTACATTTGGTCAGCAGTAGCATGTATTGAGGTAGTCATAGTGAAATGTTAAAATAAATGAAAAATATATGTAATTCTTTTTTCAAGGGAAAACTAGAAAGAGAAGTTATGAAAGAATAGAAATATTCTCTATCTTTGCAACCTCTAAACTTGTAGAGTACTTTGAAAGAATGCAAATCCTTTCTTTTGTTTGTTTTGTGCATGTGGATTACTAAAAATTATTCTGATTAGTTTGAGTGCAGGATCTTTGCAGGAGATGACCAATTTGGCAGTATATAAGTGTATTCAATCAACATAAAAAGTTAAGTCTACATAATATATGTATCAGTGATGTTGTCTCAATAAAGTTGGATGTCATCACCAACCTCTGTGCTTTTACCCTCTCAAAAACACAAAAACAAAAAAACCTAAAAGCCTTAAATGGAGTACTGGATTTGTAAGAACAAGGGAAATAGTGGCATCTTAGATATGACAATAGGGGAATAATTGCCCCAGAGAAGCATCTGAACAGCCATATCAGTGAATGCTAACCAGAATTTCCTTTGTAGGCTCAAGTATTACTCATCAACTTCTCTCAGAAGGATTGACTTGTCTCACCTTTTTCTTGCTAGCCTCCATATGCCAATTTTCTCTTATGTCAAGTGTTGGAAACCACATAGTTTGAAAGGTTCTTAAACCTCTCCTGACTAAGTATTATGTCTCCCTTCATCTGCCTGAAAATAGCCTCAGAAATCTCTGTTTTTCACACTTCAGGGGAGAAGTGTTTGTGGCCCTCCTTAAAATGCCAACAGACCTCCCGAGTAGAACATTTATAAAACCATCATTATTCATTCACACCTTGGTGTGAATTAGCTCATCAGCATCATTACCTGGCTTGCCTAGTGATTTATGATCTGAGATGAAGGAGAGCTTGGTATTGATTAATGGTAATGACCTGGAGGATGGAAGAAAGTTGAGAAGGACATTGAACCCCTAGGAGGGCAAGGACAAAGCAAAGATTTCAGAGCAGTGGTTAAGAAAAGCACTCAGAAACCTGTCCACATGGGTATGCATTTTGGTTTCACTGGTTTTCATTGTGATCACTCTATATTGCCATCTTTATTGCTGCTATTGTAAGGGCCATTAATATTATTATCTTAATATTATGAGAGCAATCCTCTAAATGCTATTCATATAATTCAAGAAAGGCAAACATGCCTTTGAATAGTGATTTCTAACTCTTGTGAGATCAGGCCCCAGTACAACAGTGTCAAAGAAAGATGGTGAGACTTAGATTTAGTGGCTGTACTCAACATATCAAATTTCTGTATCTCACTGTCCTCATCTGTAAATTGGAACTGGTAGATATAGTCCCAAAAGTTTGTTGCAAAGATGTAATCTCTTATGTGAATATTTGTATAAAACTAAAAGGATTGTGTGTGTGCTCTTTCATTATTTTATAGAAAAAGAAAGAATACTGAAATTGACTCTGTGGACATGCATTCATGTTCTTGCAGCTTAGTTTTGAATATAATTTGACCACAACTCCACAAAATAGAACCACCTTTCTACCTCATCTTCACTACCAGTCACTCAAAAGATAATAGGTAACATGTGACAGAATTATTTAAATGGCTGTATATGGGCCTTTCATTTTCTTCTTTTATTGGTTCAGCAAATTATTTTTTTTAATTTTTTTTAAGGTTTATTTATTTGTGCATACAGAACTGGGGTACAGGCCAGAGGTTCAGGGGCTGCGAGAGGCTTCACCAGAGACAAAGTAGGGAGCAGAACAGGCAGATCCACAAGTACACTGCTGAGGGGAGCAGCAGGCGGGTCAGGAGAGGTCTGCCGCACCATGTGGTCACCTCCGGGGCAGGCGGGAATTGAACTCATGTGGAAGTGGCTTTAGCTTCTTAGTGCTGTGCTTTAACCCGCTGTGCCACCAGGAAGGACCTCAGCAAATTATTTTATGATGAACTTACTAACCTCACACAGTTTGTGTTTGTGCTATTCTTGTTGGATATTCAATTTTCTTCTGCACTATAAAAATTAAAGAGATTTAGGATTTTCAAATTTTAACTCCAAGAAATCTGAGATTATTGGAAAGAAGGACTGAGTTGTCATATTTTAAGGTACATGGTACTCCAGGAACAATTGATGAGAAAGAAAAATTCATAACTCTGGGAAAGAAAAAAAAAACAGCAACGTGGATTTACATGAAATTAGGTCAGTAATCTACATCTTTGAGAATTTCATAACAAATTACATTACTTTCTTCTGTGGAGGTATTGGGAAGGAAATCAAAAGAAATTGACTACCTGTTGGTCAGCTGGACTCTAGCAGTTGGAGTCTATACACCCTCTTCACCCCATGCCCATTGTAATGGGCAGTAAAGTTTGACCCTTGGGGCCAGTAGTTTGGCTATTTCATCTGTTTTCTTTGTTCCCAGAAGTTACTTCAAGAATGAATCCTTGCAAACATGTACTAAGTAATGCATTGGTCAGATTATCTGGACTGCACACATGACTGGAAAAACAAACAAACAAAAACCTAAGACCTCTAAATAAAGTTGTGAGATTTGGTGGAGATGTAGGGACAACTCTTGTCTGACTCTACCCCAGGCAAAGCTTCCTATGTAAGTTCCCTTAGTTAAGAAAACTACAACCTATTAATATGAGTATTCTGCCTGTCTACTGCTACAGAGGTAGTTTCAGATTCTATATGGGTAATACCTAAGGTTGAGACCTAACAGGAGGTGGTTAATTTCAGGAAAATAATACTATTCAGTAATGGAATCTACTTTGAGTTAACTTTTCAAGGTTATCATAAGATTTCTAAATAGCCTAGGATAGAGATTCTAAATAAGAAGAAATGTGTGTGTTAGGTGAAGGAATCACACTTATTTATACTATACTGTAGTTGAAATTTATTATTACCTTCATTTACTAACATGCAAAATAAACTATATAAGAACAACAATAGTAACTTTGCATTAATAAGATCACAGTTATTTTCATGTCATATTATAGTTATTGCAGATATTTTGAAATGTTGTTTGTACTTATGATTTGACAATTATGGTGTTAATAGTTCCATGCTAGATCTTTTTTTTTAACTATATCACAAACTGATTTTTAAATAGTTAGAAAACTATTTTTCAATCTGATGAATTTCCTTTGTAATTCTATGCTTTTATGAATTTAAGAACATTGTTATTAAAAGAGATTCATAGACTTTTTCAAATAACAAAAGTTGTTCATGAATTTTTTTTTAAGTTGTTAAAAACTCATGTCCTGTAGAAAAGGCTCCTGGACTGCAAAATATTTTCCTATACAACTTTAATAATACACGTAAGCATAAAACAATTTTTATAGAAGTGAATTTATATTAGTATAACAAAATAAAAGTAACTAGGGAACAAAATTATTTTTCTACACATAATGGCCACATAGATGATCAGTGTGTAACCTGTAGCTTGGATACCAGACTGCTCCTACTTGAGCAGACATCAAGAATTGTGAAGGCTCTGAGATTTCTCCTGATTTGCAAGCCATCAAGTTAGCCTGATACAGTTTTAAGGACTATGACAAAAAAAAAAGAAACTTCATGTAAGCATCATGAGCTTTAGTTTCTATTAACGTTAATTCCTCTTTAGTCCCACTAGACTGTCACAGAGCAGCTAAGTCAGGTGACGTATGCAGAGTGGCATTAAATCATCATAGCTAGGGGATCCTGAATTTAGTATACCCTAATAGCAAAAATTGACTGCAAGCAAGCCTGCAGTCAGCTTTTGCTCTGAGGGAGATATTATCTTCATTATACTAGACAGCAAATAAACCTGCCCTCTTCCTCAGAAGGAGACATTATCTCTATTTGGTAATTATACAACAGACTTGAGAAGATATTCTAGACCAAAACTGTCAGTGTCTCTGTGCACAAGATCTGAAGAAATATCGAGGGCCCTGGATGATTGTCTCCCAAGAGGAACTTATGTCATCAAAGGTGTCATCTTCTCAGTTATGAATAATGTATGTCATCACTATACCTCATGGCACTGAGTTAACCAAATATACATACGCTAATGATTTGTATACATCATGAAAGTTAAGAATCACTGCTCTAGAAGGAAAAAAAAACCTAAATTAAACCCTATGAAATATTACAAGTCTTCACAGATGTGAGAGTTGTCCTAGGAAACTCTCATCATCAGAAATACAGCTGAAAATAGTTCCCACTTGTTCCAGGCAACTGAAACCTAAAACTACTGAAAGTGAAACCAACACTGGTTCTGACTAGCCCCAAATGGTTGAAGCCCATTCTCATTTGTTCAAATCAAGTGAAACTGAAACCAACTGACACTGGCTCTAAATGGCTCAAACTGGCTCAAACTGGTTTGCACCAGTTCAAGAGGGCTGAAACTGGTTCCTACCAGTCCAGTTTGCACTGGTTCAAACAGTTGAAACTGGTCCAGGTGGGGTCACACCAGTTGAAACGTGTTTAATTAGCTCAAACTGATTCTGACTGGCTCAAAACAACTGAAACTGTATCTGACTTGTTCAAAGAAATTGAAACCAAAAATAACTGAAATTGAAGCCAGTTGACACTGGCTCAGACTGGCTCAACTTGAAACCAGTTGATACTGATGCTTGACTTGCATAAATGACTGACTCAAACTGGTTCCACTTGCTAAAACCTGTTCCAGCTGTCTCAAACCAGCTGAAACCACATCTGACTTGCTCAGAGAAAATGAAACAGAAAAAAACTGAAACAAACTGACACTATCTCTGACTGTATGAAACTGGTTCAGACAGGTTCCAACTGGCTGAAACCAGTTCTGACTGGCTCAAACTGGCTCCAACTGTCACAAGCCAATTTTGATGGCTCAACCCAGTTCTTTCCTGTTACAACCTGCTGAAACCAGTTCTGACTAGCCAAGACCAGTTCTGACTGTTTTGGCTGGTTCAAACGGACTGAAACCTGTTCCGACCAGCTAATACTTGTACAGAGCAACCCATTGTGAACTAGGCTGCCTGTCTGTGGGTCCTCACCTGCATGCTTAAAATTTAGTTGTACTGTAGACACACACAAAAGGGTCAATGATGGCTTTATTTACAAAAAGGAGAAAGAAAAAGGAACAACCCAGGGAAGAGAGAGAGAGACACAAGGTAACTAGAATATCTTACTGTTAGAGTCCGAAATCACCCGGTTGTCCCCCGCGACAAAGAACAGGACCAGAAATGCACAAGCAAGCAGAGTTTATTAAGCCAGCTAGCTGGGGTCAAGCCTTTATGCAGGCACGCAGGCCACACAGGGAGAGCAAGACCCAGACCATAGGATTGTCAGAGAATATATAGACCCTTATCAGCCATTACATATGTCTTAGCCGGTGCAAATTCAAAGAATAACAAGCTTCACAGCACTCAAGGACGGGTTTCTAAGAACAGATGTCTCAGTCATGAGTCAGGAGCTGATATCAGGGTCTAGTTTCACCCAGTTCCAGGAGCTGGCACCACGAATGCTATCTGCCTGCCCTCCTTTCTGGGCCCAGGGTGAATCTGAGACCCAGACAGAGGGGCCTAGGGGCTCAACATTACCAGCTTGGCTGACTTGAGACTCTAGTTACAAACTAACCCATAGCTCCTGTCACATGGTCCTGAGAGCCATTGCCTCCCCCCACCCCAGAGCCAATGAAAATTGCTTCCTATTTATCCCCCAAAGTCCCAGAATGTCTGCTTAGCTGTTCCCTCGGGTCTTTGCAGTTCTCTCCTTGGTACTGCTGGGAGTTGTAGCTTCCAATCACTGGAGTAGGGGTTGGAGTCCAGAAAGCTGGAATAGGGGTTGGAGTCCACAAAACTCTGCAGAGTTCCTTTAGGACATCCTTTCCCTTAACACTACCAGTTCAAGGCAGTTCATTCCTAACCATTGAGACTTGCTCAAATCAGTTCTGACCAGTTCAAACCAGCTGAAACCAGTTCCAACCAGCTGAGTCTGGTTTCAAACCAGTTCAAACCGTCTGAAACAAGTTTCAACTGGATGAGGCCAGTTCAAACCATTGACCCAATTCAAACCAGCTGAAACTGGTTTTGGGCATTTCTGGCAGGTTCAAACCAGATGAAATCACTTCTGACCAGCTGAGACCTGTTCTGACCAGTTCAAACTGATCATACTGGTTCAGACTGCTCAAACTGTTTCCACTGGTTGAAACCAGTGCTGACTGGCTCAAAACAGAAGAAATTCAGAAAAACTGTAAAGAAAAACAGCGTTAACAACTATAACCAATTGATACTGGTTCTAAATGGTTCAAACTTATTCCACTTGCTAAAACCAGGTCCAGGCTATCCCTGGTGGTGCAGCGGGTTAAAGCACAACACTGAGAAACTAAAGATCTGACTGGCTCAAAATGGCTGAAACCACATCTGACTTGTTCAGAGAACAAACAGAAACCGACTGAAGTTAAAACCAACTGACACTGACTCTGACAGGATAAAACCTGTCCAGACAGGTTCTGATCAACTAAAACCAGTTCCAACAGGTTCAAACCGACTAAAACCAGTCCTGACTGGCTGATACCAATACCAACCAGTTCAGATCAGCTCCAACTAGATCAAACTACCTAAATCCACTTCTGTCTTGTTCAAACCGACTCATTGGTTAAAACCTGCTGAAACTAGTCCTGACCGACTGAAACAAGCCCCAAGTGGTTTAGACTGGCTTGACTGGTTAAAACCACCTGAAGTTTGTTTTGACTGAATCAATCTGATTTCAACTGGTTCAAACCAGCTGAAACTGGTTCCCAATGGTTCAAAGCAACTGAAGCTGGTTTAGACTGATAGAAGCCAGCTACAAATGGTTCTAATGGCTGAAAGTGGTTCTGACATGTTCACAGCAACTGAAATCAAATCAAGTGAAACTGAAATCTACTGAAACTAGGTCCAGCTGCCTCAAAATGGCTTAAACACAATCAGTCTGGTTCAAACCAACTGAAACTAACTCCAGCTGAAAATGGCACCAACAAAACTGAAACTGAAACCAACTAACACTGGTTCCAAATGGCTGAAACCAGTTCCTATTTGTTCAAACCAACTCAAACTTAAGTCAACTGAAACTGGCTCCAAATATCACAGAATGGCTGGAACCAGTTTTGACTGGTTGAAACTGGTAAAAAAAAAAATTCCTATGGTGTCAAAACATCAGAAACAGGTGCTGACTTGTTCAAACCAACCAAAACTGAAAACGACTGATAGGGAAACTAATCAACATTAGTTTTAACTGGGTCAAACAGGTTGAAACTAGTTTGAACTGATTCAAACAGCTGAAACTAGTTTGAACTGGTTCAAACTGGTTGAAACCATTTCCTACCATCTGAAACCATTTCTGCCTAGTTCAAACTGGATGAAACTTGTTCCAGCTGATCCAAATCAGCTTTGAATGGCTGAAACCAGTTACAATGGCTCAAAAGGATATAGCCACTTATGGTTCAATGCAATTGAAAGCAAAAACTGAAACTGATACCAACCGACATTGGCTCAAAATAGTTTCTGATAGGCTGAAATGTGTTCTGACCAGCTCCAACCAGTTGAAGCTGGTTCAAACTGGTGGAAACTGATTCCAGTCAGCTGGAACTAGTCCTGACTCATTCAAACAATTGAAACCAAAAACAAATGAAACTGCTTGAAACAGTTAAAACCGGTTCCTACTGGCTCAAAATGGCTGAAACCAGTTCTGACTTGTTAAATGCAACTGAAACTGAAAATTGTAACTGGAAGACCCTGGTAAAGTTCACCATCACTAGAAGCAGTTGTGAATATGGAATGAAATAGAGAGTGTATTTGTGAACATCAACAGATATCTATACTAGAAGTTACTAACTAGAAACATAAAGGCATCATGGATATCTAGAAATTAAGGAATTTGCATTTGAATAATGCAAATATCAGTAAAGAAATTATAATAGAGATCAATAAAATCTTTCAAATTGAATGATTGAGAAAATCACAACATTTCAAAATTTGCAACTAAGGTAATACTTCTGGGAAAAATAATTTGGTTAGATTAGAAAATAAAAAAAAAACTAATCAATGAGGTGCATTTTTACAAAGAAATATTTTAAGGGAAATTAAACTTAAAATAACAAAAGAAATAATTTCAAAAAGGACATAAATCCAGTAAAAAAACATAGACTTTAAGTCACCAGAGCTAAATTTAGTCACTTGGAAGAGTAATAAAGTTGACATCGATAGCATCCTTGGAAACATTCTTAAATGGTAATCTGTATGCAGAGTTATATTAAGATATGAATTTAAGAAACACTTCTGAAGGAATTAAGGATAACTTTGCAAAGGAAGCAAGACTAGAGCTGAAATGTAATTTTAACAGAAGGCTAAGTCAATTGCAATAGGAGCTTTGGAGCTGAGATGACGTTTATAGTTGACCTTTATTGAGGCAAGTGGTAAGATTTCCCTTTTACTAAGTTTATTAACTGAAGAAGGGAACACTTTTGAAAATTCAGCAGCCAGTACTCCCAGAATGAATCCCTCAGTTTTGAGAGGAAAGCTTTAAGCAGTATAAGACATTACCTGCAGTACTTGATAAATCCTGCACAAGAATGAGCAAATATTATATATATATATATATATATATATAGCATGTAATGGGAGATAACTAAAATTCTTATGTTAAAAGAATAAAGGGAATTACATGAAACAATAAATTTGACAAATTCTAAGAAGTGGACACATTTATGGAAAATTATATCAAAGCTAACATAAGAAGTGGAAAAGCTGACTATCCTATATTTCTTCAAATAAATTGGATTTGTAATTAACACCTACCACTAGC
>NW_004567107.1:11708257-11711949 GCF_000260355.1 Condylura cristata | reverse complement strand
CCTTGCCTTCACTATTGTGGCGTTGGGTGCTCTATCTTTAAAGATGTCACTGAAGTGTATGTCGTGTAGTGTTTGACCCATCTTTGCTTCCAGGTATTTTATGGTTTCCGTTCTTATGTCTAGGTCTGAGAAAAGTGTCAAATTTATTTTATCAAAATTAATAATAAAATATCAAATTTACCATTAAGAAATTGAGTAGATAACTCACAGGCTGGAAAAAAAAGATCTGAACTGTAAGTATCTGAAAAAGAACTGACATATCAAAGAATGTAAACAGAATTCTTACAAGTATGTAATAAAATTACAAAGTGTCCAATAAAGAAGAAAAAATGTGTAAGAAACTTGAATATGAGGGGAGAAGCGGGCGGGTCAGGAGAGATCTGCCATGAACATGAAGTTGACAAACCAAAAATATTTATGTGACTAGCATCCCTTTTAAAACTTCTCAGCATCATTAATCATCAGGAAAATGCAAATGGAAATTAAAATAAAATGTCACTACAACTCCCCTCGAGTTTACAAAATTGAATAAACTAACAATACCAAATGTTATCAAGAACAAGAGCACCGGTAACCTTGCACTGTGTTCATGATAATGGAAAATGGCACCCTCTTATGTTAAGATATTACCATAGTGTAACCCAACACTTATTCTCTGCTAAGCATTTACTTAAGAAAACAAGTTCTATGAGAAAAAAACCTTTTTAAGAATTTTTTAAGATTTTAACAAATTTTAACAAAATTTTTTACAAAACAATTGCCATCAAAACATCTATAATAAAAGGAATAAACATTGTAGCACATTCAAAAAAATAGAGTGCTACCTCAGAAAAGGAATGAACTTCTGCTATAGGCAACATGAATAAGAGAAAGAAGTTGTTTATGTGAATTTTTTTTTTTCCAAAATTGAGAAATCCTGATCATTCGTGATAGAAACTAGGAACATTGTTACCCCAGGTTTGGAGATGGTACATTAACAGTTGATTATAAAATCAATATATGAAAAGGACTGAGAGTTTATTTTTTTTTTTTAAGATTATTCATACAGAACTAGGGTATAAGCAGAGGTGGAGGCGTGAAGTCTTCACCAGAGACAGAGTGTGGAGCAGAACAGGCAGATCGATGAAGTACACTGCAGCCGGCAGGCCAGGAGGAATCTGCCATGCCATGTGGATCACCTCCAGGCCTGGGGATTGAACTTGTACTGAAGCAGCTGCAGCTAGCTTGCAGTGCTGTGTCCTAACCAGTTGTGCCACCAGGGAGGACCCTGAGAGAATTTTTTTGAATGATTGAGTTATATTATTTTGATAGATATATGGGTTACTCAAACAAATATATTTATTGGAACTCTTAACACCTGTGCATTAAATTTTATGTTATAGCAACAATACAGTATTTATATAAGCCATGCTATAACTAGTTCTTAAAAATAGAGAAATAAGATATGGAAACTTTTGTAATCAACTAAGAGTTTAACATTGAACTAAACACACTGTAATGTAACAGTGCTAAATTTTATACTTAAGAGACATAAACTGTTCATTTCCAGATATAAGAAATAGATTCCATATCTGATTACAGCTCACAGGCACTGATGTTCATTGTACTTGAACTTGTAGAAAAGAACTTGCCAGGGCTGTGAAAGCAGGAGTTGATGACACAAATTCGACAGATTGGGAAGAGACTGATTTATTATGACTAAATTCATTGGTCCAGTCTGTCAAGTGGAATAAACTTTAGCATTGTCACCAGGATCATCAGAAATTGTCCATGAAGGAAAAGGGATATCAGGAAGAGGGAACAATGAGCAAAGGCAGAATACATTAGTAGTTCACTGTGCACTTAGAGAACAACAAATTACCGAAGGGTGACTGCAGTCAGACATAACCTCTGAGAAATAAGAATGAAAAATATTTTGTACAAACCTTTAACATCTCAAATTCTATGCTAATAAATTTAATTTTATCTTGAAGGCTGCAAGGAATCAAATCATTCTTTTGGTATGAGAAGAGCAGAGATCAGATCTTTATTTTGAGACATGATTGTTAATTTTTTTTGAGGGAGTAGTACTATACCCCAGCCATGATTTTAAATATTTTCTCTGAGTTAATTATGATGACACTTCCAGAAAACTGAGTTACTTAACATCATCCCCTTTTTACAAAGGGGTATACAAGTATTACTGCACTGAGCCTGTGTCACAGTCATACAAAGATGTAGTGGGAGTGTCAGGTGTGAAGCTTAGCATCTTGACTGCAGAGACACTGTGTTTAACCATTATTTAATTGATTCCAGTATCAAGGCAGAAAATAAATGGGATAGGAAGAGGATTACAGGGTGGGAAATATAATCTCTGGCACATCAAGTAGTTCAGGCTGGTGAGAATGATACATATATGAGAGAGTGGAGAAAGTATTCCTTTAGAAGTAGATGAGGTAGTATCTGATGATGTGAGATATAAGAGATAAATTTCTAGATATAACCAACTATTTTTGCTGCAGAAAAATCCTTTATTTAAGAATGGGGATTAAAGATGTGGACAGGATGATGATTGACGATGGTGGTGGTGGTAGTGATAAACAGATGTTTATCACATGTTTATCTGTTTAAATACAGTAAGTAGCTTCCATGGGATATGTGAAGCTAAGTGCTGAGGGAGATGGAAGACACTGTGCATAGTATTTTAAGCTGTTGCGTTCATCCCAGAATTTTCTGATTGGTAAGCACTGGACAGAGTTGGTGAAGATGGGCAGTAAGGAAATGCCACAAGACAAAGAAAAAGAGCTCAGATTTTTATATTCTTACAGGGTAGTGGAAACAAAAATCTACACCAAGAGCAAAAAAATCTAGGACTTGTGGAGAAAAAAGGCCAGATAATGGGAAGTACAAAAGAATAAACCTGAACTATAAGAAGAGACAGATTATAAAACAAAGGACACACTGTAAAGCAAGTAGGAGTATGTTTATAGAAATAAACATATCTATTTTAGTACTTACACTAAATATAAATGTGCTAGTAATGCAAATATAAGAAAATACTGTCAGGATATACTAAATACATGTGTAAGTTGATTATGAGTGACTATATTAATATTAGGATACACAAATCTTGGTTGTAATGTAATGAAATTCTAACTTCCAAAGAGTAGATGCAAAGAAAACTTGACAAATTTCTATTCTTGATGATTTTAGCATATTTTTCTCAGTAAATGATAAATTGCAATTAAAAACTAGTAAAGATGAAAAGATGTAAAGAAAAAAATCATGTTTTTAATACTGGACCCAACAATTACAGAGTACATATTCTTATTAAGATCCTAAGAAATATTTAGCAAAATTAGCTGTATACTATATTATAAAGCAAACCTCAAAAGTTTTTTTTATTCTATTATACTTTAATAGTTTTTTAAATTCTATTATACTTTAATAGTTTGTTACATGAAGAAAATTATATTGCTTAGCTTCTATTTTTTTCTTTATTTTTAAATATAATAGTTTATTTTTACATCATTCTGTGCATTTTTTCCATCTCAGTTGTACTTCCCATGGGCGTCCCATCACCAAATCACCCATGTGCCATCACCAGAGTCCAGTGCATTTCCCTCCCCCCACTGTTTTTGACCCCTTTCCCCACTCCAACCTCCATAAAATGTCTCTAGTCTATACTTGTTCATTATTATTATTATTTTCTC
>NW_004567107.1:11674282-11708141 GCF_000260355.1 Condylura cristata | reverse complement strand
TTTTTTTTTGGTTGCTGAGTAATATTCCATTGTGTATATGTACCACATCTTTTTAATCCAGTCATCCACTTTCGGGCATTTGGGCTGTTTCCATGTCTTTTCAATTATAGATAAGGCAGCAATAAACATGAGGATGCAGGTATCTTTTTCAATCAGTGTTTTTGTGTCTTTTGGGTAGATACCTAGGAATGGGACTGCTAGGTCATATGGGACCTCCATGTTAAGCAGCTTAAAGAACCTCCAAACAGTTTTCCATAGTGGTTGTACTAGTTTTCATTCCCACCAGCATCTCAAAAGTTCTTAGTGAATTGAAACCATATAGTAGTATAATTTTTCTCTACAGTAGAATTAAGCTAAAAGTATAATAAAGGGTAAATAAAAATTTTTAAATGTTACAAATTTTGCTGAGGAGGTAGAGCAACTTGAACTCTCATATAATGCTATTGATTTATAAATTTGGCAGAGTTAATAAATCTAAAAATATGCAACATTTATTAGGTATCAGTCTAATTTTGGAAAAACACCTAAGAGAAATGGGTAAAGATATTAATTCATTGACATGTGTGTTCATGTTCTCTGTTATATTATTTCTAAGAACCCCAAACTGGAAGCTACCTAAATACCCACAGTAAGGTGTTAGGTACTTATGCAAGGAATATTATACAGTAAAGATAATTTACAACTTCATACACAAAAGTCTAACTTTGCACAGGAAAGATCAGACACAGATGATGAAAGTATAATTAAAGATCAGACACAGATTATGAAAGCATTTCAAAAACAGGCAAAACTGATATATAATCAACACAGCAGTGATTTAAGTGGGAAGAGCTACAAAGGTTTGGGGGCATTGGTAATATTTTGTTTTCTTCTGACTGGCAGTTAATTAAATATGTTCCTGAGATCTTATTAAACCACCTACCCATGGTTTGTATATTTTTTGTTTGTATGCTTACATCAATGCAAAAGTTCACTTAAGGTGTGTGTGCATTAACATGTAAAATGTCTATGAAAAACTGAAGACCTGACTGATAGAAAATGGAAGTAGAGTTAATTAGACTAATAAATCAACCATTCTCACATACTCTCTATCCCTACTGGTATACAGTTAAATAAAACAAAAGTGATCAACACAGAGTTTAGACTTAAGATCCTCTTTCTCATCAAGCTACTGGGCACCTGTTGAATCTTATCACACCTCACTCTTCAGCTTATATAAATCTTATTATTACTATTATTTTTAATTTATAAATAACTGAATCATTTGATTGGCATAGAGTATGGCCCCAACTAAAATTTACTTGAACTGTTGTCAATGTGTAAACTCAGATACTGTTGCATATTAGACAGTTGTATGCATTGATTTATTTTTCCAAATTGATCAGACTTCATGTTCATTCTTAGTACATCTGTTTTGACCTTATCAACATCTCATTTCCTTCTATAGATTGTTAAACAACCTCAACATGAAAAAAAAAAATACAAAAACTAGCTGATGCATGCTAAACATGCACTCTTCAGAGACCTCTGATTTGTGATTTGTACTTAATTCTAGATTTACATTACTGTTTGGTAGCCTAAGGCATAGCTATAAAATCCGTGATTTCTATTATTTTTACCCATCCATCTAATCTCAGATAATTTTTTAATTTAAATATTTATTTATTTATACATACAAGAACTGGGGTATAGGCTAGAGGTGCGGGGGTAAGAAGATTCACCAGAGACAGACTGGGGAGCAGAACAGGCAGACGGACTGAAATACACTGCTGAAGGGAGCATCTGGTGACACAGGAGAGGTCTGTTGTGCCATGTGGATCAGCTCCCTGGTTGGGGATTGAACTTGTGATTCAGTGGCTACAGATAGCTTCATAGGGCTGTGCTTTAACCTGTTGCACCACCGGGGATGGCCCCTCTAATCTCAGTTTAAAGTTGCATTTCTTTGGGATCTTTTCTCTTAGATTACATTCTCTAATAACAACAAATGTTGTACTTCTACATAGCACTATGTTAACTAGAGTTGAAGCTAACACAAACTGGTTGCTTCTCTCCCAGACCCCAACTTGTAAGCAAGCAGAGTCATGGCATTGATGGCCTACACGTGGGACCATACCCAGTGTTTCCTGCAAATCAGAAACTGCAAAGATTGTTGACTCCACATCTCTAACTTCCCAGGTTTCCAAATAGATGTTGTTTTTGTTGTTGTTTTGTTTTTCTAAAGAGAGAAGATAAAAGTTTAACTACCTTGTTGTTGTAAGTGCACAGATAACATTCAAAGTAAATGAGTGAGACCCCAACCAAATTTGCCTTGACTCTGTTGTCTCAGTATTTACTGTAAACTCTGTACCAAATGTCTAACAGCCTGGCACTATGACTAAAATCTCAGCTTCAGAGAACTGTTCCTAGACTCCAGTCCTCATTTTGATTTTTAAATAAACTCATTCAAATCAACTTCTGTCAATTCATTTTACTTGGCAGCTTACTACAAATGTTATTAAATATTTAATTGTGTAGTTATTTATTATTATCTTTATTCCTTGTCAGACTAGATCAATGAAGGGCAGACCCTCTGTTTTGTTTATTGATGAATTCTTAGTGTCTGCCATTTATTGAAAACAAAAATTCAATGATTGCATGTCAGAAGAATGAAATGGACTCACCTGGATCATGAATTCCTAGATGCCTTTTCCTGTTTGCCTAATTGCGGGCCTCACTTTCAGCATTTCCAGAAATTGAATCAGTCCTTGCACCCCTTTATTCACATTGTATGGAACAGTGTTCTCTCTCAGTTAAAACCCTGAATACAAATTCTGTTTTCCAGTGATTGACATGCTGTGTCTGTGTTAGTAATGTCCCCAACTTCCAAGGTAGACTTTTTCTAATGTAGTACTGGTGGCAATTGAGGGTAGATGCTTCCTTTTTTTTTTTTTTTTGTTATGGGGTGCTGTCATAAACTATGTAAAATTATTAGCACCTCCCTCTCCAAGCTGCACTGGGTGTCTCGTGCATTGCACCCCTACCCTTAATTCCCTCTCTAGTTGAGCCAACCCGAAATGTTCGAAATGTTACCCTAATATCCCAGGGGGAATCAAAGTGCCCCTAACTGAGAATTACTGCAGCAAGGGGAGTTCCAGCTTTACACAATTACATAAAAGTGGACTTTCATCTGTGTCCTCAAAATGTTGCTCTCCATATGGGGATGAGCTAAGAAGTGACAAGTAGGTATCTCCTTGCTCTGGATTGGATTCCTTGACTGCCTAAAAGTGCCCTTTCCTGGCCTTGGAGTCATTTTTAATTGGGAAGATACTGGTTTTTGAGGGTAGGCTGTGTGCTCCAGAGTTTGGAGTGATGTGTATTACGCACAGTGTTCGATTTTCTTGAAATGACCGAGTCTTTAAAAAGTCTAAATACTAGTCTAATTCTTTCTCCAGCCGCCACGTTGACACTCTGTTTGATATATCCCTTAAAAGGCTCAACAATCTCCCCAGGCTAGTAAGCTTTAGGAAGTAGGATAATAACCAAGAGATTTAAGTCTTTTATTTTACTTTATCTTTGTTTTTTGACCCAAACTGCCTCTGTGTGAGTGTGAATCGTTATACTACAAAAGGACGTAATATTAGGAGACAAAAGGAAATGTCCATTTTCAAAAATTATCACTACGTAAAAACAAAATGTTTGAATCGCCATGGAAACTGCCACATCATTTTGAATGGTTGTTTTCCAAAGGAGTCCTTGAGATGCTTTCTTTTTTTTTTCTTTTTTTCTTTTTTGGAGATCGGTCAAGTGCCTCAGAGAAATGGGGGAAGGGGAGTTTTCCTTCTCTGCCATTCATTATAGCTAGTGCCTGCTGAGAAGGGTGATGTAACATTGGCTGCTTTCTAGGCAACTTTTTACCCCAGAGTAATTTGAATCAGTGTGTTCCATGGAGGATGGCAAAAATTAAACAAAATAAGATGGTTTTAAAAAGTAAAGTTAATTTGCTTAATGCACATCTTTGTAGTCACTGACTGAGTAACAGGATTAGGGAACCTATAGATTTTATAATGTATCTGCCCTGAATTAAGTCATTAATCCCCATTGCACCCACTTCCCTGGCCACAAAAGAGTCTAGGGCCCACCGACTCTACTTTTATCACTGCAAAGAGCCTCCCAATTCAGATTCTTTGCACCCACACTCACTACTCTTTAATTCCTTCACCAGTGAGGCTAGAATAGTCTTTTAAAAGGTAATCCTGATCATTTCACTTCCCAGGCCAAGATCCTTCATAAACTGCCCACTGCTCTCAGCATAAAATCTACATGTCCCGATTCATTTCTTGTTCTAACTCATACTAACCAGTTTAGCTTTAGCCTTATTTTGTCTATTTATTCCCTAAATTCCAACAGGACCTTCTTCATTTTCTCAAACTCATCATTCTCTCTCACCTTTGGTTCTGTTTATGTCCTTCTGTACTCTAGAATGAAAATACCTTATACCTCTCTGCCCTCCTATCCCTTCTCAGGCATCTCTTACTTCTCCTTGATGCTCATCCTAGACTGTCATCTATTCCAGGTGAGGCTTCCTCTAACCAGTTCCACTGCTTTCTGCACACCAAGCTGTTCACTCACTAGATACACAGTTAAATGAGGACCTTTCTGTTTTATCATAATGTCTAAGTACTTGCTCTAGGTGATGTTGATTTCTGATTTTATTTGTCCATCTTCCACCCTAGGAACACTTTGAAGGCAGAAAGTCTCACCAAATTGACTTTCAGTACCTGAGTGTTGAGAAATACATAAGTAACTAAATGAACATAGGAATATGTGCATGAATGCAGGAATGGCCAAGTTCCATATTTCCTCTTCGGTTCACAGGGCAAATCCTACATCCTTTCCCCTTACTACCACTTTGCTATTTAGAAAGCTCTTCCTGCCCTTGCACATCTCTTCACTCAGATGAACTTTTTTTTTTTTTTTTTACTTATTTTCAGCCTGTTGTCCTCTCTCTGTCTTCCTTCTTCACTCCTTTTTTTCCAGTATATACATAGGGGAATAGATGCTCTGTAGTTACAAGAGATTGACTCATAACTCAGAACTGTTAATGAAGTAGAGTCCTTTGTAGAGCAGGTACGTGCCATGTCCTATCTGTTACCCCCTCCTGGAAGATGCCATTTATTTTCCTACTCGTAGTTGTGTTCCTCTGGAGTAGTGTTTTGTCGTTTCTGTGCCTGGGTCTTTAATTAAGATGCACTCTGACTCTCCGCTGGGCTACAGGATCCTGCCCCTTAGTGCACTGTTTTACTTTATCCAGACTCTTGTTTTTGAGTCAGGGCCCTTTATTATATGGCTCACTGAAAAAGCACAGAGAAGTGGCAAATGAACTGACTCAGGAACCAGGGAGCCTGGGCTCTGTCTCTCATTAGCTGCATAACCCGTGTGACCTCTGAGAGGCATACTGTCCTCACCCAAGAAGAGGACCGTGATGACTGAGACCCTTTGAGGACTGAAGAGGTCTGTGTGAATGCATTTTGTAAACTTTAGAGTTACTTAAAGAGAGAAGCTTTATTAATAAATATTGTGCATTTTCCCTAAGCCTCCTCTGTCTTCATGGAAAGAACCCCCATTTCTGTGAAGCCAGGGAGATTCATTTCTTACATTCTTATATCTTCATTTCTACCACTTCCACCTCCCCTGAGTCTTCACCAGGCAGAGGAGGTTGCAGAGTTCATCTTCAATTCGGTTAGTGTCTTCTCTTTCCATATAAATCCCAGTATATCTACAGTGCATAGTTCTCTGGATCTGTGATGTGCCAATTATGAATACACCAGTCACTGTGAAGAGGCAATAAGCTAGTGCCATCAATCACCTCCCTGGATAAACCTATAATCCATTTTCTGCCAAACCCAAAGTCTGATTTATTGAAATGGAGGCTACAGATGGTTCTTGGAAAGGCCTATTCCTTGGACATGATTGGTGATACTAGGGAAAAAGTGTCTCATGTTTAATCTCATTTGGTTATTCCCAGAGAAGAACAAAGTTTTCCAGCTCTATACTTCTCTTGCTTTGCCCCAGTTTAAGCATACACAGTCTTTACTAATGAAGTGTCTTCCTTGCAAATCGAAGTTTTAGAACTGTAATATCTACCTTTTTTTTCTGACTATAAAAGCATTTTTTTTTGAAAGTTAGGAAGGACTAAATTATTGTTCCTGCCCTATTCATTTATGAGACCTGACTACATTCATGTGGTAAGTGTGCTGCAAATATGGTGGTGTGCACTGATTGCACAGAAAGCCTATAGAAGTAAGTAGGTATGTCTTTTCAACTCAAGTGTGTAATTTTAGGCAATCTATCTCACTCCTCCTAGTACTGTCAGTTTATCAATAAAGTCAGGACAATATCTGCATCACAGGATTGTTGCAAAGGTTTATCAAAGAAACTTATGAGATAATAGTACTTATCAAAACCTGATAACTTATTATTATAAAAAAAAGTGATAATTTTGTTAGCACGTCACAGTTAAACTTAACGATCTCAGTTGAACCTGGCCATAATTCTGTGAATTAGAGAAAGTACAGAATAGCACATATCCTATTTGCAAAGGAAATAAATAAGGAGTAGAAGTGCTGAATAAATTATTCAAGTTTATATAATCAGCAAGTGACAGAGCTGGTATGTGGTCTTTTGACTCCAAAGTTCATGTTGTTTGTACTATTTTATGCTTCCTCCCAGGACTTGTACCTCTGCTGAGCTTTTAAACTATAAAACTTATTGAATAAATATTTCACAAATGAGTTATTCTTCACACTTTGATTAGGAAGGAAGAATACAGTGTTAAGATAGAAATGTAATTTATGTCAAATGGAAAACTCAAAGACTGGTAGTATATTCAAATAAATATTCCCTAGTGGCATACAATTTTGCAAGCCACAGTGACATTATTGGTAGGATAACAAAAATCAGAAATGCTATTCTCTAATTCCATAAAGAAATAAAGAGTTTTACTAAAAAAGATAATAAATAATAGAGATATAAATAATGACTTATTTCTGTAACACGTTGCAATTTATTTTTTCTTTTATTGACATAAGATTGGTTTACAGTACTCTATATGAATCAGTGAAGGTTTCATCCTCACTCAGCTCTATGTTTCCAAACCGCACCCACCACCAAGATACCTATAATGTTTCACCAGAGTTTGTTGGTTCCCCTTCTCCCTTTGTTCTTCATTCTCTCCTCTTTTGGTATCCTCAAATTTTTAGATGTATTTCTGAGGTTTTATTTTGTCTATCCTTGATTTCTCTACATTCTGCAGGTGAGTGAAATCACCAGCTGCCTGTGTTTCTCCAATTGATTTATATGTTGACAGTCCGCAAAGCTTCCATTCTTGTTGCCTCAAATGGCAAGAGTTCACATCCATTTATTGCTGAACACTACCCATTGTTCCTATTTGTCATATCATCTTAATTCACTCATCTCTCATTGGGCACTGAGTTTGTTTCCTTAGCTTAGCTACAGTAAATAATACTGCAATGAACACAGAGTTGCATGTATCTCTTTGAATTAGTGTTTTCTTTCTTCAGCTAGATAGCTATCTGTAATTGCTGGACAGTATGGTAGATCTATTTTTATTTTTTTAAGAAACCTCCATACTGTTTTCTATAGGGGATGGGTCAGTCTACATTCCTACCAACAGTGTATGAGAGGTCCTTTTTTTCTACACCTTCACAAATTGTTGTTTCTGGTCTTTTTGTTATGGGCTATTCTCAAGGGATTGAGATGATATTGCATTATAGTTTTGCATTATCTTGATCATAACTGATGTGAGCAATTTCTATCATGTGCTGGTTTATCATCCATATGCCCTCTTTGAAGAACTGTCTATTTAACCCTTCTGCCATTTTTTGACTGTTTAGTAAAGTTACCTTCAAAACAATGAAATTGGACACAATGCAATGACTATCTGATATGAACTTAATATAGACAACACAAAAACTGGAGAAACAACAAAGTAACCAGTTAAAAATGGGCAATGTAATTCAGTTGGCCTTTCATAAAGTTAGATATCCAAACAGCTAATAAAACTTTTTTTATCCTTGGTATACATCTGACGGGAGATGCAAATTTAAATATAACTGTACCCTTCCCAGAATGGTTAAAATTGAATGACTAGCAATGTCAATTGTTGGTGAGGTTGTGGGGTTACTGAAATTCTCAAGCACTACCAAAAGTGTAAATAGTTTTAACTCCTTTAGCAGTCACTCCTGAAGCTAAATATACTTTGTAATCCAACAATTTCACTCCTAGATATATACTCCCCCAACTCAGTGAATGTGTCTATGAAAAGATATAAGCAAGTGTTACCATAGTGGTTCTATTATAATCTCCCCAACCTACTAGTCATATATAGTGATATATATCTGAATAAGATAATGCATAAAAAGACTGTGGTGTGTTATAGAGTAAACTGTTGTACATATCACATGATAAAGTTGAAAAACATTATGATGAGCAGAAGAAACTAAACTCAGAGTAGTTCTATTTCTCTCACATACTATACAATAATATGCAAGTCAGACTGGTTCATAAAAGTCAGAATATTGTTTACTAATGAAAATTAGTAGGAATAAAATTTGTTGAGCAGTATCATGGAGGGAATCACAGATTTTTTGTGAGACACAATAATATTAAAGACCTGCTATGTAGGTGATAATTTAACTTTTAAGTGGGTATTCTGTGTTTTATTTCTCAATATGGCAACATTATGTGGTAAAACTTTTGGGATTATGTAAATAGTTTCCTCCATACCTAGCTAGATATGGTTACACAAGTGTATAGATACGTAACATTTCAGTTAGCTGTTATGTGGAAATGAATATGTCTCAATAAGCACATGAAAATTAAAATGAAATACAATTATCAGTTCATGATCTCAACATTACTTTGATTTACTCATTGTGAAGATGATAAAACAATCGAAAAGTTGTGAAAGAGCTTTTTCGAGGTCACTTCACAAATAGCACAGAGTCAAGTCTGGAACCAAGCTCATCTGATTTGTCCACAGCAACTGCGCCCACCATAAGTATGGTTAAAATGGCTGATAAGGTGATCTTAGTGAATTTGATGAGAAATGTTTCTAATGTTGATAATGGCAAATATATTTTCTCTTATTCCTTTGACTTAAGGGAGCAATTTGAACTATATAAAATTCCTGGCTTGATAATTCATTAGTCAACATGAACTTATCATCCAGGTTTTAATATTAAATATAATTATAGTTTAGGTGTTAGTACATTGGATTGGTTCTGGGCCTGGGTTCTGTTTCTTGACCCTGGTGAGAATCTTTTCCATTATATTGAATTCTCCTTCCTTGGGTATCAAATTTTGTCAGGGGGTAAATTCCGTATGTCTATGTAATACATGCATTTTGAGATTCATGAACACATAGGTATAACCACAAGTCATTTTCATATCATGGTTTGCAATGAAGACAGAATGTTGTGATTCATTAATAAGCATAACTTCATGTTGTTTAGATGATACACCTTTTGCTTGATATGTAGTATCTTCATTAATTAGACATTTTATTATAAGACAATAACATTTGATTTTAGAGAAAGGCAATTTAAGTATCAGATATCCTAAATATCCTAATTAATACTCTACAAGTGGTAAAGAGTGTAGGAAGAAATAGAACCCACGTTTCACTGTCACTAAAGCTATAGTGGTTCTCTAAATAGGATTCCCGGATTCATAGTTCTATGCTTCTATGCTTCATTCTGTTTTTAACTAAATGAAAAGAGAGAAATAGTTATCTGTAATCTTTCTTTTCTGAGTCAAGGAAATTTCTTGGAAAGTGTCTGTAGAAGAAGCTGTGAGTAATACATTAGGATTCTCAATGGCTATAATGAAAACTGTAGGGTGAGAGACATTGACAGAAGAGAGTGCCCTATAAGTTCAATAGAAGTCAAAAATTGTTTGAGAATCTATTGAAAAAATGGGGCTATTAAGTTATAGATGAAACAACTAAGGAGAAATATGTCACTTCCCACAAATATCTGTAGTGTTTCCATGGGGAAAATGAAGAACATATATTCAGTGTGATATAAAAGCAGAGCTAAGACCAAAGAAAGGTGATGCATCTGAATGATTAAGAACATGTGACAAGCCAGAGTTCAACTCCAGTTCTGATATTCATCAAATGATGACTATGTGTAACTTTCTCAACATTTACAAGTCTGAATTTACCCATATGCAAAAAAAAAAAAAAAAAAAAAAAAGGATTACAATTTCTACCTTGCAGTACCACTGTGGTAATTAACGATGCAAGCATATGTGAAACATGTACTATGGAATATGATATATAGCAGGAATTCATTTAATATGTTCATCCTTTCCTTTCAGTATTTTTGTTTTACATTCCCAAGTGTTTCCCCCTTTACAAAATGTTCTCCTTTTTTTTTTTTCCAATGTCCCCTGTCTTTTTCCCTGTCCTCTTTATTCATCCTCCCTTATTTTTCCTCTCCTGAAGGAAGTCACATATAATTCCCCAAATGAAAGGACTACTGACTTGTAAACACAAACTTGTTATAAATCCTTATAAGCAGTAGGAACCCATTTTGAAATAGATTGTTTCAAGTGGTAAGCTCCCCATCGTTATTGTCAATAAGGTTATTCAAAGTCAGTCTGTTTAAAATATTGCAAAGAATGATGTAGATGGATATACTTAGTAGAGAGTTCCCAGGAGGTATCAACTAACTTCCTTCAAAGAATAAAATATGTATTGAGCTTTTACTACATTTTCAATAGAGTTTTTGTCAGTGAGGTAAAGAAAACTAGAAATCATTCCTGGCTCTACAAAAGCTTACAAACAAGTATCAGAGGGACAAATAAACCTAATCTTCAGGATTCCCACCTGTGTGAACACCTGTCATTCCAATAGTTAATGAGTTAAGATCATATTTCCTTCTTCTAAAACTGCTTTCCTTTACATTTCTCCTTGTATTAGGAGATTTTGGAGTATCTAGGTGTTTTGCTTCGGAATAGGTGAATAGTTGCATACAATGGAATATTTTCACCTTGTTTGTAAACATTCAAGCTGGATTGTGACTGTTCAGAGTTTGCTAGTTTGAAGTGTGACAATCCAAACAGAAAATGGATAGATGGTGTAGATATCTACTAGGCAGAAAGGCAAAGATAATGGGAGACAGAGAAGGTTGGGAAGTTTCTCCAAATGTGAATTGTCAAGAGGATCGATGTCAGTAAAAGGGAAGATGATGTCAAAGGGATTTGTAAGCTGGCTACTGTCATGAACATAGCACAATATAGTTCAAAGGGTGTGAATCAGAGATATGGACCATTATCCTATCTCTGCCCTATTGAAAATGTGTGTTAATAACACATCAGTGGAAGGGAGGAAATTAGCATCTTGGTGAAAGCTGAGTTCTTGTGTTGACCTGCCTGCCCTGAAGGCAGACTCCATCAACTGCCAGCAGTGTGAACGGAAGAAGGTTGTTTGATTTCTCTGAGTTTCAGTTTCTTTATCTGTAAAGTGGGCATAAAGAGATTAAAAAAACATGACTCGTATTTCTTAGGGAGGATTAAATGAGGCAGACCATGTGAAATCTCTGAACAAATGGGAGGCTTAACAATGCTGTTTTAATTTATTCCCATATAAAAACTGATTTACCTTTTGGCTAGAGGTTGCATTGGAAGGAGGCAAAACTGGAGAAGGGAGCATTAGTTAAAGAGGGAGGAAGCCTGGGCACATACTGGCTTACAGAATCAAATACAGAGGAGAATGGATTTGAGAGAGAGGATAATCAGGACTTGCACTCAGTTTCATAGGACATTTGGAGGAGGACAGGCCACTGACCTCGTAACATAACCCAAACTGATGAAAGAATGAGTAAAATTACCTATACTTAACTGGAATTTCAGATGCTAAAGACACTGAGCTCTACAATGGAACAATGTGGTTATGATTCCTATTAAGTTGACCCCCCCCAGTATGGTTGGTTTCTAAGCAACCTGACTAAAGGGGATGTCTTTGCCCTCAGGTTGCAGATTGATTGAGGTGATTGATTACAGACCAGTAATTGCAAGGGGAAGAATATAGCTGTTCACTTCTTTCCATGCATTTAATAGTTTTTCTGAAATATGAGTTGAGATTGACTGAGGCAGAACTTCATCACAAACACAGCTGTGGAGCTTCCCTGGTGGTGCAAGGGGTCATATCTCAGCATTATGAAGCTGCCCACAGCCACTGCAGCATGAGTTCAATCCCTGGCCAGGGTGGTGCTCCCCTCAGCAGTGCATTTCAGTCAATCCTCATATTCTGCCTCCCACTCTGTCTCTGGTGAATCATCTCGTCCGCACACCACTGGCCTGCACCCCAGGTCTTGAATGCATAAATAAGTAAATCTTAAAAACAAAAACAAAACAAACACAAAAAAAACTAAAATAGGAAATGATGCATAAAGGAATCTTGACCAATGAAACAGTGGGAATACCTAGTGCAGAAGACTGTAATGTACTCATCTCCTCATATAAAACACTTGGAATTCCCAAATTCTGTTAACTATTTTAACAGAAAACTGAAGTTCCAACACGTGTATTCTTTGCAGATTATTTGCATGTTGTTGAAGCTTAGAACACACACTTCTATTCAAAGTGAAATCATACAGAACTTCTAAGAAATTTGAACTGAAAAATACATGAAATGATAGATTATGAGGTATTTCAGGAACTATAAAATATGGCACAGATGCTAAGAGCAGTTATTAAGTTCTGTGTTAGAATTTGTAGGTAAACCAGATATACATGTGCAAAGAAAATGGCACAGCTGAGGCTCTTTCACCTCCCGGCTGCCTGCCTCTACTCTGCCAGTGGCAGCGTTGCTTTCCTCCCAGGTTCCTTTGCTCACCCACGATAACAGTTTATTGCAGAAAGCACTTGGGAGTGAAAGCACGTGGCATGCAGAAGTCTGTGATAACAGACCCCTGGCTGAGAAGCCAGAGGTCATGAGCATGCACATGTATAAATCTCAACACCTGACCTGAAAGAAAGGGAAGTTAAGAGAGAAGACAAAGAGGGAGCATAGAGACTGCTGGTCGCTGGAGGTGGGGTTGTCACCTGCCCCTCAGCCTCTCTGTCCCCAGCATGCCTGCCACCTGCCAGCTGTTCTGCCTGTCGCCCTGTACTCTGCTTCAGTATGAAAGACCCCTCAAGTCTATCAAGGCTCCATGGTTTTCTTTCTGTCTGCCCGAATCCACAGTGACCCTGCCTTGCTGGGCATAGTTGGCTCTACAACTTGTTTGCCAGTTAAGCTCAACACTTTCCCACTCATATGTCTAAATTACTCAACCACCATGACTGTCCACACATCAGAAGACTTCTGGTTCTTACATTTTCTTGCTGTAATCACACTGAATGAGCACTTTACTGTTGTTTTCACATTTAATCCTCACTAAATACTAAGTGGCATGATTACCATTGCACGGGTACAGAAACTGAGGCTCAGGGTCTCCCTGGTGACCTACGGGTTAAGTCTCAGCACTATGAAGCTATCGGAGACATTACAGCACGAGTTCAAACCCAAGCCAGGGAGGTGACCCACATGGTGTGGCAAACCTCTTCTTCCTTGTCCGCTGCTCCCCTCAGTGTGTTTCATTCGATTTGCCCATCCTACTTTCTTTTCTGTCTCTGGTGACTCCTCTCACCCCTCACACCTCTGGCCTGTACCCCAGTTTTTTGTATATATAAGCAAATGAATTATTTGAAAAATAAAATAAAGAAACTGAGCCTCAAAGATATTAAACAACTTTCCCAAGGTAGGTGATAGACTTAGGAGTATAACCCACATCTAGCTAAGGCCAAAGCTGGAATATTAATAAAAGTTTCATACATTTCCATGTTCAAATGTTCAAATGACATACTTTCCAGGAGCTTCTCTTTGATACTTATTGCAAAAAAAAAAAAAAAAAAAAAAGAAAGAAAGAAAGTCCTTCCTTAGACCCTCTTGAAAGTTTACTTTGGGCAAATTTATTTATCCAGAAATTTTCTTAAGTACCTTTTGCTGGCAGACAAACATCTAAGAAGAGTGGCTACAAGACGGTAATAAAGACACCATAGTGTTCGTCAGCACAGGCTGTTACTCTGGGGTAACAAACATTCCTGAAATTCTTAGTGCTTGTCAAAACAAATGAGTGCTTTTCTTGCACATGTTTCAAATCTAACTCCATGTGGATTGGCTCACCACATTATGCCTTAGTTACTCAAACTGGCAGATTTAAAACTGTGATTTGTAAGCTTTGCTGAGACAGACAAAAAGGGGGAATGTACAATGATATGTACTGTACAGAAATTTTTTACTTCTAACCCAAAAGTGATACATTATTTCCATTACTATTTTATTATAGCAGTAATAGTCACGTGATACTGCCTAACTCCAATAAAGCTGAGTAATTTAGGGGAACAAATTGAATATCTCTACCATATCTTTGTACTTAACGGCTTAGCCTTATGACGTTTTCTGGAGTATAAAATTAGAAAAAAGGAGGAATTTTGTGTCTTGCTCTTATGTTCAAGTTCTTAGTACAGTGCCTGGCACATAATCAGCACTTGATAAATGTGTGCATATTGAATTAATTCATTGGAGAGACATGTGACAGTAGTTTTATCCCCATTATTTTTCCATGTATCTTGTCCCTTTCTAGACAGTGAAAGTTTTGAAGTTATTCTCTGTATTTCATTTGATTTCTTTTGACCTGTGTTTCTCATCACAACACCTACTATAAGACTTTTCATGCTGAATAAAACAAATATATTCTTTAAAAAAATAATTACTTAGTGCATTCCTGAGCTTTGTGGGAGTGTAGTAATTCTTTCCAGCCATCATAATATACTGGGAAATGTATGTATGATCTGCAGACAATGAGTAAGCAGTACACGTTTATTTCATGGAAATAGTTCAGAAATTTGCTAATTCAATTTTGGTGACAAAAACAAATGATTGTCCTTATTTCTCCCCTCCCTGCATCCTCTTTTCTGCCTTAGCCCCCCCTCCCCTTTCTCTCCATCCCACCCTCCTTCTGCTGTATTATCTGTCTTTCTCTTCTTTATTCTCCTCCTCCTCTCTCTTTCTTCCCTTCCAGCCTCTCTCCCATCATTATTTCTATGCCTTTCTTTCTTGAACCAGAACATTGTCAAGTCTTTTCTCCAAAAATGGCTTCAATTATAATAACTACTTATTAACTCCTTATAAAATGTGAACATTTGGGGTCCTCCCAGGTGGCACAATGGGTTAGGATGCAGTACTGCAAGCTAGCGGCAGCCACTTCAGTGTGAGTTCGATCCCAGCCACAGAGGTGACCCACATGGTGCGGTAGACCTCTCCTGATCCACCCACAACTCCCCTCAGCAGTGTACTTTGTCATTCAGCCTGTTATGCTCTCCACTCTGTCTCTGGTGAAGCCTCTCACCACCCCTGCACCTCTGGCTTGTACCACACTTCTGTATGAATAAAAAATTTTTTTTAAAGCGAACAGTTGGCTTAAATGTATCCCGTGTTCTCTATGTAGTCATAATATATAGAAAGTGGCTAAAGAATAATGGGGCTTGATGCCTCATCTCTGTTCATTTGGGTCATAAACTACACTCCCCTTTTAGACCTCTCTTGTCTTTTCCACTGCTCCCCTCAGCAGTGTACTTCAGTCAGTCAGCCTGTTCTGCTCCCCACTCTGTCTCTGGTGAATCATCTCACCACCCCTGCACTTCTAGCCTGTACCGCAGTTCTGTATGCATAAATAAATAGATCTTTAAAAATAGTCAATGGGAATTAGCAAACAGGTGATGTTTGGATCTGGCTTAATGGCTTTTGTTCTGTTGTAAATGTAATAAATAAAACAGAAATATTGCTGGATTTATGAAAGGACTTTTTTAAGTATTAAATGTGATAATGTGTCTAAAAGCACAGGCCAATATTTTGCTGATGGGAAGCACACAATAAACCACACCAGAGAAAAATAAAGCAGAGGTAATTTTTGGTGTAGTTTTGATTATTAAGAATTCCTGTTCAGTTATATTTTGCCCCAATTAGATTCTATTTCTGCTTCTTCTCCTTTTTTTTTTTTTCTTCTTCTCCTTTTATAAGGAGAGTCCATTTATGCCTGCTCTTTGAAACAGATCCGTTTAACATCTACCAGGAAGTTATGACATTATTCTGGTCATTTGCAAGTACCAGAAACCATCCACCTCCCCAACCACCAACACTACTAACACACACACACACAAATAGTAGCTAAAACAAGTTAAGGGTCCACTTTTTCTCTTGTTTTATACAGCACACACACACACACAGACATGCACATACACACATGTGCTGTTGGTTTATATCTCTTGCTAGTATTTTGGAAATATAGGATCTTTACCCTCAGGTACAATCATTATAGGACATCCCCCCCATCCCCTGCCACGCACACCCATAATGGGAAGGCAAGAGACTACTATCTTAGACTCACAGAGGCATCAGTGACCTTGCTTGGACTCTACCATCTTCAGTGTGTTCTATAGCTTAACAACCACCACTATAGCTAAAAACCACAAAAATCTGTGTCACAGGGAGGAATGAGGGAAATGGCAATGGAATAGGATGCCTTCAGAAATAATTTTGGAAGCCATTCTTAATATTGACCATTTAATTTTCTTTGACTACCTGTAGCTACATGTGAAGAGAGAAAATATAACTTAACTCAAGCTCTTCTTTGATTTCCTTCTGCTCCCAAATTACCTTGTTTGCTATTATTAAGGAAGAATGGAAGAATGGATTTTGGACAGCTCACAAATATTTTTTGCCACAGTGACTATTCTGCCGTCACTGAGTCCATGACAATTTATTGATTGCTTCCTGTGTGACAGGCACAGTTCAGTGCTGCAGAAATGAGTTAACAGATATTTGCTACTCATACTGTGTGCAAAAGTCCTAGAAGATCCAAGTTGGTTTTACCAGATTCAAGACGTGCAAAACCTGGTGATCAAAGGACAGAGTACAGAGAAATGGACAGCAAAGTATTAAACCAGATATCATAGTTTCCCTAGTTTTAAAATTTTAATCCTAAATCCTAAAGTGGCTTCCACTGTATGAATTAGTATGACAAATCCAATATTTTTAATTGAAATAGTGGTTTGTGATAGACTGTGTTCTTCTCACATCCTCATTCCTTCTCCCTGGAAGAATTATACATGCACAACCTGACTCAAATGAATAGTCAATGCCTCTCACGAGAGTAAGGGGAAAAATAATGTCTGCTTCAGTGGTGGTTTGCCCATGTGATTTGGTTTGGCCTATGGGATGTCAGCAGATGTAATGAGAGAGCAGCCATTAAGTGAGTTTATGTGGCTTGTCTTATCCTCTTATGCTTCTGCCATCTGCCATAAGAAGAACATACCCTGGGTAGCTGTTGGTCATAGAATGAGGAAACAGGTTGAGCAGATGTGAACATACATATAGCCAAGAGCCAAGCCCAGTCAATCAGAATAGAGATACACTAACCCCAAACCCAAAAATAAACTTGTTGTAAACCAGTAAATCCTAAGATTTATGTTACCCAGGGTTACTACAATGCATGTTGTTTTCTTTTTATATATTATTTAACACCTATTGTAATCATGCATGTAATGCTAATTTGTGTGAAGAAATTGGGGTGCTTGTAACTTACATGACAGAGGCACAGAGCTTAGCAATTTAAAAGTGTCAGAAATACATTGAAATTTGTTGACCTGTAATACTTAGATAAGTCTATATAATTGAACCAACCAACTCTCTTAGAAATCTGTTCCATGGTTTCTTATGGGCTGGGTATGATAGTCACATAAAATAATTTACTGAACATATCTCTGTCCAGAATAAGAAACCTGCTCCTTTTTTCAGTGACTGTATTGTGTCTAAAACTACACCTGTCTTAGAGGTAAACAGCTGACCCAGGTGTGACCAGCCAGAATTCTGAAAACCAAATGATTGGTTCAGAGATGGGAATGTAGCATTAGCCAGATAAAAGAAAAACCTAAAATTATCCACAGAATCAGTTCTTTTTGGGACAGTGGGCACTCAGGCTCAGGAAAAGTCCAAGGTTGCCAGTGACCATCTATATGCCCAAAGACAAGAGTCTATTTTGAGCGGAAGTTATACAGAAGGAACCAGAAACTACAGCTCAGGGGCAACCCCCTAGACTCCCCAAAAGAAAAAAAAAATCAAGTTGTATGATGTTAGTTGAATTTTTTAATCTAGTCTTAATCTTCAATTATACTTGCTCTATATAGGAGTTATTACATATTGTAAATTTACTATTTTTTATTGAAGTATAATTGACATATTAATTTCAGGTGTACACTACACTGATTCAATATTTGAATACATTGTGAAATGATAACACCACAGTGAGTCTAGTTAGCATTCATCACCATACAGAGTACACATTTCTGCCTTTTGATGAAAACTTTAAAAATCTCTCTTAGGAGCTTTAAAATATGCACACTATATTATTAACTATAGTCACCATCCTGTATATTATACTTTTAGAACTCCTTCACCTATTTCACCCACATTAACTCCCCATGCTCCCTGATGATTAGTGATGTTGAATGTCTGTTCATCTCCCTCTGGCCACTATCAATATATTCTCTGTATCTGAGTTGTGGGTTTATGCTATTTGCATTACTCTAACTGGCTTAGCAAATTCCATCCATGTTGTTAGAAAAAGGAAACACTTCCTTTCTTCGGCAAAATAATAGCCCATTATATAGATACCTATATACTATATAAATTTATATATTTGTTGTCCCCATGTATACCTGTTTTAAATAATGCATCAACGTGGGAATTTGTGTAGTTTTGTAAGTTAGCATTTTCATTTTATTCAGATAACTACTCAGAAGTAGAATCGCTAGATCACATCATGTCCTATTTCAATCTTTTGAAGCTCTTCATACTGCTTTCCATAGTGACTATACCAATTTACATTCATGTCAACAATGTACAAGAGTTCCCTTTTCTCCATATTCTCATAAACACTTGTTATCTCTTGTCTTTTTGATAATAGTCACTCAAACAGGTGTGAGGTGATATCTCGTCTTGGTTTTGATTTTCATTTCCCTGATGATTAGTGATGTTGAACATCTGTTCTAAGTATGTGTTGGTCATCTGTTTATCTTCTTTAGAAACTTGTCTGTCCACTTTTTAATTGGATTACTTATATCTTATCTGTTGAGTTGCATGTGTTATTTATACATTTTGAATTTTACCCTTATCAGCTATGATTTGCAAATATTTTCTTTATAGCTTGCTTTCTCATTTTTTTTTTGGATGACTCTCTTTTCTATACACAAACTTTTTAGTTTGATCTAGTCTCAGTGGTTTATTTTGCTTATGTTGCCTTTGCTTTTACATCATTGCCAAGACCAATATCTAGAAACCTAGCAAAATGTTTTCCTTTACTTGTTTTATGGCTTTAGGCTTTGCATTTAATTATTTTATCAATTTTGATTTAAATTGTGACTGTGGAATAAGACCATGATTTAGTTTCATTCTTCTGTATTTGGCTGTCTAGTATAAATTTCCCATTTTTATAAATTTTAGTTGAAAAAACAGTTAGATAATATAAATGAAAGTATCATATAAGCACACTAACAAATATATGCCTTTCATCTTTTTTTCTCTTTTAATTGCAAAAGAAAATATTTTATATTGCAATGTGGAGGTTTAGGAAGAGCACTTCTGTGCTGTTTCCATAGTACTCTTACCTTCAAAACACCCATCGTCGACAATCATCCATTTTGCTCCTTTTCTACTTTGTGCTTGCCTGTACCTCCTTTTTCTGCCTTTCTGAATGTCTCAGTTCTATAGTCTTTTTTTCAAGGAATACATTTCAGTTTGGCTTAATCTGAGTCTTCGTCTGGTTTTCCAATATCACATATATGAATGAAATCATCTGATACATATCTTTCTCTTTCTGACTTACTTCACTGAGCACAACCCCTTCCAGCTTTATCCATATTGCCACAGACTCCATGAGTTTATCTTTTTTGATTTCTAGTAGTATTCCGTTGTGTATATACATCACATCTTTTTGATCCACCCATCTGTTTGGGAAACTTAGGTAGTTTCCATAGTTTGTTTAGTGTAAATAACATTGCAGTGAATATGGGGTTCAAGTTTTGCTTGTAATTAGTATATGTATGTTCTTTGGGTAGCTACCTTGGAGTGGAATTGTTGGGTTTTATTGTAGGTCCACTTTCAATCTTTTGAGAAACCTCCATAATTATTTTTATGGGAGATGGACCAGCTTTAAGTCCTATCAAAAGTATAAAATCATTCATTTTTCTCCACATCCATGCTAGCACTTGTTGCATGTTTTCTTGTGATATTGGCCATTCTCACAGGCATGAGGTAGGTGTAGCTCTCTTTTGAGAACTACCTGTTTAGCTCTTTTGCCCACTTTTTGATTGTGTTAAATGGTTTCTTTTTGTTGAGAGATATAAGTTCTTTGTGTATTTTCTTAACCAGCCCCCTTTCAGATGTAACATGCACAGTTTTTTGTTTGTTTGTTTTTTACCATTCAGTTGACTGAAATTCATAAGGAGACACAAAAGCTCTTGAATAAGCCAAAGACATCCTGACAAAGGAAAAGAAAAATGGCAGCATTGCACTTTCAGACTTAAAACTATACTATAAAACTATAATAATTTAAACAGCACAGTACTGGAACAAAACAAATAAAGGGACCAAGGGAGTAGAATTGAAGCCCTAGAAATAAACCCACACCTATATGGACAGTTTATATATGACACAGAAGACAAAAGCATATATTAGAGCAAAAAAAGCCTCTTCAATGAGTGGTGTTAGGAAAACTCAACAACTGCATGCCAAAGAGTGAAGCTAGGCCTGTATCTCACACCATCCACACAAGTCAACTCAAAATGAATAAAAGACTTAGATATAAGCTCTGAAATTATAAAATACATAGCAGAAAACATAGGAAAAATACATCACAACATTAGCTTTAGTGTTATTTTTGTAGAAATTTCTCCCAACAGTGAGGAAGACAAAAGAGAACATAATCGGTAATACATCAACCTAAAAAGTTCTGCTCCACAAAGAAGTCATAACTAAGAGAAAAATACACGTTTTTATTCTATTTATATTCTATTTATCAATGGTATAAGTGGGAATGGGGGGTTGAGGGAAGAAATTCACACCATTAACTGTGTTAGAAGTATAGTGAGTCCATAACCTTGCTTTTGAATTAAAGAGGATGCCCTTGGCCTCCTAAAATTCTTTAGTATGTAGTCATGTTAATTAAGGGGTTGATATTACTGGAGTCTGATTCATCAGATTCTTTGTAATTTTGTGTAAGTTTTACTTACCTTTTAAAGGACAGCAAAAGTTTCTTGTGGCCAAGTTAACTTCTAGAATGTCTTCTCTTCCTACTACCCATATAAAAATCCCTGAATAACTTGATTTAGAATATACAGAAATTTTATTTTTGCCTATAGTTTTTTAAACTTTTCTGCAGTGTGCAGCTCAATGACTTATCTACTCTTGCATAAACCAGAGATGACTGTGCATGTAGAAAACATAGTGTATTACTGGTGACACTTTTCCTAATCTTTAATTTCACATATCATGGAGCTGGTTACAAAAGGATGACTTGATGATTCAGTATCTTCTCCTTTCTGATCTGAAACAAGCTGCTTCCATTCAGCTCTTGTCTCTTAGAGCCTATTGTCCAATACAAAACCTCTTTATCCCATTGTCAATATTTCCAAGAAGTGGGGGTCATGATGTAGGAAAGTTGAATGTGCTAATTACCAGACAGATGACTCCAGCTTACATTATTTATTGGAATTTTTTTTGCACCCCTGAGAAAACTGGACTGAAATATATATCAAGAGAACAGGAACTCCTTGAGAAAATTGGGGATATGGACAATAAGGGGAAAAGTATAATCACAAATACATGATGATTTATGCTTTCAGTTTATCCTGAGGAATTAAAAAATGACTGAGATATTTTAAAAGTGGATTTTGCTTTAGTAACATTGGTATATAGACCAGATCACAGAGCTAATAAATTTCAGTCTTGAGCTTATCATTGAACATGTATACTTGATAGTTGAGTCATATACAGATATCCACTATTAACAATGTTTTTGGAATTAAAATTGCTTATAATTTTATTTTTAAAATAAAAGTCTTTTAAGATATTTTTGCCTATTGTTTATGGTCTTGGTTATACTCTCAAGAGTATATCTCACCATTTGTTTACTGAGTAGTATTGAATATACAATTTGTGTAGCCACCATTGATGACAATGATCCTAGCTCATACTTATATATTTTTATTTAGTAATTACATGCTATGCACAAGTTTGACTACATCTGGATATCTGGTATATGGAGGTGGATATAATAGATATTGTGCCCATGTGGAGCCTACATTTTGAAACATACAAACAAACAAAGCAAGTAAAGTATGCAATGTTAGACAAGAATAACTAGATGGAGAAAAAGTTACAAACAAAATGCTTTCTGTTGTTAGCCAAATGATTATTTTCCTCTACTCCTAGATCAAGTAGTAGGGTTATACTTGCAGCCCATTGAGATTCAGGCTAGTGACTTTTTTGCAGATGTGATGTGTTTCTTCTTGCACAGCACATTCAGGGACCAATGTGTGAACCCCCAGAGTTCTCATTTTTGGTCTTGCACAGGAACCAGCAACATTCAAGGTTTTCAGTGTCCTGTAATCCTGTGTTTTTGAAAAAAGAGTCAACCCATGATGAGCAAAAAGAATGAGGATAAAATACACCTATTTTTATTTTAAATCCACTAATGCTTGAGGATTTAAAGACTGCCCTTTATGACCAAGAACATCATGATTGATACATGTCCTATTATAGGCACTACATAAAGCATATTATTCACCATCTACAATTTTTTCTCTACAGTAGTTGTGTGAGGCATGTTTTATGAGTTCTATTTTATATAAATATTAAACATATCACCCAAGATCTGAGTTAGAAATTTCTGGATAACCTAGTGATTTAAAACAATCAATTACTATTTCTCAAATTTGCCATGTCTCCTCTTGGTGTCTTGGTGTCAGCTGGGAAGGTCTTAGTGGCCTCTCTCATGTTATTGCAATCAGATGTTGCCAGTAATGTCAGCTATTCCACATATACTGTCTTCCTGTGATGTGAGCTTTTCAAGGATGGCAGCTGAATTGTTTGAGGGAATAGAGGTATGGACTAGCTTTGCTTACATGTTTACTGTCAGCAACTAATAGGCAGATGGGCTTTGAGATCGGAGTGGTGTTGACCCACCCAGTTCTTATAGGTGAAATTTGTCTTAACTTCAACTTTACATTTTAGTATAACTTAGCTTTAAAAAGCCAAGAATCACTTCTACCCCATTCCAGTAGTAAGTCTACGTTAAAGTTACATTTATTTCAGGTTTAAGGGGAAGAAAACTTAGAAATAATTCTTGATATGACATAATGCTTTTATATAGGAAGGATTAGCATACACTGGTCTTCTTTGAAGTCTTAAGTTATTAGATGCCACTTATAAGATTTAATTTTGTTCCTTGATGATCTTAAAATATGCAAGAGTGGCTCTCCCTGGTGGCGCAGCAGGTTAAAGCACAGCACTAAGAAGCTGAAACCACTTCCGCATGAGTTAGATCCCTGCCTGCCCCAGAGGTGACCACATGGCGGGACAGAACACTCCTGACCCGCCCGCTGCTCCCCTCAGCAGTGTACTTCGTAGATCTGCCTGTTCTGCTCCCCACACTGTCTCTGGTGAAGCCTCTTGCCGCCTCTCAGCTTCTGGCCTGTACCCCAGTTCTGTATGCACAAATAAATAAATTAAAAAAATATGCAAGAGTTTGTGTACCTCAATTACTTTACTAACTCGATACTTTTGTGGGCATGGGGGTTGAAGATGGGCAGGGCATAGAGTTTGATGTATTCTGTATAGATTGATAGAGGCTATATTTTGTGGGGGAATTGAACAAGCCTAAAACCACAGAGACTTAACACAACAAATCTACTTCTTGTTCACACTGCATGTACAAAATTAGTCAGAGGGGAGTATGCTTATTGTAGCTGCTCAGGCATTCAGACTGATGGAGTTTCATCTCATTAGACTCTACCTCTAGATGCATTTCCAGTATCACTGTAGCAGAAGAGGGAAACACAGTACATTGATTTCTGAATTTAAAAGTTTCCACCTGGGAGTGATATACATCATTTTTCTTAGATCCCATTGTCCAAAGCAAGTCATGTAGCCCTGCCTATAGTCCTGCCATGTGCCCAGAGGAGTATCTGAATATTTGGAAGTGGTTCTAATTCCTCTCCCTCATGTCATCAAAATTCCTATACATTGGGACCAGATTGACTTTAGACAAAACAGGAAAATAAGAAATCACCTTTTTTCGACCAGGTCTCATACTCATTCAATACTTATTATGTTTCCAAGGCAGTTACCTTTGCTGACTGTAGTAGGCCAAATAATTGTGTTCATATTTGATAGCGTAGATACCTTTGTGGTATAGGTAAAGTGTTCACATATCTGTTTGTTCCAATTTTTAGGAAATTTCAATTGAAGTGGAGGAATTAATATTTGTTCTGATTTGTCACTTGGAAAGTAAAGGGTCATAAAATAAAATAATTGGCTCAAGTTTGTATTGCAAAATCTTCCCTCCTCAACTGAGGCGCTTCCTTTTATATCAAAGGTTTCATACTATAGCTCCTAGTAAAGTTTTACTGTAGCTCATGGAATCCATAAAACTACAGCACTCTCTGTGCATGTGTCCTGAGGTGGTTTAGATTTGCTTACATGCTGTGCTGTCAGCAATTAATAGTTAGATGGGCTTTGAGATTGGAATGCTGTTGACTCACCCAATTCCTATAGGTGAAATTTGTCTTAACTTCAAAAGGTGGAAGTTAAATGTAGAAAAGAACTTTGTGGGGCTCCCTAAACCTGCTCAGATACTGGTTTCACACTTGAGTTCCTTGCTGATTCATTTCTCCTGTCATGGGCAGTGAAAATTAAGACTCCCTTCACAGGAAGCAATGAATATAAAATCTTTTGTTTTTAGTGCCAAGTCCATTATGCAAGATGGCTCAAGCCTTAGTGTGTGGCAGAACCTCCTGACAGCTTGGAGAAGCTTCTACAGATACTTAGCACCTTGTCCAGTGATACCAGATTCTTTGGTTTCCAATAGGTAATCATTTTTATTTTAAACCTATTTTTACACTGAAAGAACCCTTTCAATTCAATTTGCAGAATACTTTGTATATGTCTGAACAGTCCATCATGAAGTTTAGGTCACTTTCATTCTAAACCCATTTACTAATACCTACTTTAAGCAAAGCAGCAATAAAAGAAATCACAAGCATAACTATGGGCCATGATAGTCTTACATGCAGGCAAATACTTTAAACATCGGCATAGATAAGTAAATATGATACAGAGGAGTCAAAAAGATCTGGCTGAGTCCTTTTCCTGCTAGTTCTCTCATCTAATTTAGTTTCAGTGACTTCAGCTATAAAGATGGGACAAGTGAGACCTATTAAGAGTGTTATGGTGAAGATCTCATAAAATAATGTGTGCAAAATGTCACTTCAAGTTGAGGATAACACAGGTGACAATATACAGATCAGGAAAATGCATGGCCTATTTGGGAGATGAATTTTGAATGTAAAAACTACACAGACATTGTGTGGAAGAGTGAGACTAAAGAAAGTGATTTTTATCTTAAATCTCACTCGTCAATTTGTACTTTATTCTCAAGTCAAAGAAAAATCAATAAAAGGTTGAAAGAAGATAAAAAAACATAATCAATTTTTAATTTTTTTTATTCTTAATTAGAGGCATGATAAGAATTTGCAAAAGTAGAATAGATTCCATACCCTTCATCCAGCTTTCCCCAATGACAACATTTTATAAAATGGTAGTACACCATTGAAATCATAAAACTAAGATCAGTATAATAAGACTGTTAAAAAAACCTAGACCTTATTCAATGATATCAGTGTAAAATTAGAGTTGTTACCATGTTTGGAAAGGCATTTGCTGGAGAAGAGAAGCTAACATATCAGTTATTATAATCATTAGATACAGGGAATAATAAGAGGCATGACTGTTAATGGCCCAGACTACAAGAACCCATAGAAATTATGCATCTAGATACATACACCCAATCCATTCCCAAATCTGTGTTAAGGAGAAGTCCACAACTCTCTCCAGGATTCCTACAGATTCCCAGGGACATATTTTCTCATGGTCATTTCAGGCCACGCGAGTGTGTTTAAAAATGAGTTCTGTCTGCTTGACACTGATTGTTAACTTAGCTGTAGCAGTCCACCTTTTATTGATTCTAGTAACCACAGACCCAAATCAAAATGAAAGAGAACAATAATGGCAACAAACCTTTTACACAAAACTCTCAACACTTAGTGAATAGATATCACTTCATTTATTTATTGTCCAAGTCTTTGAGCAATAAAACCATCATTAAGTTAATTAGCAATAAATAAATAAAACTTTAAAATTTTCCCAGCATTAAAATTTTATAGTTGTTTCCTCTGTTTTGACATTTTAACACATTGCAGGTGGTTTAGGGTATACTATCATTTTGAGGAGCTGGGAACAGAATAATTTACATAAAATATCAACTCCTAACTGATTAGATTATCACATTTAGGAACGCTACCAAATCTCGAGGAATTTGTTTTTTCACCTTGAAATGTGTATAATATCTAAATCACTTTCACTAAAGGGTGCTTTGAGAGTATTTTTGATGGGGAAAGTAGGAAGAATCAATACTACCCAGAAATGTTAGTCATTCTTACCACCAATGTTAACAATACCTTAATTACATTGTTAATTCATACTTGAATCACTGACTGCATGCCTACTATATTCTGCTTCGCAATGAATGCTCACTGAATGCTCTGTTCTGTGACTCTGCATTAGCCTCAGCACAAGGGGCAGTGCTGACTTCAGAGCCATTGCTGTTCTGACCCATGTCTGCCAAACTGCTGGTGCTTCAGGACTGGCTCCCCATGCGGTGTCTCCACACGCCCTTCCTTCTCCTGCAGTGCTCCTCTCTGCTCTTCACAGGAGGCATGGCGAAGGAGACAGTCTTCCTGCTGCAGCACATTTATAGTCCATTGAGTAATTCTTTAAAAAGGACATTGTTGTGTGTATATTCATCCCTTCAAAGTCTCTCAGCTTGAATTTTCACGTTTCCTTACACTAATTTGGGTATTGTCTTCATGGATGGATCTGTGTGGCTTCTCAGTCACTCTGAGACTTGCTGTTTGATACCATAAACCTCACAACCAAAATTAACTCGAGGAACAAGGGAGCTGGGTTGAATGTCTATCACGGTCCAGCAACGACAGGGTCCAGATTTATGGGGTGGTGTTTACAATGAAGAGACATGACCTATTTTTATTTGAGCTGCACTATCCAAAAAGAAAATTGGAATTATAATTAAAGCGGGAGAAATGATAACTTAAGCATTGATTTTCCCATAAACGTGCCAACCCTCACAACAGTGGCTGGTCTCTAGGTCCCATATACTGCTGTGTAACTTTAGACAAATGAAACCTTCTCTTTCTATAGTCAACTTACACCGAAGTGTGTAAATTTCAGCTTGTATGCCCAGATGACTCATCTTTATAGCTGAGACAGCTCTCTGGGTTTGGATTCAAGAAAAAAGACCCTTAGAAAAATCAGGAAGAGGTATCCTAGGGGGATCAGCAGTTTGCTGTTAGACTATAGATCTGCCTCTGATAAACATTCAGCCCCATCACTATTATAGATTTCCCCAATCTCTTATGGAGATTAAACACAAAGGAATTACTATTTATCTGCAGTGGTAAAATTTACATCACCTATAATCCTTTCATAGATAGATATATCAACCACTACATTAATATAAACGTGCAATCTGAAGGCAGAAGGCCATTATATTTGCTTACTGTCAGATATAAAGCTGCAGTTGCAAGTCATGCATGATTTTAATAAGGTTTGATAATATCCTATCAGCTGGTGGGAGCTATAGATTGAACTCTTATAGATTTTTGGCTTCAGCTTCCAAATAATCAATCATGTCGAGATATGAAAATCATTTCATTCCGTTCAATTGAAAAGAAGATGTGATTTGAAATGTCAGTCCTTGGATATATGAGCAGGATTCCTGTAATCAATCATGTGAAATAAAGCATCTTATTTAGTAGCTCTTTGGAAGAAGGACGATTTGGGGAAAAAATAAACTTTTTTTCCCCTTTTGCATAATGTGGATGAAGCTCTCCCATCATATGCATATAAATAACAAAAAATAAGTGAATTGTCTCCTTTGCCTCTTCTTAGCAAGGGATTAAATGTATTTGGGAGATCTCAAACCACAGGGCTTGGGAAGTCAGTATTGTCTATCATATCTTGAAACTGGATCATGTTAGCAGGTATTAGGTTTACTTCTTGGCAAATCAAAAGGAAACAACAGAGCAATACTTGGCAGTATAATCAGCTAGATTGAAATAACACAGCAGAGGGAGTTGTTTAATGAAATTGCTGTCATTTGAGAAGTGAAATATAAATATAGATTTTGCTAACTTGCTGTGTGTCTTTAGGCAAGTCACTTAACCTCTCTGGTCTGTAGTTTCTTCCAAAGTAAAATGAAGAGGTTGGATTATATAATTTCAAAGTTTTTTCCCCTCTTAGTTCTAAAAATTGGTGTTTTTGGAGATTTTACATTATCCTTAGTAAAATGTAGATGATAGCTGAAACAAATTTCTTTCATACATGATGTAAATGACCCAACTTGAGCCAACTCTCTGTTCTACACAGGATGTGGAAAAGTTCATAATGGACCATATTATCAACAGATCTATTATAACATTTATTTAAAAAAAAAGTAAATGTGAAGTGCCTTTTAATTAAATTATTTTTGTTGTTTTAGCAACTTATTTGTAACAAAATAGTCTCTTCTAAGTCTCCCTTTTGTGGTCGCTCTGTAAATAAGTCTAACCAAGTGGGATGGGGTCAAAGTCCCGAGGAGCCCTATTTTAATGATTTGTTGTAAACACAAATAATTATTTTGTCAGCCAAGTGCACATTCCTGGATGCTTTTATTGTGTTTTGGAATATTTGAAAATAGTAAATCATCTTGACCTGTTTAATATTTACACAATTTATTTCTCTATTTATAAAAATAAAAGGATTTTCTTAAGGGAAAGTTTAGTAGTCTTTTTCCAAATGTTCTTGGTGTCAAAATTCATGGATATTAGACAAAAAAGAAATTAAAGGTGGATAAAGGCAATTTCACTCCTTAGAAGCTAAAATAGCATATGAAGGCACAAACTAAGATAGCCAGTATAGAAAATGTGTTTGACATTTGCTGCAACATCCAGAATTATTTGTGTGTGTGTGTGGGGTACTTTCCCATCCTCAGCAAATCAACCTTGAAGCTTTCGTTTCTCTTACCTCTCCCTGCATGTATAGATGAATATGTGTGTGTTTTGCGTATTTTTTCTTTCATTTTGACTGGTTGCCAAAAGTTACTCATATGTTATGAAGCAGAGAGAGTAGTATGATAAGATTCCCTTTCCCCATTATTTCTCTGTGCCATAGAGAGATGGGTTTCTCTTTCCCTTCTTGTTCATTAATGATGCACAAAACTCAGGCATTTTAACTCTCAATTTTTTCTTCCTCATTTCTTAGGGATTTCTAACACATGACATGCATGGTTATATGATATCCTACTGGCTTGTTTCTCAAGCATTATTGACTCATCAAGTTGCTAGAAAAGTAGTCTGTCGTTTCTGTAGACATTCTGACTGTTTAACTTAAAAAATGTGGAGTAGTGACTATGCAAAAGTATCAATAACTATAACAAATGATGCTAAACTGGAATTAGCTTCTGTAGAAATCCCAAATCAACTTATTTTGTTTCTTCTACTTCTAGATCCAGGTATCCAAAGAGATACTAGAAACTTCAGAGCTTTGTAATGAGTTCCACTTTCTCTGATTTCTTGTGATGTCATTTCTTCACTTGTCCTAACTCTTCCTGAAGACATACACCGTTTTTATGTCAGCCTCTCATTTCTAGTAGCTGTCACACTAATGGTTGGTTCTTGGAACTTTAAATCAGAGCCCCTATAGATATAGGGAGTATCTTTGAGTTCAACTGGCATGCATCCTTCATTGTACAGATGAGAAAATAAACCCTGTTGTGATTGTCTTGAGATTGCAGAGCTGTTTAGTAGAGTTGGAGTTGAAACACAGGTCATCAGAATCCATATATACTCCATTTCTTACATTGCTTCTTATCAAATTACTTATGGGAACAAAGAGTAGAAAGGGGTGGTAGAGCTTTTCACAATTATTTTAAGACCAGGTTCAATTTTAGGTATTGCTGACAGAAGATAATGTGGGGTGGGTCATAGGGACATCCTTAAATATTCTTGCCATCAACATTCCTGCTTTTCCCCTAAGAGGAGATTTGTGCCTAAATGGGCGTCAATTGAAGATGAGATTATCTCCTAAGAGGACGGTGAAAATATACAATCCCTGTAATAAATCAGTCAATTTTATAGGAGGGTAGGAGGTCATAAATAGTATTATAAAAGATAAAGAAGAAATAGAGCAGCATCAGCAGGATTACGGGGCAAAGGCAGAGAGGTTTTGGTTAGCATAAGTATGTGGCTCTCACAGCAGGGAAACACAGCATAGTAGAGCTAATTCCCTATTCTCGCAGAACTTGTACTTCAGTATCTCAGAAAGTTCTTTTATTTTGGCACAGTATTTCTCAAAAATGTGTTTGAATGTATATGATTATACGTGAATGCAGTTGAATGTTTACTCACGGCTAGAAGAACCTTAAAGATAATGTATAAATGTATATTTACTGTCAGCCAGCATCTGAGTCTCTTCTATGGCAGCAATAGTTGCTAAGATCAAATAATAGGTGAGAACAATTAGAAAGTTCACGAGTCAATGATTTGTTTACACATCTCATAAGAAGGTTAATTACTTGTTAGCTAAAACATGGGCCTTTGCTTTAGAGAAGCCAGCACAGGAAAGGGTTGGCTGAGAATGTGGAATCTTTCTGTCATAAGGAAACTGTCTAGAAAGAAGCATAATGGGAAAGTTCTAACCTTTGGCATATTGCTAAGAAAAGTTTAATAAAGGTAAAGTCTTTTTGAAAATCTAAATGTTTCTCTAACACATGCACACACATGCGCTCCCCCACCAATCAGATAATCAGATCTTTACACATTAATAAAGCCATCACCCCCCATCATACTTAATAGTTGCTCATTTCCAACATTAGACTGATTTTTAGGTTCCCATTGTAAACACAGGAGGACAAGGTGATTTTGAATCTTTAGAAATATGACTGTTTTTGTATATAAGTTTCCATGACCATGGCAGTTTTTTTGGGGGGTGGGGGTGCTGTGGGACCACTTGTTAATCCTTCCACTCAGGCAGTGTCATATCTCCATGTCTACCGTGCATGTCAGCTAGGAGGCTGTGTAAAAAGCTAAATGATGTGAACCTTGGCTTCATTTAGCTTGCGGTTTATGGAGTAAATAATGCCCTGTTGGAAAAATAGCCCAGAATGTGATATATATGCATGGAATGATCACTGCTATATGAGTTCATCATTACACAGTGTAGCTGATAATCACTAGCCTTCCCAGTGAAAATAAGGAAGGAAGGGGTTTTTAGAAATAGTGGTTTCACAATAAAAGCCACGTCACTTGGGAGAAATACCCATATTAAAAAAAAAAGTCAAATAGGAACAACTGTTGGCGAGGGATAGAGAAAAAGAACCCCTCGCTTGCTGCAGGTGGGAGTGTAGACAGGTCCAGTCCCTGGGCAAAACAATATGGAGTCTCCAAATATACTTTAGTATATCTGGGACACATTTACACAGTGGAATCTACTGAACTATAAATGAGATGGAGGTTTACCATTTGTGACAACATGGAAGGAACTGGAGAGGATTATGATAAGCAAACCAAGTTAGAAGGACAAGGACAATAATTGGTTGATCTCATTCATATGTGGGATAGTAAAAAAACAAAACAAAACAAAACAAAAAAAAATGCAAAGGAACATGCAAAACTAAACCAAAGTAAACCCTAGAGATATGACTGTTGAGGCTGCCAGAGTGGGTGGTGAAGATGGGGATCAAAGTGGGGTGGAGTCCTGTAATCCTGTCGGAAAAAATAGAATTAATCAGGTTTTTTCCCACCTCCCGCCGAAGCCTGTAGGGCCACCACCTGTGGCCTTGCTTTCCTCCCAGGTTTCATTGCCCACAGGTGATACTGTATTGGTGCGAAAGTGCTTGGGAGCGTGAGCACGGGGCATGCACTTCTGTGAGAGCAGGTGCCGGGCCCAAGAAGCTGGAGATCACCGACGAGTGTGTGGGCGTGCGGGCGTGCATGCCTAGAAATAAGGACCCCCACGAGATCATGGGAGGTCAAGGGTTGGGCGATTACTAGAGGAGAGAAGGGGAGATTGCAGGGGTGGGGAAGTGGTGTTGCTGGCAGCCTCCTGGACTTCAGCCTCCCTTCCTGCCTGCCTGCTGGTCTGCCTATGTCCGACCCCCTGCTTCAGCACGAAAGACCTGCCAAATCTACCTACCAAGGGTCTCACAATCCTTCATCCATTCCCCAGAAATAAGAACGAACCTGCATGCGAGCCCTGCCCCTGGTTGCTCCGACAGGCCCCAGTGGACCCCAGTGAAGGATTACAGGTATGTGGTGCCTGGTGGGGGGATGGATAATACCCATCTGAAGCGGTGTGAACTGATATTTCTAAATCCTATATAGGTTTTAAACCAATGTTCAAAAAAAAAAAAAGTTGCAAAAAGTAGTAATAAATGAGTGGATTCCAGATAACAGATTTTGTGTTAGTGCTGGACCCAACACACGAGTCCCCACTGCTCAGAGGAAACACTTTTTTTTTTTTTTAAAGATTTATTTATTTGTGCATACAGAACTGGGGTACAGGCCAGAGGCTCAGGGGCGGCGAGAGGCTTCACCAGAGACAGAGTGGGGAACAGAACAGGCAGATCGACGAAGTACACTGCTGAGGGGAGCAGTGGGTGGGTCAGGAGAGGTCTGCCACGCCATGTGGTCACCTCCGGGGCAGGCGGGAATCGAACTCATGCGGAAGCGGCTTTAGATTCTCAGTGCTGTGCTTTAACCCGCTGCGCCACCAGGGAGGGCCCTCAGAGGAAACACTTTTAACATAGGGCTGTGCTATTTGGAAGCCTGCTAAATATTAATGGCCCTGGAATCTGAATCAGAAAGTCTGGGATACAGTCTGGAGAGTACCTTTTCACCTGCTCCCAGGTGAGTCTAATATCAGCATGATTTGGGTCCCACATATCTAAACATTCACTAGTGCAGGGAGCTCCTGGGTTACCCTAACTTCATAGCTTCAGAATAGACCCCAGCTGTGGGGTTCCCTGTGATGTGGTGAGTGGCAGCAGGAGAGGGTTCAGTGCAATGTCCCAGTAACTGCACACCCACTTCCCATGTCTGACACCAAATGTTTGTTTGCAAAATGATTCCTCAGGCGGTCTGGCTCTCAAGTCGCTAACTCCTCATTGCTCACCTCTGAGGAGCTGTGTTTAGTCTGGCCCGTGGCAGTTTAGCAGGAGGAAGATACTCTTTCCTGTGTGGTTTATGCATAGGTGTTAATCCTAGCAGTTGAAAACCATGGGATCTCGGAAACATTTAGGTGACTCTGCTGAGAAGGGATGGACTTCTGGCTTCCACGTGCCCTGACTTTTCAGTGTTTTTT
>NW_004567107.1:11666553-11673492 GCF_000260355.1 Condylura cristata | reverse complement strand
CACACACACACACACACACACACACACACACACACACACACACACACACATACTGATTTATGGGAGTTTTTACCTATCCAAGAACCCTGTTTACGGGGCCAAGTCTCACGCCATTTCAGCTCCCACTCACGATGCCTAATGAAGACATGACTGGCCTCCCTCTTCCCATCCCTAAGCACCAGGATAGAACGCGCCCATATTGTCGCTGTTTCCTTTCCAGGTGGCCAGAGAAATTCTTCTCAGGATTTGCTCCCCATGGGACCTGTAGTCATTAGTTAGGACAGGTGACTCTGCTCGGAAGAGCACATTCATTCTCCAGGCAGCTCAAACTAGCCAGCTTTCCCTCCCACTAATAACATAGGGTCTCCTTTGCTCCCTCTCACTCAAAGACCACAAGATCACGGCACTTCACAGATGGCAGGGTGGAGGGAACTATTTATTTCCTCTAGTCCGGTGGCTCTTAAACTAGAGCTTCAGCATAGTCTGGAAAGCTCCATAAAGCACAGATTGATTCTCCCACCTGGAGTGTCTGGGCAGTCTATCTGAGGCAGGCTCTGAGAACCTGCATTTCTTGCAACTGCCTGTCTATGCTCCTATTTTGGGAACCACCTCTGAGAACCCCTGCTCTAGTCTAATCCTGCTGTTCCACAAGTTTGGAAACTGACGTTCAGTGAAGTTGAATGATTGCTCAAGGTCACAAAGCAAATTGAAACCAGTCAAGACTAGGAATCCAGGAGTCTTTTAGGCAAAATCTCCTTAAATCCCCATTTAAATTAGGGCTGGTTAGAAATTTCCCATTCTGCTCTTTATGGAGAAAGGATTTGCTGAGTAAATTTGCAGAAGAAATCAGATGGTAGGGGAAATGTTTAATCTGCATTTAATCACTTAAAATAGAGTTCTATTATTTTTTAGTTTAAATTAAAAAAAAAAAAGAACTAAGAGGAACCCACTTCTAAGTAACTGACCTTACAGTGTTGCCACTATGGTGATGTACATCCTAACAGTCACTGCTTTTGGGCAGAATTCCAGGAAAATTGTTCCACTGATTGATTCTCCCGCAACTATTTGTCCCCAGCGTTCAGCCTTCAAAATCTGCATCCGTCCTTATAATAACTTGAACATGCTGCATTTGTTAAAACAGCCAAATGAAAGTGAACTAACTTAAACCTCACTCAAGGAGATTTATTCTAGTACTTTTTTTTTGGTGAAGTGTAGTTCAACCAGCACTTGTGGTAAGTGGTATGATTTTAGGTGTGTGTATGTGCTGTGTATTAATAATTACCAGTTGTGGGTTTACGGCTATTTGAGCCAACAGATGCTAGTGTTCAAATATGGCAAAAGTAGAAAGTTGCATTTTGAATGCCCTGGTGGAACAATGGAAGTCAATTTGAAAGTAACAAATATCATAGAATAAGAGAATATGTGAACCCACACTTAGCCAACTTCATTCCAGTGATTCTTGAATAAGAGATGCTGCCACACACCAGGCCTGTGACTGAGCTAACTCAGTCCTCACTTAAGTGTGCTTATGCCTGGAGAGGTTCAAGGGGTGGCTGGGTAAACTAACATGGAGATGATGGAAGTGTCTCCATGGATTTTTGTAAGCCTCTACAAGGTCTGTAAATCTTGATTTTCTTCACCATCCTTTTCATCTGTCAAATCCTGTCGACCTCTGGGCTTTGGATAGATTATTCCACTTTAGAAGTGGAAGGCTATCTTTGGCAAAGGGGACCTTTTACTTAAAGTTCAGTCCATGTCACATGAAACCTTTCCTGAATGTGTTCCCCTGTCTTCCCTCTGTTCTGTCCTCCTTTGGCTTGTATGCCCTGTGATAGTCATAGTCTAATCGACCTACTAGTCAGTCAGCATCTATGAATATCTGTAATGTGTGAGGTCCTGGCCAATGAAAGTTGACTTTGCCATTTAATGGGTTTACCTGCCAGTCAAGAAGAAAATAGTGTAGGTTGACTTAGATTTCCCTAGCTACATCTTGTTGGGGTGTCTTAACTCTCACCACCTTGGGCTATGATTGTGCTTGTGGATGGGTCTTTGGAGAAGTACTTTGAGGTCATATTGGTGAATTCTAACCCAGATGTCCTCTTCAGAAGAAGAGATTTGGACACACATCACAAATATATCGAGGGGCAACCAGGAGAGGAAACAGAAGTGAGCAGCTGGAAGCTAATGAGAAAGGCCTTAAAAGAGAACCAAACTTGTTGACAGCCTGATTTTGAACTTCTAGTTTCTGGACCTAAAAGAAATAAATTTCCCTTAGAAAATAAAATTCTGTCGCTGCGTCACCATGTCTGTGATATTTTGTTATGGCAGTTCTAGCAAACTAAAGTGGATATTAAGCAAAGTATGAGATACGGATGTTCAGTAAAGTAAATGGGTGGGAAATGACTCAGAAAAAGGGGATTCATTTGCTCATGGGTGAAGATAAGTTTATGCACTTCAGGAAGGTCACTCTTCAAAGAAAAACCTTGCAAAAACCAGTTGTTTATCTGTAAGCTATTATTCTATACTAGTGCACAATTAGATCTAGAAGGATAGGCATTAAAGCACTGTTTATAAAGTAAAAATTGGAAACATAATAAAAGATTTTTCAATGTGGAACATTAAAAAAAAATCAACAAATACATAGAAAAATTCATGGGCAAAACTACTCTGAAGTAAAATGTGTTTTACATTCTGGAGAAAAGTGTAGTCGGTTGGTGCCAGCTAAGTTTGGATATTTACACTCCAGCATAAATACAAATGGATAAATATTATTTGCCAGGTTACTTATCATGGAAAAAGCATATGATGACTGGAGTGATGACTTGAAAAGGGCATGAAGGGATGGTTGCAATAGAAGGTGGTATCTGGAATTATTTCGACTTGGGTGGAAGCTCAGGAATAGGATGTTTCATTTTCTCCAAATGCATATTAAATTACCAATGTAACTTAGCATAGTCTTAGAAATTGAGAGATTCTAAATGAAATTTTTTGAATGAATGAGTGAATAAATAAATGTCACAAACCTGAGTTATAAACTCAGGCTTATACTTCCTAAGAAGGCCTATCCTTCTATTTTGATATAATTTTGTTTAGGCTACATAAATTAATGGATACTTGATTGTCACCTGCAAGATCAAGATATCCAAGCAGAAACATAACAATCTCAAGACAGTGAATGTTGAAAAATAAATATGTAGTGGTTGAAAATATAGATTGAGTGAGGTTCTAAGCTTGGTTCTGCTAGGAGTTACTCAATCTGTGATTCCATTCTCTCACATGAGGACAATCTGTTCTATTTAGATATATATTGTTTCTGCTTTTAAAAACAGTCCTTTAGGTTCATGATTTAAAAAATACAGGGATATAAAAGGAAGAGAATAAAATAACTTCTTTTTCTCACCCATCCAGTAATAAGCACTCAGACATTTCTGATGTGTTTCAACCCTTTTCCATTTGCATTTGTATATATTGCAAATTTGGCCTCATTCCGCATTTTCAAATTTGTGCAGTTTTGTCACCTCATATTATATAGAGACTATTTTCTTCCGCCATTAAATATTCCTTGCAAATACCATTTAAATGTCTCTATGACATTACAAAGTGTGTGTGTGTGTGTGTGTGTGTGTGTGTATCATAATTTATGCAGTTTTTCTCCTAATTTTGGACATTTGGCTTGCTTCCAGTTTTCAGCATCAAGGGTTATTTTGCAGTTGACCTTTTAGTACATGGAGTCAGGGAAGGAAACTTGTAAGTCAATAGTATCAACTTAATTTTAAGTTCCCAGATCGAGATTCCTGAAATGTTTTTGATACAGTGCAGTTTATCATCCTCCAATATTTATTAGCTTTTTCTGGGTTCTACTGCAGTCAAAACAACATCAGCACTTCACTGGGTGCAATACCCCAGGCGAGTTTCTTCCATTGTCAATGACTGTCAGTCAGTTGCAGCTCTTGTCCTTGAGTCTCCTTCCCTTGAGGGTGCAGGCTTGCAAGTAGCAGCTCTCTCTGAGACATGTGCTCTTGTATGGAGGAGGGGGTGCATTGGTCATATGGCACAATCACATGATTCCCCTTAATTTCTTTTTCAATAAACTGCATTGATTTACCATTGGTTTACAATACTGTATAAAATCCAAGAGCACAGCATCACACGTCAGATGTGTGTGCCCCACCACTCCTGCCCCAGACTCCTGTTGTCATTCACATTTCAGAGTTACCCCCTCTACTTTTTCCCCATCCCTTTGCTTTTCATATGATTGATTTATTGAATTTTATTAAATTTTGTTTAAAGATTTATTCATGCATATGAGAACTGGGGTGTAGGCCAGAGATGCAGGGGGATGAGAAGATTCACCAGAGACAGAGTGGGGAGCAAAACAGACAGATCTATTGAAATACACTGCTGAGCTGGGCAGTGGATAAGGAGAGGTCTGCTGTGCCATGTGGGTCGCCTCCCTGGCCAGGGTTTAAACTTATGTTGCAGTGGCTTTGGGTAGCTTCATAGTGCTATGCCTTAGCCCCTTGCACCACCAGGGAGGGCCCAGTGGACTTATCTTTGTTCTCTTAGGTTTTTTTTTTGTTTTTGTTTTTCACAGTACACAAATGGCAAAAAAAAAAAAAAAGTTGGTGAGTTTTTCACTTTCAGACTTATTTTGTTTAATTTTTGATAGAAATGGTGCAACTTATACTTCTCCAATATTTATTAGCCTTTGCTAGGTTACACTGCTGTCAAAATACCATCAGCATTTCATTTATGTCCCTGTTGTTGCAAAAGACGATATCTCATTTAAGAGCTGGCTAGTATTCCGTTGTGTATATATCCCACACCTTCTTTATCTAGTCATCCCTGGCTGGTGTTTATGCCACTTCCAACTCTTGTCCCTTGTGAATGGGGTTGGGGGGGGCATGTAATTTCAATTAGTGTTTGTACTTGGACATTTACCTAGGAATGGTATTATGGAAAATATGGTATTTAGCCTTTTCAAATGTTAAGGCACAGAGGCAACACTCTTACATTCCCAGCAACACTGCGTAATGGTTGTTTTCCCTCTGCATCCTCACCCACACTTATTTCAGTGTTTTCATATGGGTCATCCCCACAGGTATGAGGTGATAGCTCAGTGTGGTTGTGATTTGCATTTCCTTGGTGCTAAATGATGATGAGCACACTATGCCTTGTAGTGTCCTGCTCAGGTGAAGTTGATGCTACTTCTGCTCACAGGCCATTGCCTGAAGCAAGTCACATGCTTGGCCTGATGAGATGAGGTAGGGGAGAGACTGCTCTTCAATGAAGGGGTGTTGTCTACTATTGATTGGGGTCCTGTAAGCATGGAACTGTAAGAATGGCAGCAAATATGTAGAATGTAAGAGAGTATGCCGACACTGCAATAATGCTGATTTTTCTTCACAGCATCACTGAACTGAGTGTGACAATTTGCAAATATTTGCAAATTTGATTGGGAAAAGATCTTAAATGCATGGATTGATTTTTCCTAGGAGATGCAGAATCTTTTCATAATGTGTGCCATTTGGGTTTGGTTTTATTTTGGATCCTTGCCCTTTCTCTTTTTGTACTTTATCTTTTGAAATGAAGGTTTTTCTTTTTCTTTTTGATTAAGACCATCAAGAGTTTACTCATCATGGTTAGTGTGTATTTTTCTGATTTCACCTGGTTTGTTTATATAATTTTTGATAAATGGTGTATTGAGTTTTACATGTAGTCAGATTTATCACTTTTACTTGTAATTTATGCTATGAATTTCTGCTTTGAATGTTCTTGCCTTTGCTGGATATTTTTTCATCTTATTTTAATCCTCTTGGATTTCCCACCACCACTTCACCCATGTGCAATCATCATAGTCCCATGGGCTTTTCCTACCCCAGTTTTTACTTTGTTCCCTTCTCATCCCCTGTAAAATGTCTCTGGTTTATAGTTATTAGTTGATGTCCTTTTTTTCTTTATTACAATTACTGTGCCTGTGTATATTTCCTGATCTCTTACACTCCTGCTATGAGTGAAACCATCCGGTATTTTTCCTTTTCTTTCTAGCTTATTTCACTAAGCATGATCTTTTCCAGTACCATCCATGTTGCTGCAAATGGCATGCATTTATCTTTTTTGATTGCTGAGTAATATTTCATTGTGTATATATACCGCATCTTCTTGATCTAGTCATTTATTTATTTATTTATTTTTGGCATTTGGGTTAGTCATTTACTTTTTTTTTTTTTTTTTTTGGCATTTGGCATCCTTATAGTAAATAGCATAGCAACAAATATAGGGTGCAGGTGTCCTTTTGGGTTATTATTTTTGTGTCTTTTGGGTGGATACATAGGAGTGGAATTGCTGGATCATATGGAAGCTCCATTTTTAGCAGTTTGAGAAACTTCCACGCAGATTTCCATAGTGAGTGTACCAGTTTGCCTTCCTACCAGCTGTGTAGAAAAGTTGCTTTATCTCCACACCCTTGCCAACATTTATTTTTCCTTTTTTTTTTTTTTTTATGTGGCATTCTCACTGGTATGAGGTGGTATCTCATTGTGGTTTTGATTTGCATTTCCCTTATTACAAATGATGTTGAAAATTTTTTTCATATGTTTGTTGGCCATCTGCATTTCCTCTTTGGAGAAGTGTCTTTGTAGCTCTTCTGCCCATTTTTTTTTTCTTCCCACTTTATATTTGTTGGATTTCATTAGCTCTTTCGTATGTCTTTGTGATCAGTCATTTATCATTCATATTATGTGTGAAAATTTTCTCCCAGTCAGTGGGTGTTTGTTTTATGTAGTGTCTCTTTGCTGTACAGAAGTTCTTCAGCTTGATGTAGTCCCAACTGTTTATCCTTTCTTTCACTATCCTTGCTTTGGGTGATGTATCTTTAAAGATGTTACTGGGGTATGTGCCGTGTAGTGTTTCACCAATATTTTCTTTTATATATTGTAT
>NW_004567107.1:11619084-11666453 GCF_000260355.1 Condylura cristata | reverse complement strand
ATTTTGGTTATATATATATATATATATTTTTCTTATATATATATTATTGTTTCAGGTCTTATATCTAAGTCTTTAATCCATTTTGAGTTGGTTTTTGTGTATGGTGCGAGGTAAGTAATCTAGCTTTATTTATTTTTGCACATAGCAGCTAAGGTTGCCCAGCACCATTTGTTGAACAAACTTTCTTTGTTCCATTGCATATTCTTTGCTCTGTTGTCAAAGATTAGCTGTCCATACAGCTGTGGATTTATATCTGGGTTTTCTATTCAATTCTATTAGTCTGTATTTCTGTTCTTGTTCTAGTGCCTTGCAGCTTTAATTATTATGGCTTTATAGTATTGTTTGAAGCCTTGGTTTGTAATACCTCCATCCCCTTCTTTGTTATTCAGAAGTGCCTTGGCTCTTCAAGTTTTTTTTTTTTTTTCATTTCTTTGAAAAAGTCATTGAATTTTTTATAGGGATAGCATTAAATTGCTTTCGGTAGGATGACCAGTTTAATGAGGTTAATTCTTCCTGTCCATCCTTTTATATATTTTCTTTCAAAACCCTTGAATCCAAGTTTATTTTCTAGTTAAAGTATAAAATTGACCTAGCCATAGTGAATCAGTACATGTTATACCTTTCTTATATATCATTTTCTTGTTTACCATCTTAATTGGAAATATTAATAGAAGAAGAAAGATTTTTGAATGGCAATAAGTAGACCTGGAGTCAATGGACTAAGATTCTAGAAATAGCCTTGGGATTAAATGGTTGAATGACTTTAGAACAATCAAATAGCTTTTCTGAATCTATGCCATTTCATTTGTAAAATTAAAACACCAGATCTGAAAGAGCCCACTTACCCCACATCTTTTTGACCCTTCCCTAGGTTTGCCATTATACATCCAATCACAAGCCAATCCAGTAATGTTGGCAGATGAGGATAATGCAGTGGTCCACTCTTTTTTTCTTGGTTAAAAGACCAAAAGTATTTTCATAGTAATATGTGAAGTTTCCAAATCAACATGCCAGCTAAAACTTACCTGACAGTAATGCTTTAAGAAGTCAGAACTGGTACTCTCCCTGGTGGTAAAATGTGTTAAAGCACCATGTTGTGAAACTCATGAACCACTGTAGCACAAGTTCTATCCCCCACCAGGGAGCTGACTCTTGTGGCGTGGCAGACTTCTCCTGACCTGCCTGCTGCTCCCCTCAGCAGTGTACTTTGTCAATCTGCCTGTTCTGCTCCACACTCTGTTTTCTCTGGTGTATCCTCTCACCCACCACACCTCTAGCCTAAACCCCATTTCTGTAAGCATAAATAAATAAATCTTAAAAAAAAATAGAATTGTAGATTTCTAATCCAAATATCTGGCCTTAAGAAATCCTGCATATATCAATGGGAATATTGCCTTCCTATCATGCACACTAAGGTATCTTTTGATCCTACTAATATTCACTGTTCTAATCCAACTGCTCTTGACCCTATCTATCTATTTTAAAGATTTCTGAGATATTTGTGAAGTCATGAGATATAAGTGGTTGTACATTCTTTATTTGCAGCCAAACTGTATGCAAATTTTGCTAAACCAAAATTAATGTTCTCACTCATTATGATATTAGTTTTGATTCAGATTTTTAAAAATGCCAAAAGTTAGAGTGGGGAAGAGTCTTACATTTTTTTGTCCCACCCCATTCAGTTCATAAAATAATCTTCTTTATTTTAGAGCTATCAGGCAGACCTTGTGAATCTTATAAAATGTAACATCAACTTAAAAGCAATCAGATTCTTGAATTCAATTTAAGGACCAAACACTAATGGATGGGACTTTTGAAGTACCCTGTGGTAAAAGCTGTCATTGGCTTTGAGAGAGTACTTTTAGTCCCCCTCTTTAGTGTCTGAGGGCTAAAGTCACAGATGCTGGAATTTTACACAATATCTCAGCTTTGTGCCACTTTGTACTTAACAATACTATGATGCATTAGTCTACATTTCTTCTATATTTTCAGCCTATGTTTTAATGAATAATTTTCACAGTAGTCTTTCTTTCTTTTAGTAATAGATACATGAAATCTGTCTGATTTGAGGGGAAAATGAGCCAATTGTGGCTAGGTATTGTCATCCAATTAAATCAATACCCAGTAATGGCTATAGGAATGCTTTATTATATCCTGAGATACATAGAAAATAGTGAGAAATGGTCCTCAAATGAAAAAAAATAATATTTTAGAAGATTATTTAACTTATTCATACTGATACTCTTTATATATATATACTCTTTACTACTTCCACCCTCTGACATAGTGTTGGGTTGAGGGCAGCGTAGTAAGTTATTGTAATATTGGTACTGATAAAGTTTTTTTTTCCCTTTTGAAAAGTAATATTTATATAAATCTTGCACTCTTCCTGTAACTTTGAGCCTCATACTCTGAGCTTTATAATGATAAGGATCATATTAACACTGGGATCTTGATGTTATAAATAACCTTAGAACTTAAAATTGTCCTAGTGATTCTATACATATAACAGACAAGCAAGATACTCTAACACTTTTAGTTGACAGAATTTTTTAAAAAATAGCAAAGATGTTAGAGGTTGGTAGTGACAGTGTAGAGACCAGCACCCAAAGAGCTTGACTTTCAACTCCAATCCCTCCCCAAATCACAGATCTCTGCTGGAAAAAATAATTGTAAGTCATCTCCATTCACACCAAGGTCTAGAGTCTGGAGCCGTTCCCTTCAGTTGGCTAAGAGGAGTTATAAAGTATTTATTTTCTATTTTAATTTATAAATAACAAAAGGATATTGATATATTTGAACTGGTACAATAAAATAAGTATTAAGTGGACTGTAAAAAGGCATTTGTAGACTTAAAATCATTTGTTTCCACTGTGTTTGTGAAGAGTTAATACCATGCCAATTTTATATAACATTCTTTGGGGGGGGGTGAGAGTTTTATATATATAGAACAAATAGTGAAGACGAAAGAGCTAGATGTGGCAAAAGTCCACTGCAGAGTCTACAAATGGTCATCGGGAAAGACTGCTCTCAGGGAAGATTGAATTGTTTTATTCTTTGATGTATAAGAAGGGAAAGCCATGTATAACTGCTGAATGTTCAAGTTATAAAGACCCATTGCTAAGCTTTGTTCATTTTTTTCCCATTACTTTTGAGGTTTAAAGTTATATCATCTACCCAATATCAGAGTGAGCTGAAGGAATAGTAGATGAACTAATGTTGTATAACAAATTAACCAATATTGGCTTGAAACAATTATAAATCTTTAATACCTATCACAATTTCAGGGCATTAGAAATCTTAGAGAGAGTTAACTGGGTATTTCTGTCACAAAATCTCTCATAAGAATCTAATCAGGATGGTAACCAAGATTATCGCCGGTTACCTCTTAACTGAGGCTGAAGAATTATTTCTAAGGTGCCTCATTTATATGGCCATCAAATTGGTGATGGCTTTTGATAAGAGTTCTCATTCTCATCCATGTAGTTATCTTTAAAGGTTGCTCAAACATACTTTGATTGACCAGCTGACTTTCCCCAGAGGGAGTGATCCACTGGAAATCCAAGGCAAAAGCCCAAATGTCATTTAAGGTCTGATCTCAAATGCCACATACCATTATTTCCTTAACATTATGTTGGTTTGAAAGTCAATCCTGTTTCCTGGAAGGGAACTAAACGAGTGCATGGATATCAGAAGGTAAGGGATCATCAGAGGTTTGAAACCTTAGGAAAGCACCAGCTTAGACTCATGTTAATGAACTTTTCAATACATAGGTTTGTACTAGCAGTCCTATTAATATAAGTAATACTTAATATTGATATATTAATATTTTACCATACATAAACTCTAAAGATTCATAATTTTAATTTTTATATCATTAATTATAGACCAATCTTGTAGGTTAAGGAAAGGAGATATAAATGACTGGTAGTAAAGTGAGAAATTATATTCCTCAATAGTCTTCTTCATAACCAGCCTAATTGTAAATCTACCCTTAAAATATGTGAGATAACAATGTTTCATTTTGACATGAATAAAGGATGCATAGTAAAATACACAAATTACTATAATTTGTACTATACACTAATGAGAAGGGTCACAAAGAAAGTTCAGAAAAAATTTCGATGGGAGTTAGGGAGGACTTTATGGATGAAGGGCATTGGAGCAAATAGCTTAATGATAATTAGATGTTTTAAAAGAGTGACAGAGAGGGAACAGAATGAGTGAAAATGTGGTGATGATAAATCAGAGTAGTCCAGTAACAGAAAAAAAAAACATTATTTTATTGGGCTGAAACATCAGATAGAGACAAGGAGTATGACATTCAACCTTTAGGTCATATGGAAACCTTATGAGGGGTGGAGTGATGGAAGAAAAAGTCATCAGGCAATTTTGTAAGCTGAACTAGAGGGGCAAGTAAATGCATACAGGGAGACCATTTGTACCAGGTACTTGAGATTCAGTATAATTAAAAAAAAAAAAAAGATGTGTCAGAGAATGAAGCTAGCTTATTTTAAAGATAAAATTTACAACGTGGGGTAGCTGAATAAGGATGGGTGCTAGAGAAAAAGCATTAACCAAATCACCTTTTCTCCTGGAGCTAGATAGTTCTATTTATCTAACATGATCCCTTTTCTTTATTCATTCATTCAAAACTGGTGTGCTCCTGACTACAGTGTTCTAGTTGCTATGAAAATTCTGTGAGTTGGATATGAAGACGACCAGTTTGTGCCTGTTTTCTTTGTTCCTTTAGGATAAAAGATGTTTTGAAAATGTTGTTTATAATTGTCTTTGAGTCCTTTCCTCTTATTTCTTAAACATATTCCACTTTTTCTTTTGCTGCCATCATCTTATTAAAACTGTGTCAAGGTCACTGTTGACCATGTCAGTTGTCATCCTGGCATTTCCTCATAGGCGCTACTCAGTTTACCTCTTTTGCTCCTTCTTGTCCTTTGTCACTTATAGGCTGACTTCCTATCTGCTAGTTTTCCTTCTCACTCTAGTAACATTTGTTTTTCTGGTTCCTCTTAGTCCATATTTCTTAATGTTAACTTGTTAGAGGACTCCATTCTCTTTTGGATCATCACCATTTTCTTCATGAGTTTGTGAATTAATTACTTGGGCTAAATTATTATTTTGGTGCTGAAAATGTAAAAATATCTATTTTATTTTAGGGATTTCTTCTGACCTCCAAGCCATTTATTTCATTGGCTGCCATTTAGTCTTCCCTTCTAAAATATAAGCTCACATGGAATATAGATTTTAAACCTGCCTTTGTGATCTGTACAGTTCATAGAAAAAGTCCCCTATATACAGTTGTAAGTAAGAGGTTACATTAAATTATTCTTAGACTACCTAGAAACCTAGTAATACATTGGTGTATTATAGTCCAGTTTCATTGATAGAACCAATTTTTGTGGATTGCCAGAGGGCATGCAGAAATTAGACCTATGAATTTGGTTTTATGGGACCTTTCAACCAATGTGAAGAAAGAGAAAAATCATTAAATACCTTTTATGTTCCAGGGAATGCATTGGGGGCATTTTACATGTGTGATCTCATGTAATATTCAAAATAGCATCATTGAACAGGTATAATTGTCTTTTATTGGTTTGTTTCGCAAATGAGAAAACTGATTCTCATAAATATTAAATGATATTTTGAAGGTCACACATCCTGTAAGTAACAGAGCTAGAATTTTCACCCAGTTCCACTAAATCATGATCCATATAGCAAAGGAAATGAACAAATGAGAAACAATCACAAATTCAAAATGCTGGGGAAAAACACAACACAACAAAACAAACAAACAAAAAAATGGGCTGCAATGGGATGGATATGATGAATGCCACATCGGGGCACAGTTTGTGGAACTAATTCCACAGAGCCAAAAACAATTGGTTCTGGGAAGTGTTCACACTAAAGCTTACAAGACAAGGAGCTATTCTTGACTCTGTCTTGAGTAAAACACTGGTATCATCAGCTGCATAAAAAAGAGGTTTCAACGCTCAGGCACAACGATAGTTCTATAATTAAGTTTGACATCTTCAGTAGAGATCATATCAGGTGCTGCTAGCTCTGTGAACTTTAAGACAAAAAAAATTTTTTTAGTGAATTAGAAACTGCCTGAAGTGAAAGTTATAAAATTAAAATCCATAGAATCCAAAGGAAATCAGTTTAAGAATAAATTATGAGACTCCCCAAAGGTTTGTCAGTTACAGAACAACCCAAAAAAAGAAAAAAAAAAAAAAAACTAAGGGGACCAAACTGGTTAGATGTAGAAAGAGAAATTCTGTTTTAAAAATACCAGACTAAAAGTGAACAATCAGTAAAATAGGAAAAGAGAAGCAGTAAAGAAAACATAAATGGCTTGTAGCTATTTTAAATAGGCCTTATATTTTATCAGACTTTATTTAGTCTACACACCCTACAGTTCTATACTAGGAGAAGCAAGTTAAAACTTTGTGGACACTGGCAGAACCCTGGAGCGCTACCCACGCATTCCTTCTCAACCCCAGCATCCCTCGCATTCTTTGTCTTTGCCAGTGAGTACTAGCCAGTGCCACAGAGCGGAGTGGATGCCAACCGCTTCATGCCAAGTCCATAAAACCATCCTAGGGATGATCCACCATGTTTTCCCATCCCTTTCTGTGCAGACAAGCAAGCCATTGTGGGAAGGCATGATGGAAAATAATGCAAAAAAAGGACAGATACTGCATTGCTGAGCTGCCCACTGATTAGGAATATCAGTTTTGTTTTTTTTTAAGATTTATTTATTTATTCGTACAGAACTGGGGTACAGGCCAGAGATGCGGAGGGTGAGAGGATTCACCAGAGACAGAGCGGGGAGCAGAACAGGCAGATGGACGAAATACACTGCTGAGGGGAGCAGCGGGCGGGTCAGGAGAGGTCTGCCTCCCCATGTGGTCGCCTCCGGGGGTAGGCGGGGATTGAACTCATGCTGAAGCGGCTTTAGATTCTTAGTGCAGTGCTTTAACCCGCTGCGCCACCAGGGAGGGCCCAGGAATATCAATTTTTTATGTTTATTTGAGTAAGAAATAAATGTTTATAAAGTTTAATACCTTATACATATTGGGTATGTGTTATAGTGGACAGACATTACGTTACATCATGTAAATATGTCCTAATCCAATCTCATCAAGAGACAAATGAAGAAGCAAAGATATGGCAAATCTAAGATTTGGGTTAGGAGCAGGAACTGGGATTTTAATTCTTCTGTGAGACTAATCACATACAGCTATGGCAACAATTAGACACAGATGCAGCAAAATACAGAATATTTGGCATAACTTATTAGGCGGGTTCACTGTTTTTTCAAGGAAAATACCCTGAACATAGAAAATAATGTTAGAGCTTTGAAAGTTGTGTTTTCAGCCTGTTTTCCAAAGTTAATAGATGTCCGTGGAAGTCACAAAGTAATATAAAACTGTTTTCTGTGATAAAACCTACATAAGAGTAACAATAGTGTCCCACAAAACCGCTTAATGTTCTCGAAGCTCTGTAACAAAAATTCAGTTGATAGCCATTGTTTATTTAAACACTAGACAAATTTAATCATTAAGTCTTCATTAAATTTAGTAGATGGTCATGAAGGTGATAGTATAAATACACATTTACACTTATAGAGACAGTGGAAATAAAAATGCAAATTAATACCAGAATAGTATAAAATGAGCACAAGACTATGATTTCAGTGACATAGATCTTGATTATGATCCTTGATTATTTAATATTGAAATACACCTTTACTTCTGTTTTTCAGTTCTTTTATTGGTGAAAGAGAATTATGAGTGCTAGTTTTTAGTTTGTATTGAAGAGGAAATCAATGGGTAATAAATAAATTACACCAGACATAACTATACAGAGTCCATTATGGCAGGAATCCTGTCTTAGCTCTATTGTTTGTGAATGGGTACTTATCATCAGTGAAAAAAATATATACTTCAGTCTTAAAAAGTACCAAATATGGGCAAAACCTTGCTGGGTAAGGACTTGAAATCTTAGTATCACTTTGATATGACAAGTTCAGACACAGCAAGACAGAGAGACCAAAGATACTCCTCTCTCTTTATTTCCTAGAACATGTGGTATCATAAACTGTCAGTTGTGGTTTAGCTCACATTATCCCTTTAACCAAAAGTAGGGGTTGTTTTTGTTTCTATAAATCTATAAATCTATCTGAACCTCCACTAGAAATTTTTTCTTTGATATTTGGGTGTGGACAACAGAGGGAGCCACCTACCTTTTCACTGAGTCTCTGTAAACTCTGTAGACTCTATAGATTTTCCAGAAGGGAAGATGTGTTCTGATCCCTTTTACTGCCCTCTTCTGGAAAGCCTTTAAGTAAAGGATGGCATCACATCATGGCTCTTTAGTGCATTTAGGCTGTCAAGGCTAATGGTACCATCTTCAAACAAAGTCTTAAGTACTAGACTCAACAGATTTTGCTTTTTTAACTTTTCTTTCTCTGGGATCTGCTCTTTTAGAATGATATACATAATGAAACCCAGGCAAGAACATAAATAATATACTCCATTTGCTAATGCTACTTGCTTCCATTGATCAAGAACACAAAGGGAACAAATGGTCATACCCTAGTGTGCTTGTGTTATGTAGGGGAATCACTGGGGTCTTCTACAGAGAAACATAGCACTGGGACTTGATATCATGTGTAATGTCCATCTAGTCACTGAAAGGTGGGGGTGGCGGGTTTACAGGACAAGGAGAGGAATAAGGAATGGATAGGTTTTATCTGTAATGGCAGATAACATAAATATAGATGCATTTATCTGTAGATGAGTAGATGATCCCATCTAGTCCTTGGAAAAACAATAAGTTCTGATAAAACCAGGGAAATGTCTAACAGGTACAAGAGACTCAGCAATGCAGTAGCAGATGAGGTACTGATAGATGAGAAAATGTGTTGGCTGGCTGAAATTATGGCTTTCCGTGACTCTTTATTTGCTAATATCTGCTGAAGTAATTAAAGCTTCTAATGAAAGAGATGGGCAAATCATGGCAGATAGTACAATAAAGACTTCAGATATTGGTGTGCCCTGACATTTGGCAAAGTGAGTTCTATAGGGAAAGAACTGTATTTAGCTGTTACATCAGTTCAGTTGTGTAGATTATGTTTTCAGGTTAATAACACTAGAGAGGAGAAATATAAATAATTTTGGGAAAATTATATGACAATATAGGACACTGAGGCATTTTAGGTTTTAAGATTTTTGCCTCAGCAAAGAGAAGAAAGGTATGATGGATATGTTGATTAGCCAAACTGTGGTTCCAGACCTGTCATTATGAATCCCTAAAGACTTCTCAGAGGCCTGTGTCAAGGGGCTTATAGCCTGTGTTTTCTTGTGGATTTTATGGCTCCAGGTCTTAGTTAGTTTGCTTTCTTGATTTAACTTTATTTTAAATGATTTATTTAATAGTTATTAAAATTTTTCAGTTTTAAGTGTTTTCCACATATGTATTTTCTCAAGAGGTATTGGTTTCCATCCACATGTTTATATCTTAAAAGACAACAAAAAACAGCAGATAAGTACATGAAAGTTTGCTTACTCTTTCTCTTATGGTGTGGAGGATACTTGATGAGTGGTCATTAACTTCTAATAAAACTATTGCTACTTTACTAAATGGTATTCACCTTGAACATGTCCAAAAACATAATCAATTGTGTTATGAATAAATGACATCAATTTCACAAATATATTAACCATCATAAAAAAAAGCCAAAACATTTTGTTTAACTCCAGAATCCCATCTCTGAAAATCCATACAGGAAATAATACTAAACTAGGGGCTTCCCTGGTGGCACAAGGGATTAAAGCACAGCTTAATTAATTAATTAATTTTAATTTTGTTTATTTAAGCATACAGAACTGGAGTACAGGCAAGAGGTGTGGGGGCGGTGAGAGGATTCACCACAGAGAGTGGATCACCTCTGGGCAGGGACTGAATTCAGGCTGAAGTGGCTTTAGCTTCTTAGTGCTGTGCTTTAACCTGCTGCGCCACCAGGGAGGCCCTAAAGCACAGCATTATTAAGCTGTCTGCAGCTACTGCAGCTGTGAGTTCCATCCCTGGTCAGGGAGGTTGCCCACATGGCATAGCAGACCCCTCCTGTCTCGCCAGCTGCTCCCCTCAGCAGTGTATATCAGTAGATCTGGTGATTCCTCTCACCCCCTGTACCTCTGGTCTGCACCCCAGTTCTCTTCTATGCATTGATGAATAAACTCTTAAAAAAAAAATACTGAACTCGGTAAAACCTTGTGGAACCCATCCTATAAAGAGTGAGTGATACATTCTTCTGAAACATCAGTTACACAATGAAATAATTATAATGTTTCACAATAAAATGAAAAAAAAAAAAAAAGGTGTGCATGTTAATCCAGTAACTTAGGGTAAAATTTAGTTTAAAGGACATGACTATAGTCACTTACAACATGTCCAAAGAAATTAGATGGAAGTTATATAAATAGGACCAACAGCCCAAAATTTAAATCATACAATAAAGCTGCAGGAGATTTTCTCTCTATATTTCTGTGTACTTTTTTGAACATTAACCTTTATCTTTATAATGCATATATGCCCAATTAACTTTTGAATTAATCAGCCAGTTTTTAAAATATTTAAAGCATGCAAAAGTACAAATTCTAATGAGAACAAAGGGTCCAGAATGAAACTCAAACTTTCCAATTGACTTTTGTTTAAAAGGAGCCTATCACATCCCTATTTCAAACGTGCCCTTCCTGAGACATTGTAGCTAAATATGTGATCTTTCAACCATTCACCACTGATTGTAGCTAGGCCACCTACAACCACAACCACTAGTTGTGGTGTTACCAACACAACTACAAAGAATACCTTGAAATTAAGTATTTGGAAGCATATGTCTTGATTATTGATCATTTTGTATTCCTGTTTCCTAGTGTAATGGTACAGTCAGTGATTTAAACTCATTTTGTTAGTTATCTTTATTAGTTGCTTCAAAAATGGAATTAGGGTCTCATGTCTTCTTCATAGATCACTGTCCTTTCACAATACTCGGGTCCCTCAAAGTGGATTGATTTTTGTATTCTTCTGAAAGGCGCAATTAGATCCTAAGCACTGAATTCACCTGTAGGAGTGTTTTCTTTCAAGAGCAATAATGGCGGCATCACCACACTCAGCTACCATTTCTGGTGGCCTCCCTCCTGAGCTACCTGATGAAACGGTGAGCTCTTCAGCATCAGGAAAATTCCACAAGAGGCTAAAATGACCAAAGATGGTGTGGGAGCAATTGCATGTTCCACAGGGAAGGATGAGAAAAGATCCTTTTGAAGTCCAATCATCTTTTTTTTTTTTTTTCTGTCAGGACTTTTGTATTAAGGATTTAGTTAGTCCTAAGGAACTTACCAAGAAGGGTTGGAAAAGTCACTTAGTTGTTAGTTTCCCACACTATCAAAAAGGGGGAATGGAGCAGTCATGTCAGAAGGATATTACACAGATTAATTAGCTGATTTCTACACAGTAATAAAGATTAAACAGTAGCTGATCTACCTAATAATAAAGGCTGCTGAAAAGGCCAGCTGGACTTTTTCCATTTAACCAGCACTTTGTAATGGTAAAATAGAGGGCAGAGGGTGAAATGGCCAAAAAGAAGAAGAAGAAGAAGAAGAAGACAAGAGTGCATAGCACACAAATGCAAATGCCTTAAAACTCACACACACACAACAACTTAATTAACCTGTAGAGACCTTTGCCACCCAATGGTCTCAAAGTAGACAGATTAGATGGGATATTTAAAGGGATTACCGTGTGTAATGAGAAAAAGATCTGCAGTTAACTAACATCCTGGTGCATGCTTTTAAAATAACCTTCTAATTTTGCAGTTTTTAATACAAACATTTTTTAGAAGAATTTTAGATTTACAGAAAAAATTGCAAGGATAGTTCACAGAATTCTCACTTAGCGCTTAGCAAGTTTCTCCATTGTTAACATTTTATAGCAGCCTGGTGCATTTTTTTATAATTAATTAACTGATGTTTCTACATTATTTTTTAGCTACTCTCCATGCTTTCTTCAGGTTTCCTTTGTATTTTTTTCTCAACTTCCTTTTTCTGTTCTACCCTCTCATCTAGGATGCTACTTTACAGTCCATCATCAGATTGCCTTAGACTCTCTTGGCTATGACTGGTGATCAGATTTTTCTTCATTTTGATGGTTGTGTGAACTGAACTGTGTATCCCCAAATTCAGATATCCACTCAATGTGTGGCTATTAGGAGGTGGGATCTTAGGGAGGTGATCAGTTTTAGAAATGCCATCTGGGTGGGACTCTCAGGATGGGATTAGTGTCCTTAAAAAGAAGTGAGGCTAGAGTTAAGCTCTAGTTCAAGAATCAAGTAAAGCTAAACTAATCCTTGATAATTGACTATAGGGTTGCACTTTGAGGCAACATTCCAGTTTTTCTTTCTTCTTTCTTTTTTTTTTCTTTTCCTGAGTTATTGTGGGAAATTTCTGTTACTAATGAGGATGAAATCTCATTAGTAGGATGGAACTTAACTTAGTTGTCAAGTTAAGTCAAAGTAGGTGAGGTGATATACGTGATGGATTGTGGTAAATTGCTACTTGCCAAAGATTCTAGGGGGCATGTACTGTGCATCAGTATCATAGGACAGAGCTGCATGGCCCCATTGGTAGTATCTGCACTAATAGACAGTGGCCAGAGCTAATAGACAGTGACCAGAGAAATAAGGAAAAATGTTAAATATGTGTCTGCATACATTTCCATACCTTCTCAGTTACTTTTACTCACTAGAATAGTTGGTTTCCAACTCATTAAAAACAGCAGTATCTGAAATATTTGCACTTTTCAAAGAAATGTGTTTCTTCTGATTTTCTCTGCACTCCTAACTGTAGTGTTTATTTACCTAAATATAGATGTCTTCATAAGGACCTTCTGTTGAGTCTCAAGTTTTTATTTGTTTGTTTTTGCATTATTTTCTTCACTGAGAGTCTTAACATTATTAGTCACCTTCTAATTTTGAACAGTGTAAACATTTAATTGGTTCTGGAAATACTTCAATAGTAGACTAAACTAATTGAGTGGGTTGGCCAATTCTTTCCTGCAAAACTCCCTTCCAAAATTCTTTTAACTGCAGAATAGTGGCTATGATGGGCATTTAAGATGTGTTGGTTAAGTTTTGCAGTTTCACAAAGGAAGCAGCTGAAATCTCTAAGAAAAAATTAAATGCCCTGAATTCCAGTGGGATTGGTAGCAGCACTTATTGAGTAAGTGGGAAAGCAGGTCTTGTGGGCTGTTGAAACTTACTCAATACTATAATAATTCATTGATATGAGTAAATATAGTTTTTCTAAACTCCTTTCCCAAAACTGTTAAACAAAATTCCTACTATTCAATGCCTCTAGGAAAGATTAATTCCCTAACTCACTGATTTCTATGACATATGAAGGTATCCACGCTAGGCATTTGAAATAGTGAATTATCTCAATTCCCTGACTTCCTACTCCACAGAAGTTGAATTAAGGAACTCTTTCTTATTGTCCCAGGGAAATAAGATCACAATATGTCCAAGAGTGATCACAACAGTTATATCAGAAGTTATGGACAGAAAGATTTTTTTAAATCTAATCCATCAGGTCTAATTCAATGATTACTTAAATATACTTTAAGTGCTCTTTACATTTTTAGAAAAAGAACTGAAGTGTTTCTTTATAGTGATGTGTTTTTAATACTAGTCATAATTACTTAAATTTAATATGGTAGAGTTTTAAAATACTTTCAAACCCAATCTAGCACTTCCATAAATATCATGTAAAATTGTTAATGAAGGTTTAAATCACATCAACTAATCTTATGATTAAATATAAAATATGTGTTTTGTAAAAATTAGCTGAGCTATATTCTCCAAGAAGCTCAATTTCTTGATCATAGTTTTGTTCTAATCTTCATTCTTGGTTCTCTTTAAAGTGTTTTTCAAAAGCACCTGCAGTGAGTAGATATGCTAGCCTTGCTGATGGATCACTGTAATTTATGTGCACATGATGAAAATGACTGATATTTATGAAGAGTGTGTTTCTGAAAGACCACTCCAACACGTCATTTTGAGTGAAATAGTGATTCCATAGTGGTGTCCTGTCCCCTTTCACCACAATATGGGCTTAACAGTAATTACTGTACAAATATCACTAATCTTAAAGTCACATATGTAATTGTATTGCATCTGCCCATCTTTTGAGCAAAATCAAAGTCAGCTTTGTTTTCACTTCTATATTTAAGGAAAATAATTGTGCATGATCACTTTGAAAAGTCAAATGAGTAGATGGCTACAAAAAATTTGAAAACTAAAGGACTGTGTATTCTAAGTGATCTTCCTATTGAATACTAATGTTTAACTGGGCCTTGGCTTTCTGTTTATTTTTTTCCCATTTGGATGCCGACATCTGTAGACTGGGAAAGTTGGATGTGGGTTATTTGGCAGTTTTGGCAATAACGCTATGGAAATCAGTTGAGAAATCAATTAATCCTGTTTCCATTATTGATGTCCCTTTCCCAACCCACACTGTTTCTTTATTGGGCAAGGACAGCTACCGTATCCCAAGCCAATTGGAAAGGCAGCATAATGAGACACAGATATGTATCACAAAGAGTAACCGAGCACCCCTCCACCTGATTTGTATATTTTCAAAAATTAAAGCAGAATTGCTTTATGTTTCTATGACGATTTTGGACCTCAATTTCATTCCCAATGTGGCCATTCAGTTTCCACTACAAACCACGGTCTTTCCTTGTGCAATAATGTTGAGATCTCTACCCAGTTCACAAGGGCATTGTGCAGCTTATTAAATATAGGTAATGTGTTTTTGGAACTGTCCTTGAAATGAGTGAGATGAATGCACAATAAGATTAACCTCTGTTGCATGGCTTTTCTGAGACTGATCAAATGCATAACACATCTTTTTCAGCATGTACATAGGAAAATCTACAATATATGCAAATGTTAATAAACTTCCTCTGGCTTTTATGATCCCTGTTAGGAAACGACATACTTTAGTTGTATTGTCAAATGTGTTTGAGAGTCACATTTGGTTGTGCATAATGTACATAGAAGAAAAAGGCATTTTCTCCATTGGAGGAAATTTATTTTATCACACTGAATGATTGATATCATGATTGGGGGAAAGTGAAATGCAGTCAGTAAGGAGTTGATTCAATTTACTTCCATAAAGCAGATACCATAGCAGCCCACTAACTCCACTAATAGTAATAAAATTATAATTACTATTGAGCTTATTAAAATACTATAAAAGCTATATTATATGTTTTTGCAGCTAAAATATTGCCTTAAAATCCTTAATAATCCCAGACACGCTTGGGTTTTTCCATCAAAGCCTTTTATTCATTCTTTCATTCACTCATATGGATAATTGATATTTATCAAATGCATACTATAGACCAGGTGCTATACCTGTATCTGGAGATGCATCAACAAGTGAAAAGCTTGTGTATGCATTGTAATTAATTTTACCATATTATTTATTATGTGATATTTATTGTATATCAGGCAATAATCACTGACTTGTAGTTAAATGATTCAGTGGCTGGGTGACAATTGTAGGAAGATCTCATGTTTAAATAGTGTTACTGTGTAAGGCTATGCTGAAAAAGTGCAATTAGAGCAAAGGTTTGAGCAAAGATACAGATCATGGTTTGTGGTTTTCTATGGTAACAACATGCCTGGCTAAGAGCAGGTGCACACATTGCCCTGAGGTAGGGGAACACACTTAGCAAGTTTCAGTCATGTGACTGGAGTGGGCCTTGTGAAGGGGAGAGTATAAAGAATAAGGTGAGAGATAAAAGGTACCAGACCTTATGAAATTTTAAGCCATTACACAGGTCTTTTGTGTTAGGAAATCTGGAAAGGACATCAGATTAGAGGTAAATAAGGCAGTCATGGCATCCCAGAAGCCAATCAAAGAAAGGCCCAATAACAATTTTAATAATATCCTTTACTATAAAATTATAATAAAATGAACCATCATTTGTGACCTCATATCCAAACATTGTCACATCAGTGCGAGTAACTGTTGTGTTTATCTTATTCTCTGTTGTCTTGGCTGCAACTAAACCAGTGCATGATGCATACAAATACTCAATAAATATGTTTTTAAAACAGATGAATAGATTTCTAGTTTGATGATCACAACAAGATTCCTGATTAGCCTTCCATTTTACTGATGAAGGAGAGAAGAGCAACAGAGGGCAAGCAACTCCAGGAGGCTACCGCAGGCTTTCCAAGCTTACAACCAGTAGCCTTTCTGGTCTTGATAATAGGGCTCAAAATTTTCACAGTAAGTGCCTGAGGTCTGGGACTTTCCTTCCACTCTTAAATATTAGAAAAATCTAAACCTTACCTGCTGCCTATTGCTGGCTGTGACTATACCTCTTGGTGCCAAATTTGCCTCCTCACTCTCAGATGTCACTAGCTACCCTGCTGAATTCTCGTCTTGCCAGCCACAGCCTAGCTTGGGCATCAAATAGCCAGGGTAAACAAACAAGAAATTATCACTTGGAACAAACATCTGATTATCTCAGCAGCGATTGCAATGAAAACAGTACACAGGAAAGGCCAGCTGCCTCCTTCACTGCTTTCATTCCGGGCTCTGATTGTTATGGGATGAGGTGGCCTTTCCACCTGGCGTTGGCTCATAGGGCCAGGTGGTGCCAGGTGGCATAGACCGTGGGGAAGAAGTTGGAACATCTGTGACCCACCCATTCAGTCTCTGATGAGTGTCTTCATATCTCCGGGGTATAAAAGCCAACTGGGCATTATTTAGACATGGCAGTTGTGAACTGGCTGTTATCCTGACATTGTGGGGGTTGGCAAGCTGAAATATTTTTCATAATTTCTAGGGGTATATTTTTCCTCAGAGTAAACTTTTCAGTGTAACACAAAACATGTTCACGAATAGACTCAAATAGTCTCATGTCCTTTGTAACAAGAACCAACAGATCATATTCAATAATGTTTCAATACTTTATCATATTTGGAACTGATCAGACATCGAATGAGTTGCCATTGTTTAACCTTTCTCAGTGCAAATGACTTTAAGATATCAAGTTGGTAGAACAATTTCAGAAACTATTTTTAAAGTAGATAAACCATAAAGTATAATTATTGCTGAAATGTCATAATAAGGTTTTATTTTACATTTATTTTATTCACTTATTTGTAACAATTATGTTTAGATTAGCCATGAAAATTTGACAATATTCAACAGCCAACTGTCACCTTAGATCATCTTTCTTGCTGACAAATTCTGGAAAGATGACATGAGTCTATTTGACATTTAATAAACATATATAGGATAAACGTATTAAAATGAGTTCTGGTAGCTCTAAAGATTTGAGTTTAATTGAAACACAAACTAACTTATTTACTGAAAATTATCACGTTAATTTGGAAAATTTTAGTTTTTGTATTTAGTTTTAGTTTTTGTATTTCTGAAAGTATACTTGATTTATATATATGCTTATTTATCTTGAACCCACCTCAAGATTATTCTACAATTTAATTTTGACAATACCATCCAAAGGTAGAAAAGGATCATACATTTGTAAATACTATATTGCACATAGATATACATAAACATGCAGGCAGGCCCAGGTGAAGATTTATACTGTCTTCGGTATTGTTAAGTCAAGTATTCATCCTTAAAGCTATTTTTTTTTTTCCACCTGAGACCTTAAATGGGGCTGCTGGTATTTCCAAGTGGAGCTCAGGCTACCCAGAATTGATGTGTTTTTTAAAGTCAAACACAATCTGACTCAGGCCGTTTTCCAGGCCTAGCCTGGAAAAAGCAATGCTCAAAGTATTGAAGTTCATTAATTAAAAAAATAAATAAATAAAACAAAATTGGGAGGTATGTTCCTTTGGAACTCTCCATGACCTTCCACGGCTGCAGGAAAACATGACACTCTGGGGCTGAGCAAGTACTATGTTTTGGTCCTATTTGCTTCCAGGGCCCATCTTTAGTTTCCTTGCTTGAAACCATAACTGTTCAAAGATTAACCATGACATATTACATTTTTTAATTTAAAAAATTTGTTATTTTTTAAAGATTTATTTATTTGTGCATACAGAACTGGGGTATAGGCCAGAGGCTCGGGTCGGTGAGAGGCTTCACCAGAGACAGAGTGGGGAGCAGAACAGGCAGATCTACTAAGTACACTGCTGAGGGGAGCAGTGGGTGGGTCAGGAGAAGTCTGCCACGCCATGTGGTCAGCTCTAGGGAAGGCGGGAATCGAACTCATGTGGAAGTGGCTTTAGCTTCTCAGTGCTGTGCTTTAACCTGCTGCGCCACCAGGGAGGGCCATACATTTTTTTTTTTTAAAGAACTTACTTAATCAAAAATTGATTTGAATCAGACATCTTCCAATCTAGCAGATAGAAATTCTGAGCAGCTGTTCAAAATGGAAGACCTAGAGGCAGAAGAAAAGAAACAGAAGCAAGGGAAGGTATATTAGGCAAAACCAGTCAATTGGTTATTGCAAAGCTATTTTCTTCTAGGGAGTGAGTGACAGGGGATGGATGAGAAAATGACCTCACAGGTGCTGATTAAGTGGTTCTTGATGGAATAATTTAAAATTATTTTCCTGGAAAGCTGAAACTACAATTAGATAATTCTCAGTTTGGTCATGTGAGACTTACCTTAAGTGACTACTTTGGGTCTGATGCCTTAGTTTCAACAGTATGGACTCCAGGGAAGAACATCTTTCTGTGCCTGAGTGAAGGATTTTGGTAGTGTTGGGTTCCCAAGTCTTCTAATTCTGTTATCTATGCTGTCCTATTAAACATTGTGAGAAAATTAACCTCATATTAATTTATTATTCATGTATGATTTCTCTGCAATGTATGCTATCATGAATGTGTTTACAGATCTTTTGTCCTCCGACTGGAGAGCTGGGGGACATCTTTAACATTGCAGTTATGGATGAGTCTTACTTGTTGAGTGAGATCGATCCCATAGTCTTCTGTGGTTGAGGACTGTTTTAAGAATGGGAAAAAGGTGCATAATAAAGGTGAACTGGTTAAATTTTGCTTTGATTCATGGTGAAGACAAGATAGACATTTGACTCCAGAGAATCTTAGAGACAGAATTCTCTCTGTCTCAGAGGATATACAAGAAAGCTGTACAGTCACCTCAGGGATTACCCTTCGCAAAGGCAGCACCACAGCCAGGCCACGGGGCCTTGAAGTAAGTCAGAACAGGGAACCTCACACTTCTTTGTTGCATGCCAGAAAGTTGTGATGAGCACACAGCTTGGGTGACTGATGGGGATGGGTGACTTCGGGCATGTGTATAACTCAATCTGCACCTTTCTCTTAGACTTAGAAACATCGAATTTGGAAATTTGATTATATTTGGTTATTAAGTTTTGTAAAGGAAAGGACATTTTCTATGAGCTGCCAAACTTCTACATTTAAGGCAGAAGAAAGATATTCTTGTTTTTTGTTCCACGCTATTAAATATTCTCCCTCCTTAAATATATGGAGGCATCTGTTATGGCAATTCTATTTATCAACAGCTTCACCTGAATATAGTAAGAAAAATGGAAGACTGTTTTACAAAGATATATCATATTGCTAGACACTATCCTGTTCTTTTTATTTGCATTTTCTGATTTAATTTTTATAAAATCTTGATAAGGTAAAGGGATCGTTTATCCAACTTGATGGGTGAAGAGATGGCAAGGATAGATCTTGCTAGTATCTGATAGGGCAGTGTTTGTCCTTGGTTTGTAATCCTAGAAATAATAAATTAAACCAACCACTACTTTTTTTAGTCAGTCTAGCCTCCCTGTTGAAAATGCCCATGGTGAATCTTAGGTCCTTACTGTCAAATTGGAGTCTATAGATAAATATATTCCACAGTTTCTTGGGGCCCATTCCACACCTGCTGAATGAGAAATCTGTATTTTTTTTGTAGTTTTCACAGGTAACTGTACATTAAAGTTTGAGAAGTATTAATCTAGGTCTTTGAGGTCCTCTTCAAGTCTCATTTCTTTGAACATCAGGGGTATTTGCTTGCAGTTCTTTACCCCAAGTAAGATAGTATGCTATCTTAGAAAATCGGAAAATACTATTTCACACTTGTGCTTTCCAAAGTCACCTATGTCACACTTGGTGGCCCCTTTCTCCTCTGGAGAACTTGAAAATGACAGGCATCGGCAGGCAAATCCTTCTTTTCTACTCATAAGATACAACCTGTCTTCTGAACCCCAGTTCAGAATATGGAGTTTAGCGTCAGATGTGCTCACATTTTAGAAAGATGCATGCCTTTGTGATCCACATGCCTCATCACAAGTCATAGAAGCCATTCTGTCTTCTTTTCTAACCCTGAACTTAATTGGTGTGTAGCACCGACATATTTGCTTTAATGTCCCTGCTCTCTGGCTGTTGCTCAGGGATGCTCTGATTAGCTGCATCCTCAGGGATAACAAATGGATACATGAGCTATTTCTGTTTTTATGATGCTGCTGCTCTGTGATTAGATTCCGGAAGGAGGGTGAGCCTGTGGTGAAGTCTGAGTAACCTCACCCCAACCTTTTCACAAATAAAATGAAATTTTTAAATGATCAGTGCTTTGAGGGCATCTGTTAAGGGTTTCGGCCACCCCTGCTTTTCAAATCTTATTTTAAACTTTCCACTACAGCTAGCAATCTGTGACAAACATATCATTTCCCTGTCATTACTCACCCTTCTATGAGCCCACCTGTCTTCCTAGGCCCACATCTGTAAATCAGAGGTAAACTGAGACAAGTGGTCCACAAGTATGTGATGAGGAAGAACATAATGGTGTTGGGGCAAAGATCAAGATAAGGAGGTGGAAGAAGAATGCAGGAAAGAAATAGAGAAAAGAGAGAGACATGGGGGTTGGGGACATGGACTAAGAGTGAATTAAGAACTTGGGAATCAGTTAATTTTTTTGTTTTGTTTTTAATGTTATTTTAAAAAATTTAAATAATATAATATTTATTTTTACATCATTTTGTGGAAATCAGATAATTTTTGACAGGGAAATGATGTCAAGGGGATAATGAAGAGAAAGAAAAGTTAATATTTTTAAGTGTAGAGTAAAATGAATAATGAATAAGGCAGTGAGAGAGAAACAAAAGAGTTAAAAAAAAAAGAGAGAGAGAGAGAGAACTTAAGAAAGAGACAAAAAGTCAAAGGGTTGGATTACCATATAGAGATTTATCACGGTACTGAGAAAAGAGCATTCATCCTAGAAAATTGGGATAGGTGGTCAGTCTGTCACAGTATCAAAGTTCTTATCAAATCATTCTCTCCTGCCCATTACTTGTTCTCACTCAATCTGTGGGGCTTCATCTCAAGACAAAGAGAAAGGGCTATAGAGAACAGTATGCAGAAAAAAGGGGGAAAAAAGGGGGAAAAAAGGTGAACTGAGGCTGAGTGTTGTTTTCCAGGAAAAAAGCTCCTAAGTCTAGTGAAGTTATTTGACAGAAGAACACTATGTGGTCTCTATGATAGCCTGTTATTTCACATAGACTTTAATTATGTTGTAGAACAACATTGTGAGTTAGACGTTATTATCAAAATCTCACTCCTTATGGAGAAGAGATTATGAATGCCTGAAAAGTCATTCTTGGAATAAGCTAAAGTTGGTGTGATTCAGCAATGCATCTGTATTCTGTCACCAAAATGTCTCAAGTATATACACATCTTTATTTCCAATTCACTCTCATCATATCTCTAGTACACCATACTTCTGCTCTCCCTGCCCTTTTTCTCTACTCTGCTATTGTGCTCATACTTCTGAGATGAAGATCAATCTAAACTTGACCATGTTCTCTTCTCAATAAGGCCTCTAGTACTCTGGGAAACAAGCCCACTCAACCCTAAATGTAGATATTTCTCAGGGCCTTTACTACCTGATTTCCGTCTTTTAGTAGTTATTCCCAGTTATTTATCTCCATAAACTTTAGTTCCTTAAAGTTCCACACTAAATATCAAAAGTTCCAATAACCAAATACTAATAATTACTTGTTCCATGGTTGCCTTTTCATCATATATCAGACTTTTGGATCATTTTATTACCCCAGAGCCTAGTACTATGAAAGTCATTTAATAAACTCATTACATTTTTTAAAAAAGATGTATTTATTTATTCATACAGAACTGGGATACAGGCCAGAGGTGCAGGGGCAGTGAGAGGATTCACCAGAGACAGAGTGGGGAGCATAACAGGCCGACTGACAAAGTACACTGCTGAGGGGAGCAGCGGGCGGGTCAGGAGAGGTCTGCCGCACCATGTGGATCACCTCCGGGATGAGGAGGGATGGAACTCATGCTGAAGTAGCTTTTGCTTCTTAGTGCTGTGCTTTAACTGGCTGCACCACCAGGGAGGGCCCTAACAGACTCTTAATTATTTATAGAATGAATGAATAAAGAACTAAACTCAAGCAGGCAGAACAAGAAGTTCCAAGTGAGAATTTAAGCAAAAATTGTCAATTCTCGCTTGCCTAGCAACAAAATGATCATCTTTAAATGTAGCAGAGATGTGCTCATATGACAAAAGTTTCTAATAATTACGACTTATTATCATTTCATTTCTGTGTCATAGATGAAAATGTTTGGGAAAAGTTGCATAGTGAAGTTCACAACCCTGACTTGACAAGTTGAGAGAAGGGGCAAATATTTTACCTTTCATCTCCAGACCCCACCATACTATCCATCACATCATCACGCCTATGGATAATAAAATTTTTCAGAGAAAAGCTAGATATGTTGATTACTCAAATGTCATCTTCCCTTAGTGAGCCCTGGACTTGAGGATATAAACATATAATCTTGGTTTAAAATTATTTCATTGCTGTTGTTTCCACTTTGAAATTCTTTTTAAAAATGTAATGTTACTCAAGAACCTCAGCATATTGATAAATAAAAGAGGGGCTATTTTGAGATGAAGAATTTGGGCAGAGGTCTCATCACTAGGATTCGTCATTACATTTCACTTTTTAAAAAAGATTATTTATGGATACAGAACTGAGGTGCAGGCCAGAGGTGCAGGCTCACTGAAAGAATTTACCAGAGACAGAGTGGGGATCAGAAGAGGCAGATTGATGAATTACACTGTTGAGGGGAGCAGTGGGTGAGATAGGAGAGATCTGCCGTGCCATGTGGGTCACCTCTCGGGCAGGGGATTGAACTTGCTCTGGTGCTGAGGCTAGTGCAGTGCTGTGCTTTAACCCGCTGCACCACCAGGAAGGGCCATATCTTAAACATTTTAAAGGTAATTTCTTGATGAAAGTTTAAAAAACAGTGAAGAGTAGAGGTGGATTTGAATTTGCAGAGCAGGTCAATAAGCTAGGATATGGGAGTCATCAAGCCTCATGTCAACATTGGACAGCGCCCAAATCCATGGGCAGGCCACTTTCCATCCACCCACCCCTTCACCCCTCTATATCTCCCTTCATCACTCCCTGCAGCCATTCAACCCTCCCTCCCTTCTGTTTTATAACTTGAATATAAGTTTAATAACTCCTGTCTTTTCTAAATTTCTGAAATAGAAAATTTAACCTATTAAAGACTCTGAGATAAGTGATTAATGGAGGCATTCCTGATGTGTCCTTGCATGTGAATTTATCAAAGCTGTTCAAGTCTGTTTATATGTTATGTCTGCATCAAGTTGTGATTATATATTCAAAACTTCACAAGTAATAGGTAAATGTTCAAGATGGTGGATATTCATGCCCACTGTCCAACCAGAATGAGTTCAAGTGAGGAAATTGAGGAGCATAACTGTTGTATGACATCATTGGTATTAGCCTCATGTGGCTATTGAGCAGTGTTAAATTGTGATTAATTATTTGTTAAATATTTATGCTTATAGAACTGGGGTATAGGCCAGAGGTGCAGTGGGTGAGAGCATTCACCAGAGACAGAGTGGGGAGCAGAACAGTCTAACTGACAAAGTACACTGCTGAGGGGAGCAGAGCGTAGGTCAGGAGAGGTCTGCCACGCCATGTGGGTCAGCCCTCTGGCTGGGGGTCAAACTCATACCTTGGCTTTGAAGAGCTTCATAGTGTGGTGCTTTGGGCCACCAGGAAGAGCCCAAATTATTATTAATTTACTGAAATTTAAACAACCAGAGGAGGAAAAAAAAATACCTGTTTTGGATAGCAAAATACAGAGAATTTCCACCTTCTTCAAACATTCAAACTATAGACGATTACTTTTTAAGTGTCATAGAATGGCCTAAAAATACAAGTTCAGTTTTGTCTTTCTTTAAATATAGAACTACTTGCAATGAATTATTAACAAGGAATCATCAGGTTTAGTGGTGCATCCTAGTGTGACCAATTTCTACCTGGGTTTACATAGCAAGTCAATATGGCTCTCAATTTTTTCAGCTAAAATTAAATATAATGAATAATTATGTGTGTGTGTGTGTTTGTGTGTAATGGTGGACTATATGCTATGATGAAAGTAATGACAGCCTTTGATTTGTTGTGAAACTCCTTTATATCACCAAGCAGGCCCCTATTTTATTAGTTTTAATAGTGATTTGACTTACCATAGTTATGTTTATCATCATTACTATAACAAAATTAAACAAGGTCATGTAAGCAAAGAGGAAGATTAATACAAGAACAACAAAACCAAATACTGACAGTAGCATCTTTTCAGAGATAACAGGTCTTCACATCTCAGAACCTGGCTTTCCTGGCCCACCTGCATGCAAGGTCTACACAGCAAAGTGAGTCAGTCAGTTTTGAGATTATTAAAACATGGAGCCACTTATATAAAACTTCTGCACATTTATTTTTAATCTTCAAATTCAGAATAGTAGCACCATCTCTTGAAGTGACTGGAGACCAAGGAGATGGTGGCTGTGAACTGCTTAGTGCAGTACTTCTGTTTCCCTCTGTCTGAGCACCTTCACATGTCAATACTGTACTCAGTTATCACAGAATATGGCAATGGTGTTTAGTTAAATGGATATAATGCTGAACTTCTTCTCATATCTATCATTTGTGGGTGATTTCTCAGTTGGATTTTGCTGTGGAGTTCCACTTGGACAATTACCACTTAATAACCACTACACAGTGTTTCAGCTTCCATTTCCTTCAGTGCCTCTTGAGAGCACACCCATTATGATAACAAAGCCTGGACTAAGCACTTTATACTCCAAGCAAAACCTGTCTGCTGGCTTCACTCCTGGGCCACCATCTTTCCCATACTGTTGAACTGATAAGAGAGACAGTGAGTGAGCAATATTTATTATTATTATTATTATTATTATTATTATTATTATTATTATTATTATTATTCTGGCTCTAACCTTTTCACATTACCCAGTGTTCCACTTGGAAAGGGCATTGGAGAAGGTGAAAGATTCAGTCTATCAGTGACAACATCCATCTTTTAAGTCTTCCAGAGTGTTATGTTTCTAAACTCTGGAGACAAAGCTTTGTTAAACTGTAAGGAGACAATTCTACACTCAGAAGTAATAGCTCAAGTCCCAAGGTGCTACTATTCAAGAGAGTCATTGTCACATAAGAGTGTGGCAGATTTCAGGTCTAAAATCAGTGCATAAAATCTGAACTTGGCATATCCGAGTTTGATTCCAACTTCATAACTTAATGGTTATTTGTTATAGTGATCTCTTTACTTTTGCTAAGCCACTGTTTCCTCCAATACAGCATGGTTGAAGTAAGACTATCCACCTATCTTACTCCTGGAGATGTTGCGAGGAAAAAAGATAGAATCATATTTATGATGTGATTGAACACTTTCTAAGCCCCGAAAGCCAGGTTCAAGGCTAGTTCCACTACTCATGAACTGTGGAAACTTAGTCAGGTGCTTGCATTGTCTGACTTGTAATGTCTTTTTCCATAAAGTGAGGGTGCTACCTCATGAACCTGTTGGGCATGGTGTCTGTATATACATCTCCATCTCCATTAACTAATTATCTGCTATAATGATTATAACAATAATACTAATAGTTAACTATTACTTAATAACATGATGATGCAATGATAATTGCTATTATCAGGATCCTAATCCACATCTCTACTTTCTTATCTTTTACTTTTATAATGTTACTGTTTTATTAGGATGGTTGATACAAAGGGAATTAAGGGGGCCATGGACCATTGAATCTCCATGAAGTGAGTGAAGAACAAACAGATAAAAAAAACCCAAGTGTTAGAGCAGTCCTTGCTATAACCCAGACCTGAGGTCCCGAGGACTGCATGTCAATGATGGCACTATGAATGGAGTAAAACAAGGGAAGAAGCTTCTCAGGCTTTGGAAGTTTAATTGGCTTGTTGGCAGCCCTTTGGAAAAACTGCCATAAATTTCCCATGCTTCAGCACCAGTGGCCTGACCACCTCCCTTGAGAGCTCATCCACTCCCCACTTACATGAATTCCTCTGAGGGCAGAGAGGCCACATGGAAAAGCCCAGACACCACCTTAAATCACTGGCTTCACACTCCAGTCCAGCTGTTCGCCTGTTTTAGAGGCAGCTCGGAAAACTGCATCACTGTCTCTGAGCAGCTTGGGGGACAATGGATGACATGGACTTAGTCAAGCAGCTGCTGTGACCTGTGTTTGTTTTTCCTCTGTGGACTGGGTTCTCCTGGTGATACCTCATTTCTTAAGGGAAAAAAAGACTTTACTGTCAGCATTTCCATATAAAAAGAGGTGAGATGTAAATGATGAATCTCAAAGTGAGTGCCAGCTTCTGCTCCTATATACCAATCTCAAGTTCAAACCCAGGATTTATTGTAATTAGGACAAATAGTGGTAAATAGTGGTTCGGAGCGCTGAGTTTGTGGTCGGGCAAAAGGGAGTTTAAATGGCATCTTTGCTGCTTATGGAGTTCTGGTGATCATGGATGAATTTCTTAACCATCTGTGCTTCAGTCCCCTGTTACCTAATTTTCATGACTTGTAGCAGTTTATTGATACCTGATAATTTTGCATGCAGAGCCTACCTAAAACTCACTGGCTAAAAACAAACTTTCATTTTCTTGTCATTGGAGGGTTTTAACTGAGAGAGACTGGATTGAGCAAGGGGGCTCTTCTCCAGGCTCTATCATCAGGACATCTTTGGTCCTTCTTGTTGCTCTTGGCTTGAGTAGCTCTGCTTCACTTGTTTCATCTTTCTTGTAACCTTAGGTTGACCAGGATTCTTCTTCCCCTGCAGTCACAGAGGCAAAGAGATCATGGAAGATATATAATATGTCATCAAGAGTGGGATGATCAAACCCTAAAGTCAGAGACAGGGAGAAGAGCTTCTTCAGTAGGTGGTTGTGACAGTGCAGACTGCAGGGAAGGGATGAGGAATTGGGCCAGCCTAACTCTGCATATTAGGAAGATTGTGTGTGCTATGCATGTGAAGTTCTTGACACACAGTACTGCACAGAACTGCATGCAAATGGGACCATTTTTTTTTCTCCCCTAGTCTATAAATTCTACTGAAAACTCTGAGTTGGTCATTTGACTTCTGGGTTTCATAACCATTCCTTGTCCTCTTGCTTTGTTGTGAATCTCAGAGAACAAAGTCATGAAATTTATGGGATTTCTTTCTCTTTCTCCCAGGTAGTTTAGTCAATGAGAAGAATTAATGGACACTTGGAGGGAAGAAGGAGAAAGTTCCAAGTAGTTATTTCCCTTTCTCTCTGCCTGAAGTGGCAACCTCAGCATCTCTGCCACCTTTGTGACTCTCCCACTGACCTGTCCCCACTGCCTTCCAAGTCTGCCCTTTGGCAGCTTCCTGTCCTCCTATTTTGCCTCCAGCACTAGAGGTGAGAGCAGCTGTCTGTTCTTGGAATCCTTAGGTTGAGTCAGACTCCCATATTTGATATCTTAACATTCTGTTTTTTCATCTGCTTAAGCAATTAAATGCTACCTTATTTGTAAAACTGAGCACTGTTTCCTGACCAAACTGTGATGCATTAGTTTTCTACTGCTGCATAACAAATAGCCCATTAAAATATTACCATTTGCCACTGCACAGCTCCTATCTGTCAGAAATCCAGATGGTCTTAACTAGATTTTCTGCTACAGATCCCTCAAGACTAAATTTAGGGTGTTGGCAGCATGTAGAGGCCCTGGGGCAGAATGTACTTTCAAGCTCATCCAGGTGGCTGACTTCATTTCTTTGAGGTTGTAAAATTAAAGCACCTATTGTGACCTTCAGCTGGGGTCTGCTCTCTTTCTGTCCCTAGAGACTCTGCATTCCTCTTACATGTTCTTATGTTTGAAGCATCAGCCTCATAGGAATGCAGTGAGCCTACTAGATAAACTGGGTGATTTCCCTATTTTAGGGCAACTATGCCATAAACATAACATAGCCATGGGAGTGCTTTGTCATCGTAACCACAAGTTCCACAAACTAGGGTGGGATAGGAGCTCTTTGGGTGACCATTATAGAATTTTAATTTCTCCCCCATATTATTCCATGAAGGGACTAAATGTCTCTGATTATCACAGAGTTTATAATTGCTGTGCTTGGCATATGCTATCTTGTCAATTTTGAGTAGATCGATGGATATTTCAAAGCATTGTGGAAGGCTTCTCAAAATTCATAAAATTTCATATATGTATTCTTTAACCTTTCAGGGGTCCTGAAAGATTCAAACTGATGACAACATTTGAAACTCATTTGAATTAGGCCAATAATTAAATTGTAAAATCAGACCTCAAAACATCTCAGTAAGTGGAAAAAGAAAGTTCTTTAAACAAATTTTCAAAGGATGAATATAAAGTCCTGAATTTAGATTCCTAAAACATCTTTAGACATAAGGAAATAAGATGTACCAGAAGCTCATATGAGAAATTAGATGTCAAATTCAATGTGTATCAGGAGTGCAAAATAGCCACTCTCAAAAATAAAACAATTTAAGACTTAAATTAAAGAAGTGTAATGTCAGGCTCCAGGTAGGAGATGGCTCTCCTTTATGCCTCCCGGTAAAACCATTCCAGGTTTCAGAAAGCACAATTTAAAGGAGATTTAGACAAATGGAAACAGATCAAGAGGAGAAAGTCATGATATGTGTATTTTTCAAATCATGCCTTAGAGGTAAGTTAAGTCTGATATGGTTAGTCTCAGGAAACAAACAAGAAATATGAACATGACCAAGAAATAAACTGACTTGGATGGATTAAGGCAACAGAGAGTTATCACAGAGCTGGGAAAAGGAAATGCCAGGTGGTTGCTTAACGGGAGCAAGTTTCCTGTGGGTGGAAAGCAGAATATGGACCGCCATGGGGCAACTTGTGGGGCATTGTGAGTCACTGAATGCTCCTGAGCTATTGCCTTCCTTGTGGTGGAAACATTCTATCCATATCTATTCTCCACAATAAATAAATTAAAATGAAATAGTAAATGTTTATGTGCATTTTGCCACAGAAAGATGTCTTCAGTGATGTTCTTCAAACTTGATTCTACAATGAGAATTAACTAGAAATCACGGGCTTTAGTTGACGCTTTATACAAAAGACTCCTATTCAGAAAATCTAGAGTGATGCTTAGTAATTCATTTATTGAACAGGTATTTATTCAACACCTAATTTGCACCTGGCACTCTGCTATTGCTGACCTGGAACATGGGCCAGCTTCTGGCAACCACTCACCTTGAAGCCCGCATTTTCTATTAATATAGGCATTCAAGCAGTGACATTGGTGATGCAAGTCCAGATTACAAAGTGAGTGAGCCTAGAAGACCTATTACTTCTTATTCAATTCTCAAAATTATTTGAATTGATAACTTGCAAGAAATCAATCACAGGGTTATTGTGTATCTTGACTCCAATAAGAAAGTAAAAAAAAAAAATTATTCCATTTCTCCTTGGCACAAATGATGTGATACCCAAATTCCCCTCAGACGAATGCTCATTTTCCATTCTCCATGTGTGATGCTACGTGACCACTAGAGTGTTTAAGAGTTGGTGCAAAATAGTGATTTAGATCATGAAGTTACTATTGTATGGGTTCAATTGCAGGGCTTAGTTTGTGCTCTCTCTGTGAAGCGGGCCATGATTTTTCCATCTCCTTGTACTAGATGAGGTTCCCTGAGGAATAGAGCCAGACTTGGAGATTGACATGTAGGAGCTTTGCTTTAAGTGCTGTTGAGACCAGAATTGATGAGGGACAAGGGGAGCAAGATTAGGAAGGAGTGAAACTTCAATGCAATTGCAGTAGGAACTTCAGAAGTTTGAGGACTTCTGGGTCCTTTGTAGCTCATTCCCATCACTGGGTATCAGCTGAACCTGAGGAAAACCATGTTCTTGGGTGAGATGGTTCTGTTTGACCAAAGACAATACCTGGAGAGAAAGTTAGCTTAGCCTGTGAATAGCAAATAATCTTTTCAATGGCAGTTGGAAAGATTGCCACCCATTGAGGGTGGTAATGGCAGTAAAACCATGCCACCAGAGCTTTACCCTTCAAGTAAGGATGAAGAATGATGACACATATATGGTACCATAGCATCAGTTCTATTATCTTAGTCTTAGCTTTTTTCAGTTATTATTTAAAGACACATCTCTCTTCTAAAATTATTATGTTATTTAAATATGATAACACATACACAGTGCTTACAACAGTGCCTGCCTTATGGAAACTGTTCAAGAATGATACATGCAGTGGGAAAAATTCTACAATAACTCTCAATGACGTTCAACTTGGTATAATCCCCTTCTCTTTATGTATGAGTGGAGCTTGCAAATATGATGGTATCAAGCTGATTTTGTGTTACTTTATATGGCAAAACGGAGAGATAGAGGTCTGGGTATTTTAAAATACCAGTTTTATTATCAGATATTATTCAGATCATGAGTTGACTGCCACTGAAAAGATAGCTTGAAGCCAAAGGGGCAGCCACATGAAAAGAGGTAGGGTTGGTCAGGAGGAAAAAGCAAGAGAGGAAAACATGGCAAGAGCCATTATTGTAACTCCCACAGAAAGGGACAAATGAGGGAAGGTAGCAAGCTTAGGATTTGTTAGTCTTAAATAATTTCAGTAGGCTTTGGAAAGTGGGAGGGCCCCTGAGTTGTCTGGTACCTGGATTTGAGATGATTACAGCAGAGAAATACTGACTTTAAGTAAAAGAGTCAGGTAGAGAGGAGGTTTGTGTGTGTGTTGGAGTTGGGGGGGCTGTTCTATAAGCTTTGGATTGGGTCATTTTTGTATGAAAGGCAAGCTCGCAGATGAGTTGCTAACTCTAAGAACTGGCTAGCTTGAGAATTACAATTTCTCAGGGGTCAGTAGGATACTGGATACCAAAACATTGGAATGAGAAGGCATGTTTATAATGATGAGCGTGAAACCAATGGAAAGGAGGTAGATAGCTTTTAATTATGGATGCAATACATTTATTGTGGAAAAATATAGGATATGGACTTAATTGCAGGTATTATTTGGCCAATGAAAAGCTATGTGACTTTGTAGAAGTCACTTCATCCTCTAAGTTTTAATTTCCTAGCCTAAAAGGTAGGAATGATGTATCTATGGTTTTCTATCTGTACCATATGGGTTCACCTATATTCCAACAAAGGCCATTCCACATTCCACAGGACCTAGTATGGCCAACAAGAAAAAAATGATTTTTAGCTTTTATGCCAGATTCCATCAGAATGGCAATGGTGTTACCCACTTGACACACTGGAATCAACTGTTGCCAAGTGTGTGTGCACACATACAACACACTGGCCACTATAGAATGATGCTTGCAAATATTTTGACAAGGAGATAACTTTTTCCTTCTTTCTCTGTCATTGTTTCTTGGGAAAACATCCTGAAAATCTGGATGGTAAAAGAGAGGGTGTCCCTGGTTGGAGCAGATGGCCAGAGGAAAGTAAAATCCTCTACGGTGGCTGCAGTGAGCGTCATGAAATATCCTCATAAGCAAACCAACCACACACTGCAATTTGCCTTGTTGCACAGGCCTCTCCCAACATCTGTCTCTCATTATAGCTGCTCAGTCCCACCCTTTTGCATCATTCATACATTTAAGCCAGGAGTAATCCCCAGGTCATTAATTCATGCACAGTAAAGTGTTTACAGTCTGACAGATCATAGATCTGATCATAGGGTTGAAATGCTATGAGCCCTCAGGGATGGAATTTCTTCCCTGAAGCATCTTTGATATGGTTACCCATTCACCCTTCCTATATTTGGTATCTAGTTCATACCTCATTACTTCTCATCTGGCCTATTTCAGTAGCTTGCTATTTAAGAAGATCCACCTCCATTCTCTTTCTCCTCCTAATCATCTTGCTCATGCTCATAGTTTAATGTTCTCTTTCCACATTCCACAGGATATAGGTGTCCTTTGTTCTGATATGAATCTTCCACTGTAGGCCTTATCAATTTATGCATTCATTCTACTGAATGACACTCCCTCTTCTCTCATTTATCCCAGTATCAAATATCCTTTTCAGGACTATAAATGTAGGTTTTCCCCATAAAACTTTTACTTAAAAGGAATATATTCTATTGTAGATGTTAAATTGTATCCCACATATAGCTTACATATCAACTGGTGCTCTCTGTATATAAAATGTTCATGCTTTACTAAAACTTGTGCATTGTTTAGAGTACGACTTGGATTGTAACAAAATATTAATATTAATTTATTAAAGGGTGGGGACCACTGCAGTTTTTCCATTTCAGACCTAAACCTTTTATCTGTCTTTTGTCACTTTCTCTATAACTTTTCTAACTAAGCCAACTAAAGTTGGATAGTTACTGAAAGGTCAACTTCAAAATATGTTCTTCCCTTACTTCCAGGGGGCGAGGATGAGAGCATTCCTGTACTTTTCCTCCTCTGTTTTCTTCTCTCCATTTCTAGTTAGACTTTTATTATCAATGATCCTCTGAAATGGCATAATAGTTAAACATTCCCAAATTGTCCCATCAAATGATCTCTTCTTGCTAGTCACACTCTCAGAAACATCCAGTACAATTGATCATTGTTTAAATAGACATCTGTATCCCTATTGTTTTTATGTAACACATTCTCTTTACTCTCATCCTACCTCATAGTTTCTCTTTCTCATTTAACTTTTTGGTCACTCATTCCCACACTGACCTCTGAGTTTTAAAACAGCCAATGTACCAAGCCTTATCATTTCTGAATTTTTCCCTAAATGAGCTCACCCAGTGATATAACCCCAGAGCTTTAATTTCTATCGATTGCAGGTAAAACCATGGTTTTAATTTCTATTGCTAAATTCTTTGATCTCTCCTATATAAAGAACACTCCTATACAAAATATATTTCTAAAGTTCTTCCTTGATTATGAAATACCAGAAGTTATGCAAATAGAAAATTTGAGTCTGTGTCTACTTCACAAACTTCTCTCAACATAGTATTTTTAGTATGTGGCCCTCTGATCTGATTTTTATATTTACTTTCCTTTTTTAATCCTAAAATTTAAATGTCATCCTTAATCCTTCCCATCTTGGACTCTATTATTTTACTAAGTGCAAATTAGTGATCCAAATTTGTTCGATTTTCCCATTGCCACTATTACTGCTTTAGTCCAACATGTAACCATTTCTTGGTACTATTTTAATGTTTCTCACTGGTCTCATTGCTTATACTGTCTTCCCATACATAATGTATTTTCCACACAAAAGTCAACATCTTTTAAACACACACGTACTCACATACACCCAATTATGTAACTTACCTGCTTAGGTCTTCCAATTATTTTCACTGTATTTAGAGTAAAATCCAAGCTATCCATGTTGATCTACAGAGGGATGAGGAAGACCTTCAAAGAATTGAACCCCTGTTTATCTTATCATTATCTTGCTTTCTTCATTGTAGTTCAGCCATATCATACCCTCTATCTCTCAAATATTAGAGTTTAGTGTTATAGCCCAGTGGTCTGGGTGTTAAGTCATCTCTCTCACTAGAATGCTTTCTCTTAGATATTCCTTGGCTGTTCTTTTCTAAGTGACATCCATAACCCACCAATCTAAAGTAACCACTTTCTATTATATCATCATATTTATTTTAGTCACAGCACTTATGGCTCTTAAATTATGCATTTGCTTATTGCTTATTTCCCATTTCTCCTGATTAGAATATAAACATTATGAAATCAGAGACATTATGAGACTCAGATACTGTTTCCCAAGCTTGGAAGTATGTCTGATGTATTATACTTATTTATTACTTGTTAAGAAAGTAAACAATTAAGGCTATTATGTAAAAGTCATAGCAAACTAGATTCAAGTTCAAGCTCTTCTGCTTGCTGCTACTACTACAACTCTGAGAAAATCATGAGTCTCTGAGATTGAGGATTGCATTATTATCATGATAATTAGTAAGAATGTGCTGTTCACGTCCTATGTTACCCAAAACACAGATCTTTCTCAATAATGAAGCATCATTTTTGTCAGTATAATTACTAATACTGTTCTGTTCTTTTCAGCAACTCAAATATTCATTATTTTCAATCTTTCGAGTTTAGGTATATGCTTTAAGATGGGAAGGTTACCTGCACAAGATGATAAAACCATCGTCAGCCAACACTACCTCATAGTCATTTTAATGTCTCCTGTGTTTGAGTGGAGGAAGCCAAGTTCTGATCTATTGAAGAGCTTAGCTCAGGCAGATTGTCTTGAGAGAACTAAGCCCAACTCTTCCTCTGCATCCCACTATTTTCTTAACAACTTCCTGGTAACAATGTCAGAACATGCCCACATATTATTAATAATTCTAAAATCAATTTTTTGTTTTGCATCAACTAGTCAGTACTTGGTGCATAATGAACCACTTTAAAGCTTAGTGCCTTAACACAGAAACCACTTAAATAGCTCATAATTCCACATATTGGCAATGAGGGTGGATTTCCCTTGGTGATTCTTCTGCTGTTCTTGGCTGTGTGCACTCACATGTCTACGGCCTGTGTTGTCAGATAGGCAGCTTTGCCTTCAGAGCTTGACTCATTGTCAGTTGTGGGTGTCAGGAGCACCTGGGTGGGTGTCAGCAGCTTGGCCTGGCTTCATTCAGACCTGATAAAAGAAAACAAAAACAGAATCAGAAGCTGTAAGACTTCTTAAACCTTTGGTTTCTAACTGGCACACCATCACTTCCTCTATATTCTGTTTGTCAAAACCAGTCACTAGGGAAGCCCCTATTCAAATAAGCAGTACATCAACTTTACTTCCTTTTTTTATTTTATTTTTTTTAGGATTTAAGTATTTTTAATTGAAATATAGTAGTTTATTTTTACATCATTTTGTGCATTTTTCCATCTCAGATTGCAATCCCCATGGGCTTCCCATCCCCAAGTCACCCGTGTGCGATCACCACAGTCCAGTGCACTTCCCTCCCCCACCCCATTGTGATCACATTCCCCACTCCACCCCCCAAAAATGGCTTTGGTATATAGTTGCTCATTATTATTATTGTTTTCTCCCCTGGTCTTTTATACTCCTCCTATGAATGAAACCATTTGGTATTTTTATTTTTCTTTCTTATTTCACTAAGTATGATCTATTCCAGCTCAACCCATGTTGCTGCAAAAGGCATATGTTTATTATTACTTTTTTTGATTTCTGAGTAATATGCAATCGTGTATATATACCTTTTTAATCCAGTCATCTACCTTTGGGCATTTGCGTTGTTTCTATGTCTTTTCAACTGTAAATAAACGTGGGGGTGCAGGTATCTTTTTGAATCAGTGTTTTTGTGTCTTTTGGGTAGATACCTAGGAGTGGGATTGCTGGGTTGTAGGGAAGCTCCATGTTTAGCAGTTTGAAGAACCTCCAAACAGTTTTCCATAGTGGGTGTACTAGTTTGCATCCCCACCAGCAGTGGAGGAGAGTTCCTTTTCCTCCACATCCTCATGAACATTTGTTGTTGTTAGTTGTTTTAAAATGTGCCGTTCTCACTGCTGTGAGGTGGTATCTCATCATGGTTTTAATTTGCATCTCCCTTATTACAGGTGATATTGAACATTTGTTCATATGCTTGTTGGCATCTCTATTTCCTCTTTGGAGAAGTGTCTTTTTAGCTCTTCTGCCCATTTTTTGACGGGGTTGTTTATTTTTGTTGAGCTTCATAAGGTCTTTGTATATTTTAGTGATCAATCCTTTATTGCTAGTTTTGTGTGAGAAAAATTTTTCCCAATCAGTGGGATGTCTGTTTTTTGTAATGTCTCTTTTGCTGTACAGAAGGCTCTTTAACTTGATGTAGTTCCATCTATTTATCCTTTCCTTCATTATCATTGTGTATCTTGTATCTTCAAATATGTTACTGAAGTGTATGTTGTGTAGTGTTTGGCCCATCTTTGCTTCCAAGTATTTTATGGTTTCCGTTCCTATGTCTAGATCTTTAATCCACTTTGAGTTGATTTTTGTGAATGGTGTGAGGTAGTGATCTAGTTTTGTTTTTTTTTGCACGTGGCTTCCCAGTTTCCCAATACCACTTGTTGAACAAACTTTCTTTGTTCCATTGTATATTCTTTGCTCCTTTGTCAAAGATTAGCTGCCCATAGACTTGTGGGTTTATGTCTGGGTTTTCTATTCAAATCCACTGGTCTGTATGTCTGTTCTTGTTCCAATACCATGCAGTTTTTATTATTATGGTTTTGTAGTATAGCATGATAACTTCCCTTACTATTGGAAGTTAAGCCAAGGTATTATGGCTACTTTTACAAACTATTAAAATTGCCTGAGAAAAGTACAGTAGCTGTTAACAAGTACAACAATAAGCAATGAGAGACCTGGAATGATCAGTGACCACCATTCCCCCAAGTAGTGCCTGTAGCTCATTTCCTACCTATGCATCTTAGTGGTCATCTGTCCATAAGGCTTTGGAATAAATACCTTCTTTTTATGCTGTTTTCTTCAATGACCTATGTTTTAATCTGTTATCTAGTGTCCAGTATCCTTTCTTCTCTGTTACTTTTTTTTTTGTTCCCTATTTGTACTGTAAAAACAATCATATTATGATTCCTTATGCTCCTGCTATGAGGGGAACCATTTGGTATTTTTCTTTTTCTTTCTGGCTTATTTCACTAAGCATGATCCCTTCCAGCTCCATCCATATTGCTGCAAAAGATATGAATTCATCTTTTTAATTGCTGAGTAATATTCCATTGTATATATGTACCACATGGGTTTATTGCCAGTGGGAAGCCCATGGAGACTACAATTGGGATGAAAAAAAAGTATAGAATGAAGAAAAACAAAATAAATAAATAAATATTTAAAAATATTTTTATAAAGTCATGTTCATTTATCTCATTCTTTATGATACTACTACTTATTTTTAATTCCTTCAGGTCTAAACTAGAAAACTACTGCTTAAAAATAATAAATTTATTCATTTATATTGTTAGCTTATGATGATTTACCATCTTGGTTCAAATTGGCAATCTTGTTTTGACTATCCAGCTCCAAAGTGTGCAAAAGGTTCAGATTTTAAGCAATGTGGTTAGACCAGTGAAAGAAATGTGGACAAAAAGGATGGTGTTTAACTTTCTGTGCATAAAGTTATTTCTGTTTCCTATGTCTAGGTTCCAGCAGCTTTGGTGGCAAAGTTAAGGCTTTGAACCAGTAATGGCACATGTCACAAAAGCTTTGCCATCTCCCTAAAGAGCCCTAGGAAACCCTCAGTGTTCCCTGTATGAATCGTGTGGCTCTGTGACTTAGAGCACCTAAGGAATAGAAAACCCAGTTTAGTTAAACTGATGGTGTTGTATCCTATAGACCAAGTAACTAAAAATGAACACAACGGATGGAAATTACTGGAGTTTAGGGTGTAATATGAGACCAACTGGGCTAGGAGATAGTTGACAGGTTGGAGTTGACTGGCTGGCTGCCTGAAGCAGATGGGGACCCCACTGGTGTATGGCCTTCTTCCCCAAGGCAATGGTGCATGTAGTAGCTGTGGACAGAGGCCTCTTTTTCCATGATACAGTCAGTGTCAGCTGGCTGACTTCAACCAACCAAAGTAGTCTTATGTGAACAAATGTTGTGATCCCCAGAAGATTGAGCAGAAGGCTTCCTAGTGAAGATAGTCATTCTGCACTTTCACATTCACGGTCTCATTATAATAGATTATCATATCATTTAATTTATCAACACATCATAAGTGAGAAGGTGGTGAGAGTTTATTTGTCCAAGGTCACTTAGAAAATAGCTGAGATAGGTCTAGCCCCTTGATATCCTGAGTTTGAGGTACTCTCTTCATGGAGTAATTGGGGAGACTAGCTAGAGGATGACGGTAGTGAATACATGGGAAATGCACTTCTTGATATCCAAATAGAAACTATCTGAGAATGTCATTAGAGAAGACACCAAGATAATAGTTTTCAGTCAACATCCCCTCAAATAGGGGATTACATAATATTCTTCCAGAATGAGAGAATTTCCTGCTTCCATGGCTATAGTAACTAGAGAAAAAGAAGTTTACAGTCATGCATAACCTAGGCAAACTCATCAAAAATTCTGGAAACAAAATAATTCTCTCTGGTTGCCAAATATGCATGCTCCATAAAAATAAACAGTTTCTTTTTCTGATGGATTAAAGGTAGCCAAAATGTCTTTGTGATGCCTTTCTCAAAAACTGTGGTGTTTCTATTTCCATTTGCTTCTGCGCCTGTGCGTGTTCTATATCTACAGACCACAAGAATGAGGAAGAAGAGATTTTATATCAATGGTGGGTGTAGTCTTTGAGAGGGCAGGAGATATTTGCTTCTTCCCTTTTAGAACATCTTTCCTTGGCATTTTTTCTCTTGGAACCCATTTTCTCTGGCATGAAAAGCCCAGGCCACAGAGATTGGCCATGTGATTCCACACCAGCCCAACTGATCTCCTCACCAGCAGGCAGTACCAGCTATCAGCCATATGAGTGAGCTATCTTTGACATCCATCATGTCAAACTCCTAGATGACTATGGACCTAGGTGACATCCCATGGAACTGAAAAAGCATTCAGCTGAACCCAGCCAAAATAACCATAAAACATAATAAAGTGATTCTAGCTTTAAGACAGAAAGTTTAGGGTGGTTGTTATTCAGGAGCAGATACCAGAACATAAATTAGAAGTGATGCCACATTACAAATATATAAATATGTGTCATTGGTTTTGGAATTAAGCGGTAGGCAGAATGTTGTCTCACTTCAAAAGTGGTTACTTAACAATGTAAGAAAATAAATAAATTGAATAAATAAAAAAAAAGGTTACTCATGTCATATAGCAGTGGAATTTGGCAACATAGTTACCTCAGACAACTAATAGACTAGAACATATGCCTGATGTACTTGTGGATGTAGCTGAAGATATTTATAGGTACAACATCAAAGGGGTCCACACTTTTATTTCAGCTACATGTGATAATGTACAAATAGAAAGGCTGGGACTAAAGAAGGGATTTTACATTTTCAAGTAGAACCTGTGAACTACTTTTAAGGAGGACTAGATTGGTTTAAAAATAAATGTTTTTCTCCTCTTGTCATTACCAGAAAGACTTCAAAAGTTAACAGAATGCCTAGGAGAAAAGATCAAACCCTGGACACTATAAGGTTCCAAGTTCAAGTCTCAAGTGTACATCTGTTACGCTCTATTAGGAAAGCAGTTTTAAATCTGTTTTTTTTAGGCAGGCAAAGAGGCTTTCATAGTCTAAAGAATACTTATCTTAGATCATTTCCAGTAGATGTGAAAGATCACAGGAATGTTAAGGGTATTGTTTGCCACATTCTGACTCCCAGCCAAAGGGAAAAAAAAAAGGTCTGATCTCAAAATGATTTCCATATTTTTGTAACATGAGTTAATTTAGACATTGGCTTACAGAATGACTTATAAACTGGGAGGCAGCTATATTCACCACTATACCACCAACACACATTAAATTATAAATTGACACACAGGGAACCAAAATGTTTTTAAAGGTGTTTTGTAAACTTGTAATTAGGGGCAGAGATGATTTAAAAAGAATAGAAATTTTTGGACTTCCAACTTTGTATGTGCAAAAGGATGATTGAGAATGCTAATTTATTACCACTAGGGGTATTTCTTGTGGAAAGGTAAGGGTGACCTAGGAGAGAGAGCTGACAGCCCTCAGAGTAGAGTCAAGAGTAGTCAGGAGTCAAGGATATCCAGGCCAATCAAGTGTTAACCTGCACCGAGCTTGATTTCAGAATTGCTGCATACCCTTATGCCTCTGATTTCCTAACTCATTTTTCTTGGATGGGACACAGTGTTGTGTAAAGTCAATAATTCACTTCTCAGAAATGTTGTAAGGTCATTGATAACATGTTGATAGATTAAAATTGACCATGATAGAAATATTTCACCACAGAAATTAAGCAACACTAGGAGCCAGCACTCCTCTTGTCTCTGGAGAGTGGTTCCTAACCCTTGACTGCTCAGCATGAGATGGGAGTGTGAATTATGCTTCTCCTGTCTCTGACTCACAGTTTTGTGTTGTGTGTGTGGGAGTCAGATTATTCTCTCCAGTCTGTTGGTTCTCATATTAAAGGGAACCAAATCCAGGAAGTTTCATCTATAGCTGAGTCTTATTTAGATGATAAATTTCTGCACTGGTAGCCATAAGAATTACAGACAGAGATTTCTGGAGTTCTAGGGCAGAAAAGTATTGTATTTTACAAGTGAAATGAATATGCATAATTTATAGCAGAAGAGACAGATATAAGTGACTCCAAGATGTCCACACTGTTGTTGTTTCTCTCTCCCTTGTGAAAGTTAAAATTTATCCTTTATTCTTGAAGCTGGCTGATACTGTCTGTGACTGTTCAGTTTCTAGAATACAGCAGCAGGAATACTGTGTCATTCAACACCTAAGGCTCCTGGCAGTTTGCACATTCTTCCAGTTGGAATGCTTATGCTTCATACCCACCCCTTAACATAACTGTCATGCTCTGAGAAATTCGAGTCAGAAGACCAGTCCATATGAAAACATTGACAGAGCTCCCAGTCTATATCAGCCTTGTGAATAAACCATCTTGAAGTTACAATCCGATTAATCCCCTGGATGACAGCAACCCTGACCAGCATTGCATGGAAAAGAACAGCTAGGCTGGGCTCAGTCATTGCAAACTATTGTGAGAAATAAGCTGATAGATATTGTAGACATTGAAATCTTGGAAGATTGCAGGTAACAAAAAGGACAAAGTGTTTATGTATTAAGTTATTTTTATGTATATTGATAGGTAACAGGAGAAATTCATGCTCAAGTTAGATGCTATGAATTAAATCTCTAGCCTCACAGAGAAATACATTGACACCTTAAAGGGGCTAAAGCAGCTGTAATACAAGGTTACAAATCTTGTTAGTAATGATTGAACTCACCCTGCAACTCATACTTGTCAATTCCTATCTAATTCATTCCTTTTTATCTGGTATTTGGCCGTAATCTGACTTCGATTCACGTTTACAGTACATTAGCAAACCTTACTCTAATTCTACCCTTTTATCTCAGGCTTGTCCTGCAAATCATAAAAACATAACTTCATCTGTCCAGAAGTGCAGAGAAGGAGCTCAGATACAAACATTTGCATCTGTCACTTCTACCTGCACCATTTAACTTGCATTTAACTTGGCAGACACTTAGTATGTACATGAAATGAATCAAATGTTTGCTAAATCCTTTATGTATTTTCCTCAGTATCTCAAGCAACCTGTGCCCCATTCATGATTTGGTTTTCAGCAAGTATTTCTTAACTTTCTTCTATATGAAAGAAGTTATATGAAGTAGAAAGTTGAGGTAGAAATACGAAGGTAAATATAGTGAAACTCAGAAAATTCTTGGAAAAAAAGAACAGATAAGTTTAAATTATACCTGAAAGTAGAAACATGTCTATATGTGCAGACATGAGTGTAACTTTAATTTATTAACAACAATACAGCATAAAAGATCATATGTACTTTTTGTAATTTTTTATAAATATTACCAAGAAAAGCTGTACATAATAACTATATTAGCAATGACACATACACACAGTTAAGTACACACCTGCACAAACCCTGTACACACCTGCACAAACCCTGTACACCTGTTCTTCTAAGTAATGAGTAGCTAAAGAGTCCTTTTTCAAGCTGGAAAGTTGAGGAAATATTTTGCCCATCAATAACTTAAAACTTAAATTGAAAAAAAGTACTTCAGAGTTGACAGCTGACTGGTGCTCCATGAGGGATTGTCTCCCACTAGCCCTAAATGGGAAAGAAGGAGGGAAAAGAATATAAATTGAATAAGCCTAGGAAAAATTGCTTCTGAATTGTGACTGTTTACACAATCATGTCGTGTGATTGTCCACTGTTCCAACAGGCTAGTCCCTGTTCTAACATTTTCTAGTCCCACAAAGTAGCTATATGGAGGGAAGGCACATCCCCTTGGAAATTTCCAGACTGTGCAGTTCAAATTTCCTTTAAGTTTTCCTTGACTAACTTCATCCTGTTTGAAGTGTCCCCTGTTTTAAAAGCAATGATGCATGTGTACTTGTGACATTTACTTATTTTGAATAGAAAGTAATCATAAAATTCTTATTAAATGTTCACTCTCACCCATGCAACCCACTCAGCTACTAACTCAGTTAATCTTTCTCTAAATGCTATACATTAGCAGATGAGGAAACTGAGGCAAAGAAAAGTTAGTTGACTTTACCAGAATCTTTCATCTGGGAACATTCCCAGAATTATTACAATAATAATCTACCAAGAATCCAGTTAATAAGGAATAATTTCATTATTAAATGTCAAATAAGGAATTTGAGAATCTAAGAGGTAAAGTAGTTTTCCATGAAAGGAAATGGTGAAGTCTTAATACTGTGAAAGCTTTGAAGAACATTTATTGAATCTTTCACACTGTAATCTGCATTAGATGGTTACTCCATGTAAATTAACAAATGAAAACATATTCTTCTTGAGAAATAAGAGTCCTGGAGAATAATATAATTAAGAGAGATGAACAGTAGAATGCCTGTTTGATTCCCAGATCTTCCTCATAGTGGGCTTTTTCAGGATCAGTGGCGATAAACGTTTGCTTCTTTATTTGTATAACTGCATTTAAAGAAAAGTGGTTATTTTGAAATGAAGTACTTTTTCCTTACGTCGTTGTTAATTTTCAGACCGTGTATGACTTCATCCCACAGCCAAGTCACTGTAGTCCACTCTCCACCAAGCACCTCAGACTGTCACCATAGTTCCTTGTGCTCCCTCAACCCTACTCCCCAATTTTCACCTCTCCATTTCAGCCTCCCTTCATGGATACCACATATCTATGGTCAGCTTCTAAGGCTTGTTTTTGTCTGACCCTGTTTTTGGTTTCCTTATAGCACTTTGAAACAAATAATTGATATCTCTATCCAAATTTCTCATAGTGATGATTATTATAGAGTAGGGAATGTGTTATTGACGTGAGCTCATCTTTTTTTTTTTTATTTCCACCACGTGAAATGCCAGCAGATGAAATTAAATTCAGCATGATGCGAGAAGTTTAAGAAAAAAGAATAGTTAAACTTGTAATTTTTTAATTTTTGAGTCTTGTTTAGAAACTTTACCTGAAGTTATTTATGGAGTTAGGTAAGTCCTATAACTTCTGCCTACCTCTCTTTTTTGCAACTCTGCAAGGGGGAGGTGTAGCAAGGGTTGTCCAGAATATCTGTCCTTGGTTTGCAATCTTTGTTGCAGTAAACAGCATAGACTGCGACACCAGGCATTTCATCATTTTCACCTTTTCAGCCTCCATTGGTAGGCCTCTGACAGTGACTGACATTTCCAACCCTCTGATCCTGGACAAATCATTTTGACTGTTTAGAGATTAGATTCATCATGTCTCAAATGATGCTATTAACAGTATTCCCAGCAACACACTGGTAGAATTTTAAAAAAAATGCATTTAAGATGTTTATTTTACACCTGACTCACAGTGAAGTATTAACAGCTGATATTGTACATATCCAATATGATGACTTTTGTTAATTGAATCTGTAAAGTTCTGATTAATGAAATAGGCTAGATAGGGGACCTTAACAACTTTAAAGTAAGCTAACTAACATTTTCCTTTAGGGTTTGTTTTCAAACTAATTACTGATACGTGTGTCATGCACTGTTATGGTAGTATTTAAGTGGACATGATTTAGGTAGATTAGGCAGATGTTAATAATGAGGTAGAGTTTGAAACCTGAAAATGAAAGGTGGAAAAAAGGGGCTGGGATCATGGTATTATGAGTTGTAGTGTCTCCGCTAAATGTTATAGATTTCAGTTACTGACCATGTACGTATGTTACTAGTGCAAGAGAAAATTAGGCTCATTTAGGAAAAAAAAAAGGCAAATATTCCCAGAGGAATTCTGTTAATATAGCAGATTTAAAGACTTGAATAAATATAGCTAGCTTGTAAGTGTCCACGAAAGAAAAAGATGAGATTTAAATGGAATGCCAGCATTATAGGGGTCTTCACTTCAGAGTATTATTTTCAAGTTATTCTCTAGTTTGTTCTTTAAACGATTAAAAATGAAGAACAGAAGTAAATAGAGGGGATTTTAAACTCTCGCCCTCCGTTCCAGCAAGCCAGTGCAATTCGCCCACCTTCCAAAGCTACTGATGTCTTCACAAAGTCACTAGTGTTTGTTAAAAGAAGAAAAAGAGGGAAAAGAAGGAATGTTACAGTTTAAAACTCACCAAGCATTTTCCCAGTCAGTGACTTACTTAATTTGTACTGATTTGCACATATTCCATTAAGATCAGCAATTCTCAGAGCTCCCCACCGCCACCCCTCTCACCGCCCATTATGATGGTAGCACACAGATGCTGCAGGCTCTCGTGGGCATTGGCAATTAGAGCGCTGTAATTCCACCTTTTCCTCTTAACTACACAAAAATGTATCAGAATGCAAATAGAGTATGATGAGCCACACTTATCTCTATTTAAATTACTTTCAAACTAGAATTTTATTTATATTTAGCAAATTATCTGCAAATTGAATTCTAACCATCCTAAATTCCTTAGCTGAGTTATCTAATCCAGTAATAATCCTATAAGGTAGAGATTAATATTTATGTTGCATAAATAACCAGTTGTCCAATCAAACAGGTGCTGGTGTAAAGTATGAATTAATTCCCATTTCTGCTGTCACAATTTACTACAAATCGGGTGGCTTAAAACAATTAAAATTTATTTTCTTCCAGTTCTGAGATCAGGAGTCCATCATTTTCACTGAACTGAAATCAAGGTATTGTGAGGGTCGTGCTTCTTGGCTCTAAGGAATACCTATTTCTTAGCTCATCTCCTGGTATTTCACTGGGTCATCAGGCTGTGTTGCAGGATTGAATGCAGCTTGAGTTTGGTTCAGCTCAAAAGACAGATAGCTACCACCCACAGAGGAGACCAATGCACAGAGCTGTGGAGACACACAGGTGCACACCAGCCTCGAGAAGACAGAGTAGGGGTGCATGCAGCCTTGGAGGTGTCCTTGTCAGTGGTTAGCAGATATTTTCTGTAGCCCACATGCACCCCACTGGCTGAATGTTCCCTACTTCCCCACTTCCTGCAGCAGAAGGAAACCATCCTTGTCCTGTGTAGCCCCAAATGGAGACAACTGGAGATGTTCCTGAGGGTCACTGATAATACATAGCTAAATAGTTCTAAGAAAGCTTCAAGTGTCTTCTTAGAGGGCATGGATTGCACTGTCTGTGCACTGAGCTCTCTGCATGCAACAGAATCGAGGGTTTTCCTATGCACCCTGGCTCAAGTCAAGTTTCTTCTTGGGATCACAGGGAAGGCATTGGGCAGCCTCTAGAGCCTTCCCTCTCAGATGGCATCCCTTAACACAAGTCTCTATCTGCTCTCTCTTTAGGACCTACTAGTTAACCCAGGATAATCTCCCATCTAAAAATCTTATTTTAATAGCATCTGCAAAAACTACTTTTTTTCTAAAAGTAAAATTAAACGATTTTTGAACTAGAACCTGATATCCTCAGTGGTCATGATTCAACCTGCTATCAAATAGGACTATCTCTAGGAAACAGTGGGTCAGCCAGCTATTACATTTCCCTGTTCCACTCACATCCAGGTGACTAGTTATTGCCAATGGAATACAATTAAAGATTTTTCAGAATGGATATACAGATAAAGATTTTTCAGAATGGATCATTTCCATTATTTCCTCCTTTAAACTGAGTAGTTGCAAATTATTATAAGGTCCTGGATATAGTAGTGCCACGAACTCTAGGGAACCTGGGAATGTTCCACTATATGAAAAGAGGTATCTGCTGACCAGGAAAAAAAAAAAAATCTAGATCAATGTGTTTTGTAAATAAGAAATGAAAACAAAAAAAAATCTGTATAGTTATTTTATCTCCGTTATATAATGACTATAATATTCACTATGGCTACAAAGGAACTGAATCCCAGAAAGATTAAGTAATTTTATCATATTGACACAATGAATAGCTAACAGTGCTGAGATTTGAAGCAGAGAGGCCATATCCCTACACTGAAGTTTTGACCACAGCAATAGTCTGTGTCTTATTCACTCTCCCCAAAATACCATATGCAGCATGGATTCTAGGTCAGTAGGTTCTGGACCCAAAAAGTAACATGCTATCCAGCTGAACCTAGTATAGCAGATAGAACCTAAGTTGCAAATCATAATAGATCTCAAACACAGCCATACACACAGCCACAAACACACTCACACTCAGACCAGACTCCAGCTTCCCTCCCATATGGCTAATGAAATAATGAACATTATATTTTTTGGACAAGATTAACCTTGGGTTGTCACTTGAGTTTTAATCCCATTCTCGGCCTGAGTTCCCCACCAGCATTCTTGCTTGAGCACATCTCCCTGCTGTTTCTCCTCACTGACACTGGACCTTGTCAGCCTGCCTTGCTTTCTCTTTTGGATGACCTTCCTGGACTTGACTTCTGGCCCTGCTGACTTCCAGAAGCTGCCAGTTCATTCTCTTTATTCATGTTTCCTGTCTGGTTCATAAGTTTAGCTCAGTCTACTCGTTGCAAAAGGCTGGAAACACATGTGTATCTTTAAATATTGAACTGAATTGATTTGAGGAGAGTTAGAGAAGAAAGAAGGCATTTAATATGTAGTGTTGATGCAAAAAAAAAAAAAAAGAAAACAAAGCAACTCTTATTTGTCTCTGGTACAAGGTCTAAGCAAAAGTGACACTGGGAGTCTTGAAAGGAGGTAGATTTTCGGGTGATATGTGCTGAAAGATAACCCTCAGTCATCCCTGGACATCTTTGAGTTCACCAAATCAATGCTGGCAGAATATTATTTTCCAGATAAATTATTTAGAGATACTACC
>NW_004567107.1:11617683-11618984 GCF_000260355.1 Condylura cristata | reverse complement strand
GGGTGATATGTGCTGAAAGATAACCCTCAGTCATCCCTGGACATCTTTGAGTTCACCAAATCAATGCTGGCAGAATATTATTTTCCAGATAAATTATTTAGAGATACTACCCCCACCAAGTAAATCGGGGTGGGTGCTCCAAGCTATTGTTAACAAACTACCTGCATCACGTGTTAACAGTGAAAACCTTTGTACCTGCAACCCATTCACTTTCAGAACTTTTGAGATATGTGGAAATGTCCCTGACACTAAGAAAATAAAGAGTTTCATATTAACTTTAAATCGAGGGCAACAAAGGGATATAATAAAGGGGGAAAAGAAGGCGAGACTCATAAAATAATCTCAATAATCTGATCCCCTGTTGATTTCTCAACTCCGGGAGTGCTCCTCAGCATCAATTTTTCTAAAAAATTATTTTAAAAGTAATATACTGACATCAATAAGGAGGGTTATTTTTTATATTAAATGAAGATTACCTTATTCTTCTAAGGTTGCAGTTGTGATCACTTCTATCTGAATTCTCAATTAATGCTATGAAAGGATCAGCCAAAGCAAACTTCAGATTTAAAAAATAGGTCAACCCCCATCTATAATTTCCCTGTGCAAAGCCACTTGTCTAATGCTTCTTTGGTAGTCACGCCAACCATGACACTGGTTCTTACTTAATAGGAAGTACAAAAAAGAGTACTAGTACATGAATCCAGCGCATCTCTCTTCCAAGCTCGCCTGTTTCTCAACCTGTGTTATATATATCTTTGGATCTTTCTCAACCTTGGATATTTATCTTTCACTCTCTTTTCCTCTGTGATGGCCGAGAATGCTTATAACTACAAAACAGTAAAATAAAACAACACATATACAAACATGAAGAAACCTTACGTTCTATCTGTGACTGAAATACGTCAACACTTTCTGGAGTAATGGTGAGGATTCAAAAGAAACGTAGGCAAAGTGAAATATGATCTTCTCCAAGTCCTCTGTGATAAGCTACTACTGATCTTTGTGTATCCTGTGCTCCCAGCTCTAGTCTTGAATTTGAACTGCTAATTCAGGAAACTCTCCCCTTCTGTGGACATGATGGTCTCAGCTATCACCTCAGCAGTGTTGCTGAGATTTTCCACAACCTATGTAGTATGTGTAGTTCCTGTTGATTATTATTGAGATTAACGTTTATCTATGACTTGATATTTGCATGCTCACAGCTTAAAAACACACTACCCTAATATTTGGTCCAAGGGAAAAAAATCTGACCTTGATGATTTCTGGTGACAAGATCACCTGGCATTTTATATATATATATA
>NW_004567107.1:11612333-11617583 GCF_000260355.1 Condylura cristata | reverse complement strand
CTTGAAGCATTTGAGTGCAGACCAGAAGTACAAAGGGTGAGAGGATTCACCAGAGACAGAGTGGGGAGCAGAACAGGCAGATTTACTGAAATACACTGCTGAGGGGAATAGCTGGCGAGACAGGAGTGGTCTGCTGTGCCCTATGTGGGTCACCTGCCTCACCAGTCATGGAACTCAGGCCTTTGGGGTGATAGTGCTGAGACTTAGTGCTAAGGGGCCACAAGGGAGGCTCCTTAAGGTACTTTGAAACACTTGTTTGGTGATGTAAGTGGAAGGATAGAATCAGGACAAGACTGGCTTAATATACTTAAACTTACTTGAAAAAGCAACCCCTCCTGGAAGGTTGAGATCATGACCCAGCTGCTTTTCCTGGGACCACACTAAACAGTGAATGCACATTGTTTAGACCTAGTTTTTCATCAGGACTAAGTCACTTGCCTGATGGAATATTGCTTTTTGGAGATAAATTATGCTTTTAATTTTGCAAATGCATCTGGAGCTGCAAATGCACACACATCTATAAGTAAAACGAAGAGAAATGCCTTAGATTAGGAAAGGTCCTGATTTGCATTCTGCTGAGCAGCACCAATGGGCAGGGAGTGGTCCAAGTGTCTCATTTTCTGGTATTTAGCATTCTGTGTCTCAGTTACTATGCTGCTATGTTTTATTTTCCAAAGTCTCAATAGAAACATGTTTATTTGCCATTAATTTAAAAATATGCTCTAATCAATATTATAGAGGGATGTTGCTCAAGAGCATTTTATTCTGCAAATGTGTGCTGGCGATAGCAAACAGGGCTGTGGGAATATTTAAGTGGCAACACATTTCTCCCAAATCATGTACTTGATTTTCTTGAAGGTTCACAAAAAGCAGGATCAAGTATCAACTTTTAATTTTTCCTCTTATTTTTAGTGACTATTAAATATAAACCACTTAAAATGGCAAAGAACTGCCTTGCTATGAAATGCAAATGCATAAAAATCATCTGATTTTCCTTCTCGTCTGAGCTCCTCTAATTTCTTTGAATGAAATTCAGGATGAAAGGTCAAACAAATGGACATACTTACCTAAGCACACTCATGTGTACATGCATTAATTAAACATATTTGCACACACATACACATATATGTATGCACAACTACATATTCACACACAGGGCTAAGTATGATACATATACACCCACACATGTTTGTGCATGTGTGTATTATATATGCATATACACACATGTGTAAGTGTATATGTAGGCATGTGCATATGTACCCATATGTGTGTGTGCTTTTATGTATGTATCATGTGTGTATGTATATGTATACATACTTGCACACACATGAGTCAACACAAACAATAGTGAATATCACTCAGTCCCCCACGTGTGGAAACCTTACTGACATAATTATATATGCACATTCACGTCATAAGCCTTGATGTACAACCCAGATACTGAAAGCCCATTGTTGGTAATTGTAAGCCAAATCCATTCATCCTGACCACATTAATTCTCTATCCACTTGCTCAAATGCTATTTCTTTTCTTTGAAGTTGATGTATACTATTTGCTACTCACATTGAAGTGTGCCTGTGACTGTTGTTGGAGACCCATTATTCAATTGTATGATGTGTCCCCAGATGCTGGATGAATCTCAGTTGACCTCTATTTAGTAAATCACAAATCATACTGTGTGGGAGAATTCTTTCTTTAGGGCAGAAGAAAGGTAACCTTGGTCTTTAGTTTTTTTTTGTTTTGTTTTTTTAAAGATTTATTTATTTATTCATACAGAACTGGGGTATAGGCCAGAGATGTGGAGGGTGAGAGGATTCACCAGAGACAAAGCGGGGAGCAGAACAGGCAGATGGATGAAGTACACTGCTGAGGGGAGCAGCAGGCGGGTCAGGAGAGGTCTGCCGCGCCATGTGGTCACCTCCGGGGCAGGCGGGGATCGAACTCATGCGGAAGTGGCTTTAGTTTCTTAGTGCTGTGTTTTAACCCGCTGTGCCACCAGGGAGGGCCCAGTCTTTAGGTTTTTAACTGAATAAAAACAAATGATGTTGAAACCCCCTCTAGATGTATTTAAGTCCTTTTGGGTGTAAATTAAAAATAACCTAGGAGTTTTAGGAGAAGAAATCAGGAAGTATAACTTCATAATAAATATTGTTATTTTATACATCTACTTTATTTACTCAATAAATGCTTATTAGAGCATCTGTTCTCTGCTAGGCAATGCAGTTACCTCTGGAGATAATATTAGGACAAAATAGTAGTCATAGCTTCTGCTGTTATATGGTAGCTAGTCTATTAAAAGAAAGAAATGGGTAAAATAAGTAATCATAGAAGTAAATGCAATACTACAGAGATTAGTGTTTTGAAATAACCTAAATTTAAATAGGTTTGACCAATCTGAGGTTTTAAAATCACTTTCCTTAGGGAAGTAACATGATCTGAAGAATGAGTATGATATAGGGTGATCTAAATGGACATTACAGAGATTTATTCATAAAGACTGATTTTGAGTTGATATTACATTTATATGTATTTTATGTCCCCCACCAGAATAGGTCAGGGACTTATCTTCTGGTTACCCCTGACAGTCTGGGATGCTTGATTATATTTGTTATAAACATGTGTCATGTGTTCTTGTTTAATAATTGTAACAACCCAAAGATATATGTTCTTATTTAATAATATAACACCTACAATATCTTATTAAAACTACTAAGGTAAAGGGTGTATAAGTGACTCTCAAAATCAGTAGGATTCAATCCAGTTTCATTGGACTTCAATTACTCTTCTTTTTTGGACTGACACCATTATTTTTCATATTAAGGTAAAACATGGAAATGGCAGATATTCACAGGGGACTGGTGAAGCAAAGTGTGTTATGATGTACTGTATTATATGATCTCATACATTGACTATATAATTACATAGTTTATTGATAAACCCCTAATGAACAATCTCAGTTGTGAACATGTTACCTAAAATTCTAAACTTGAAAAATATGCAGTAGTGTCCTTTACATACCGGGCACCTACTAACTGTAATGGGATATATGAAACATTCTAACATCAATCCTACCTTCAGATTTCTTGTCATCTGTTTATAGAGGATAGGCTGTGAAACTAAATCTATGTTATCTACTGAAAACAGAACTTTGATAATTGGTAACTTTGTCTGGGACTTAGTTTTCTCCTTCATTAAATATATGGGGATAGTACCTACAGTCTTCTGAGAATTAGTGATAATTTTGTAAAGCATATGTGTGTGGCTAATAGTGGTTGTTCAATGAATTTCCACAATGATGAGGATGATGACAGTGATCATGAAGGCAACACTGATCATGAGTTAAAGAAATTGAGGCACATACACAGTAATAAAAATGTAAGGTGGGACATTGCGAATAGCTTTTAAGAAGTGATTCAAAAATGGGAGATACATGTTTATACATAATACTAGAGAAATTAAGTTATGCTAATTAAGATAATGAGAGCATAAAGTACCAAATGTGCACTTTGATTACAAATATTTAAGAGCATACAAATATGTAAAAGGCTTCTAAAGTGTGTTGCAGTAGTGTCTACATTTTTCCTAGAGGGACTTTTATCTGTGGGAGAACACACACACACACACACACACACACACACACACAAGCACACATACTTACCCAGTGATTTTTTTCTATGTCAAGGAGCCCTTTTAATCACACTGACCTTGGCCTCTAGAGATCAGAACTCATTACTAGTGAAGGCTCCTTTGGAATTATGACAAATGATTCCATGGCTTTGGTCCAGTTTCTAATGGATACCGTTCCAGTGACAAATACTCCCTTTCACCTGTATATACCTGGATCCCTTGGCTGTCAGGTCACTACCACAGCTAAAAAAGTTAAACTTCCATTCCCTCTTGGAAGACTGAGGCAATCTTTGTGGACCGCAATGCCCTGCTTCTATCAAGCAGCTTCAGAAAATGTACATACCTTGGGGATAGATAGGAACTTATGTGTGGAAGTTCAGAAATTCCCAGAATGCACAGGAAAGTATATTTATGAGGGTATTTGAGTGTAGGGTTTTAAAATGTCTAAATATTCCTTCACAAAATGGAGCCTTCTTCCCCACCCCCTGAATCTAGGTTGAACTTGAAACTTACTTTGAGTAATATAAAATGACAGATATGTCATCATGCAGGTTTTAGAGCTGAGATCTCAAGATAACTTCAATCAGTGTGTTTTCCCTTTTAGAATGTTTTTCTGAGACTCCCATGAGAGAAAGCTAGACTAGCATACTGTGAATGAGTAACCCTTAGAAAGAAAACCAAGGGGCCCCGACTGCTAGACATGTAAGGACCTTTCGACTCAATTCATGATCACTCAACAAATAAGTTAGAGGAAGCCATCCAGCCAACCCTTAGAGTTGTGGGAAATAGTAAACCATTGTTGTTTTAAGTCATGAGGAGTAGTTTGTTATACAGAAATAGACAAATGATACATTTGGTTATGGGGCTCATTGGAATTCTATAGTAGCTGTTTGTTTTCCTACATAGCAAAATAGGTGAAAATACTGGGATTGGTGACATCTTTACGTATGATAGCATGAAGAAATTACCAATCATGGTGACCACCTACATTTTAAATAGTTTTTTTCTTTTACCAGATTCAGGAGGTAGCCAACACTGACATATCTTATTTACTTCTTCTTTTCTCACCTGTTAATTTTACTCTTTATTATGCAGAGTAAGTCACTTTCTTTTGTTTCTCTTTATTCATTGATTCACCCATCTGTTTACTCTCACTCAAGTACTGATTATTCACTTTCTAAAGTAGTTTGCTACACTTATAATGAATTTTGGAAAACAGGTATCCTGGCATAGTTGCTGAGTCCAAATCTATCAATGTGCAAAGAAGAGAAAATAAATAAATAAAAGAATTGTCCATTTCAAAGTACTTACCCTACTAGAAAGGTTTACAGAATTGATACTTTGTTTCTCACGCTGTAAACATGCCAGCTATATCTGTATTGGGTGTAGGTAGTATATGCTTTCATTCATCTTGTACAATGAGGACAGCATATGCGTTCCAGCTTTATGGGTGTGTGAGAGCCTGCATATGCACATGCTTATAAACAGAGGTTTGGTGCAGAAAAGATGGACGTGATATGGGTACATTTGTGCTTGAGTAAACATGTTTGTATGGTGATATGAAGGCAAAAACTTGATAAAGAACTGATGAAAAAATGGTTTATTTCCTACCTATTTATTATT
>NW_004567107.1:11565869-11612153 GCF_000260355.1 Condylura cristata | reverse complement strand
ACTATTTCACCCATGTGCCATTACCATAGTCCTATGTGCTCTTCTGCCCCAGTTTTGATTCTATTCCCATCTCCTCCCCACGAAGATTGTCTCTGGCTTAGAGTTGCTAGTTGATTTTTGTTTTTACTTTATTACAATTACTTTTTTTTTTCTGAGCCCTTACCATTCAGTATTTTTCTTTTTCTTTCTAGCTTATTTCACTAAGCATTATCCCTTCTAGCTTCGTCCATGTTGACACAAGAGGTATGAATTTATCTTTTTTGATTCCTGAGTAATATTCCATTCCCTGTTTCTAATGAATTAGATAGGTATCATTTTTGATTTAAGCATACTTGCCTTGACATTCTTAACATTGTCAAAAATAGAAAAACAAAAGATAGTGCCCAGATCTCCCTCATCCTCCCAGGTTCAGCATTCTGTTCATCTGTAAGTTTCACTGCTGGGTACTGATAGCCCTAAAAGACAGCGGTCATCATTTAAATAAACAGATCAGTCCATCATATTATTATGAAATAACCAACAAGAAAATATTAGTAATGAAGATGTGAATAAGTTAGTGTTTAAAAAAACTTAGCATTGATATTTTATGCTGCCTTTATAGAAATAGTAAGATCACTGATCAATTGCTTTGGTTACATAAGTGACCTCTGAAAGGTCATCAGCAGTGCTAATGAAAGAGCAGGGGATTTCTCTGAAATCTGTTGATGACATGGATTGCTGACAGAGTACCCTTTCCAGACTGTTAAATGAACAAGCCCGCAGTGAGCAGTCATCACCCGTTTGGAATGAATTACTTACTTCTCTTCCACACTGCACCCTTAGGAAGTCTTAATGGGAAATATGTTTTATTTTTCTAGATTTAGCAATCACACAAGATAATGATGCAACAAACTTCCCATTGTCTTACCTTGGAGACACTTGCCTGCTCAATATGTTCACCAGTTATGTTTGGGAGGTCCCAGCCGCATCAAAAATTCCAACTGCAAACAAACTGACAAAACCATTATGTAATTTGTTGTTTTACCCTGAAAGCAAACTTTTTAAGTGTCTTAAACAGCCTCCAAAACCTCCCATTTTAGTAATCAGCCTGAGTACAAATAATGCATTATGTACCATTTGAAATAAACCTCTAGCGAAGTACTTTGTTTCCTACAAATAAGCATGCATGATTTCATTCCCTTTTAAAATATTCCTGATACATTGTTATCATCATCACTATTTTAAAGATGATGAAATGGAGATTGAGAGTGGATTAAGGTACTCAAAATGGCATCTAATTCACAATGGAATACAAAGAGATATAAGCTATGTCTCTTTTATATACATGTATTCATTCACTAAGTGCTAAAATGTAGACCAGACTTTACTCTATAGCATTGAACAAAAAAGACAAAAATTCCTTTCAGGAGAATTGGATTTCATTCTATGGATATCATCGGTGACCTTGATAAGAGCAGCTTAGTGGTCAGGAGCTTCTGGGGAACTTCAGAAGAGATTGAAAGGAAGGAATTGGTGACAGGATATAGCAGAGAAGAAAAGTAATTTTCCTGTTATCTTTTTAATCTCTTGGATGAGACTCGCCTTGTAAGAAATGACAGATTAACAGGAGATGAACAAACAGTTCAATAATGTGATTACCTCCAGCATACATGAGGAAATCCTGGGAAAGCTGAATACCTCCCATTGGCCCAAGCCAACACCATACATATCATCTCCAGCTAAGGACAAAATATATTAGAGGGGGAAAGGCAAAAACCAGTTATAAGGAAAAGTTATTAGGAAAAGAACAGTAAACAGGGATAAGGTTGTTATGTAGATTTAAGTTCCAGTCTTCTCCATTGATAATAGATTTTAGAGTCTTAAGACATCATTGCTTTTCTGGAACACAGCAGGCAAATGAAGACACACTTAAATGGAGATGCCCTTCCTTTTAGTTTTTGTTTTAAAGATTATTTATGCATACAAAACTGGGGTACAGGCCAGAGGTACAGGAGTGGTGAGAGGATTCACCAGAGACAGAGTAGGGTACAGAACAGGCTGACTGGCAAAGTACACTGCTGAGAGGAGTAGCGGGCGGGTCAGAAGAGGTCTGCTGTGCCATGTGGGTCACCTCCGGGATCAAACTCATGCTGAAGTGGCTTGTAGCTTCTTAGTGCTCTGCTTTTAGTCTGCTGTGCCACCAAGAAGGGCCCTGTCTCTCCTTTTTCACTAAGGTTATTTTAAATTCTTTTATTTTTACATGGAACCAAAATGTAGTAGGGCAGAGATGTGAGTGCTAGAAGGACTGTTCAGAGACAGATTTGGGAAGAGAACAGGCAGATCTGTTGAACTACACTGCTGAGGGGAGCAGCAGGTGAGACGGCAGAGGTCCGCAGTACCAGGTGAGCCAGGTCCCTGGCTGGGGATCAAACTTTGACCTTAGCCATGATGGTGCTGAGACTTAACTCAAAGCCACTACGGAGGCCCCAGAGATTCCCTTTATAACCGTAAAAGCCATTTACAAAAGGGTAACTTCTGCGTAATTTTTAGTTTCTCCTGTGTCTGTTATTTCTTAAAATTAACCCTTAGGCCCTCCCTGGTGGTATAGCGGGTTAAAACACAGCACTAAAAGCTAAAGCCACTTCAGCATGAGTTCAATCCCCACCTTGGTGACCCACCAGGCGCAGCAGACCTCTCCTGACCCACCTGCTGCTCCTCTCAGCAGTGTACTTCCTCAGTCGGCCAGCTCTTCTCCCCACTCTGTCTCTGGTGAATCCTCTTAGTGCCCCTGTACCTCTGAACTGTACCCCATTTCTGTATGCAAAAGTAAATATTTAAAAAAATAATAATCCTTATACCAAAAAGACATATTTTGGGGTGGAAAATTCTACTCTTCTTCAGTATTATAAGACTTGTAGGAAATTTTGAAGTAAAGAGGAACAGAAAAGTTGTTCCTCTTTACTTCAAAATCAGCAAGTGAAAGCGCATAAGAGGTCAAGAAATTTTGTAACAGGGCATAGGGCCTAAAAATTCAGTGTCTAGGAATTTGTCTTTTGTATGCTAAATTTTAGGTCCAGCCACCCACTGCCACATGTGCACGCAAAAGCATCTGTGAGGTAGCAAAGAAGAACACCAAAGAAAAACAATTTTCAACAATGGGTTTGAAGGAGAAAGAGAACTAGCTGGGAAGAAGGGGGTGGACATGGGTATTAGCATGAGGTAGAGTTGCAGCTACAGGTGACAGGAGTTTTTACTCAACAGGTGAAGCACAGTCTTGTTGCTGCTGAGATCAGGACTCTCGTTCCTGGAAAGGGGTGGCCGATGGTAAAGGTCCCATGTGGTTTCTTTCTTCCACAGTAGCTCCAACCAGAAAAAGAAGGCCAGCCCGTAACCCTCACTCATTTTTATAAGCTCCCCAAAATGGCACTCATCTCCTGCCTCTTCCCAGCTGTCCTCTTGCTCAGGACATCAGGGGCGAAGTTCCAATCACAGCACAGCACCAGTGTCTTCTTTCTGGCTTGGACGGTGTCTGTATGTCAGGGGATGGAATTGTCCCTTCATCTGCATTCAGTTACTGTAATATCCTTCTCTTCTTTGTTCTAATTGATGGTCTACTAGAGAAGACAGGTAAATGATGTTAGATGCAGGGAAGAAATTATTGCTAGTAACATTTCTTTGAAATGGTGAGGGAAAATGGGAATGGTCAATTGGAGAGGTTGACAGAAGTACAGATGCTGAACTATTGTAAGGTTTATATATTATTTTAGATGAGGGATCAGGGAATGTGGAAACCTATTATACATTGAGGTGGAGGCTTATGAAAAATTGTAATTCCTATTGTAGGGGAACAAAAATGTGCTACCACAAACTGTCTTTTTTGCAAAGTTTGATTTCATGGGAAGGATTCTGAAGATGGAGAAATTGCATTTGATATTTATATGCAAACTTCGCTCTATTAAGGGCCATTTCCAGAAAGACCTAACCTCATTATCTCTTTTCTTACTACTTCAGATTAAAAAAAAAAAAAACAAAAAAAAAACTATTCCCTATATTTACACTTAAAAGTGTTATCTTTTGATCCTAAAGGAAATAGGACAGAAAATGTGCATTATAGAGATAGACTCTTGCTGCCAGAAACCAGAATTTTTTTTTTCTTTTTTAAATTCGCTAGAAGAGATTTGGGATGGTTGGACTTTGAATTGTTATTGGAACCATACCTCTGGTCTAGTAAAGACTCCATTTGTAAGACAAAGATAGTCTAATCCCTCCTTGAACTTGAGTTGTAACCTGTATCCTATCATTAGTTGGATAAAAGATGGAAACTAAGATTTTTAAACGCTAAAACAAATGCCCCATTCAACTATTCATTGAACTAAAATTAAAACCTCTGACCAAAACCTAGAACCATTTTTACAGACAACCAAAGAACAGTATTTAGATAGTTTTCCCGAGAGTGGGCAATAGAACATAGACAGTATAAAATCCTATCTATATTCATCATAGTGAGACCAAGCCCTGTTCCCAGAAAATCAAGAGGGAACAATAAAACCGTGATGAATTGGTAGTTAAGGCATATAAGGAGGACAAGGAGATATATACTTTTGTTACAGGGCAACCCCAATATAAAATGTGTGGCCTGATTGTGGGTTCTCACCTGTGCGCTTAAATTCATTATAATAAAATTCAATTGTTGGCACATACCACAGGTTAATAAAGGGTTTATTTACAAAATAGGGGAAATTAGGACATGAATATTTCAGAGAGAAACAAAGGATGATAAATTGATAATGCATCTACCCGTTCACCAACCTGGAATCCCAACGGCATTCTGGAGCCAAGCTAAGAGGAACAGGAGGAGCAAAGGGAAGAGCCAAAACCAAGAGCCCCCCAAGGCTCACATGTCTGGTTTTATACCAAACCTGGCTGCTTAACTGCACCCTCAGGTGCTAGCATCCTCCCTTCCCTGATGACGGGATTTGGAGTTTTCGGTGTCATGATGTCTTTGGTCTGGACTGGGGGTTGAGTCCACAAAACCCTTCGGATTCTTCAGGGCATTCTTTCCCCCTAATACTTTGAGATCTCTTCTTTTACATTAGGCCCCTTTCTCATCCTACTTAGCTATTCACTAACTTTTTTCTTTAAATCTGAAGCTTTGAATTTAGCATGCAAAAGACAAATTCTGGAAGCCCAAAGGAATTTTAGAGTGACCATGTTAATATTAAAAGTATCTAATAATTATCTGTCTGACTTATTGAGGAGAAGCTGTAAAATCGAGGTACAATGTTTGTTTAAAAAGTGATTTAAAATCTTAATTTCTGTATTTTTTTTCTTTTTAAAAAAATCCTTCTTGTTAATCAAAATACTTCTCTATATTTCAGTCCCTTATTATGTTTCCTACTAATTCACTTTTTTTTCAGTAATAAATTTAGATTGAGAGCTCTCTGAATTTTTCATAGGTCCAATAAACCATTTAGAAGTTTTTAATTCAATGGTGATTCAGACAAGTAATAAGCAGTTTTTATAGCTCACCCAAAGATCTATAAGTTCACCCCAGCATAAAACACAAAATAAGTAAGGACTCAATACACATTAACAATTTTCAACTAAGCCTTGGAGCCATAATTATAACCTATGCCCAGCAAATTTGTGACTTTGGCTTCTGGGATTTCCTCATGATCGTCTTTACCTCAGTGCATTATTAAGATCCTCCAATTTTACAATGGCAACACAGAAGACAGAGTCTGGAGATGACAGCATTTTTACTGAAATTCAAGACCCAAAACAACAACAACAAACCATGGGAGAAGCAGCAAGAAGCTGGAACCCAAATTTCCTACCTATGAATCACAGCAGAACAATAACTCAAGTTGGAAGAGAACTAGTCACTCACACCTTAAATTGGAAAACATCAAACAACAGCACACAACACATAGCATGAATGAAACATGGCCATGCTTGGCTTTTCAAAAAAAAAAAAAAACAAAAAAACAAGCAATACTCTGGGAGAAACAAAAATCAATGGGTCAGTCAAAATGTAAGGAGCCAAATCTGTAAATGATAAGAATCATCCAAGGCCCAAGAAGCTAACTTCCCCAATATTCCCTGTTAACAATCTTAAATTTAGAGAGAGACTGAAAAAAGATTTCTCAGCACTTGGTTTCCTTAAAATTTCTGCACAGAAGGCAGAAGATCAGAAGTCTGACCTGGTAAAAATCTTTACCTAACTTGCTGGCATGTTAGAAGTCCTAGATCTGCAGCAATCTGCATGCATGGAGGAGACAGTACAGGAAAGAAAGCTTTAGCTTGGCACTTAGAAAGGAGTTAAGAGGCAATCTTCAAAGGATAGGTCCATCAGGTAGGGAGAAGGAAAGCATCATCAGACCCTATTCTGGGTTGGGCAATGCCTAGGCATTGGCACAGCGTTATATTCCACTTGCTCATGAAGGCTCTCAAACTTCTCCCTCCAGGAATTTGTGAGATGATCATCAGTCAGGATCTATGTCTTATGTTTGTCATGGCATCTCATGCGTGTGGTGATCCAAATCCTTTGTACAGGATTCTTCTGTCCATGAATCGATCCACTTGTTTAAACAGGAAACTTGGGGCAACTCATCCTACCTATGGACTGAAAATTGCTTTTACCAAAGTTGTCTCAATACCACAATAGTATGTCTAAACAAGCACTGCCCAAATCATCCCCATTTTGTAGAGCAGATTTTGAGGGGTCATATCTTCTGTCTTTCACTTGCTAAGTTATTCACCAAAATTCTCAAGTCAGTTCTGGCTTCTACAGGAATCTGAGGCAGCTAATTTATATTTCAGAGGTCTTGGTTGCAGGACAAGAACAGACATATTAAAATAAGAAGAAAGCAAATTATCATTCAGAACATTAATGTTATTCCTCAGTGTTTCTGTGACAATTTAAGTCTAATGACTTTTGAAGATATTAGAGTTCAAGGGCCTCTGCTTGAAGAACTGTCAGTAGCAAGAGCTAAAGATAGAGATTTTTAGGGCACTAGGATCCCACACAGAGTATCAAAGAGAAAGAAAGAATTGCACAAAGGGAATCAACTCTAAGTAATATAGTATTTTTTTGAACCACAAAATAATTGCAGGCAAGCAGAGAAAGATACTGTTTTTCTTTAAAAGACAAGATAGAGCAAATGGGCTGGGATAATAGGCATTTCTTTGTACCTTAAATTTCATGTTTAAGTATTCACAACACATTTTAATCATCATCACTATTATACCATTCATCACTATGCTGCATTGTAATAAGAGGTAATAGGATGCATTGTCCCTTTCTTACCTTAGAGGTGTCATGTACCATAAATAGGACAATTGACATAATTGCTATATATCCCAGAGTATGCATGTGTGTGGGTTGTAGTGGGGAAAATGATCAGCCGACCCTCACAATCTTCCAGGATGTATTTACATAATTGGGTCTAAAAATGGTATGTCGCCATTGAATGTACTTACAACTTTGCCTCTGGCTCACCACCATTCTCACCGCCAACCCCAAGTGGATAATGAAAATGTTATTTTCTTGTAAGTTCTCCCTTTTGTTCTGTGGATCTATTGGAGACAAGGTTGGACTGATGTTAGAAGTAATCTCATTAGTTTGTTACAATAGTCTTAGCTGATTATCTTTGGATGAAAAGCAATGCAAGATATTTTATATTTTCTTGAGAAATACAGCATTTGGTAACCTCACTGAAAATATTTATACCCCCGTACACATCTTGACATATTGGAGGAAGAAGACCAGAGTCAACTATCTGACCAAACACAGTTTTTATATAGGGACAAGCATTGTGGACTTTTCTACTATCTTCTAAAATCATCTCAAGCAACTATAATGGGAAATACAGGTGGTAGAAATACTCTCTTTTTAGCCCTCCAAACAAGAGGAAAGTTTTGGAAATGTTTATAAGGAGAAGTATAACTGCATCCAGTGAGAGCTGAGAACTCTAATAAATTACCAGTCGATTTTTATCCCATAAAGGTAATCCAAACAGTATTGTAGTCTGGAACTAGCAGAAACTTATCATGGGCATTCATAACTCCTGTTTTGCTTTTCACTAAAGGATTTTACTCTTTATCCTTTTCTTAATGTTGTCACCAGAACTGTCTTTCCTTGAAAACTTTATTAATAACCCATCAGGGTAAGCTTTATCCTAAATTGTGTTCGCTCTTAACAGGGTCAATGTTTCTCCACATGCCCCTATTGAGCAGATTAAAGGCGCATATTCTTGGGCTTATCATAATTAATTTTTCATAAAGTGATGCTTTTCATAGAATAATCCTTCACAAAGCATAGATGGACCTTGCAGTTCCCTTGGTTTATAAGCTTTAAAATCAACCCATTGCTGTTAAGATAAAATCCAAATTTGGCAGCATACTTTAAGACTCCTTGACTTAGCACATCTGTAGTGTATCAGTTCCTAACTGCTCTTTCCATCCCTCACTACCACAGACACTTGCCTCTTCCTCGTTCTTACATGCCCTCTGCACCATTTGAAGCCTCCTCTATGCTTTCCAAGTTACCTGTTCTCTGTCATCAACTGAAGACACAGGCTCTTACAACTCTCAGTCACACTAGACTAGTAAGTGGTAACATCTTCTGGCTCTCTACTCATTCTTTTGTTGTAAGTTAAATATCACTTCCTCTGAAAAGTCTTCAATGGTAATTGCTCAACTCATATAAAGGGATTTTAGATAACTCAACAGGTTATCTAAAGGACTGTTGTAACTTCTATTTCTGTTTCCGTAGTCTTCTTTCCTATCTCGGAATGTGATATTGTCATCTGTGCTCAAGTCAGAAGCTCTGGGATCATTCTTAATATTTCCTTTTCTTTTATTATCTCTCATGTTCCTAGTACATACTTTATCAAGTTATCTTGACTTTATTAAAAATATGTCCTGAATTCATCTTTTTTTTTTTTCATTTTTATCATGACCAACCAATTCCAAGCAGCCTTTTTTTTTTTTTCTTTTTCTCTCTCCATAGTGATCCTGCTCTTGTTTTTCAACTGAACTCCCCACTCAGTTTCTGAGAACCAATAATCTACCCTTAATTGACAGGCATATGTTGATTATTTCAAAGTGGAGAATCAGATTCTGTTATTCTCTCAACTTAATACATTTTAGTGTGGTTCCTAATTAAAAATGGAAGACCAAACTATATTACAATTTTCAAGGTATTTTATAAATTGCAATCTCTACCTCATGATTCTCTGCACTAGTAGTAGATATTCTTGATAACATTTTATCATGTAGGAATAAATTTAATGGCACTTTCTTACCCATACTTTTGTGTTCCTTACATCTCTCTACTTCTTATCTTTTGTTCTGCTGTGGGTTTTTTGTTTGTCCCTTTCTACCTTGCACATTTTGTGATTTTATTTTTTCCTGTCTATACACCAGAATTAAAGTCCCATAAAGCAGGGATCTCTGACGTATTGGTCAATGTGTTCTGGCTGCCTAGTCCAGTGCTTGGCACAGAAGAAATGCTAAGTATTCATAGAAGGAATGATTAGCACATATTTTACATAATAAAATGATTGTTTTCTATCCAGTACAGTTAAATTGTTTTCTACACAGAGATATACCTGAGGGCAGTCAGAGTATACAGCTACCTAGAAGATTGTGAATTTTTACCTTTTATTGACTAATGTAACTGCTTATAACACAAATTATAGTCCTATTTTTATCCCAAAAGTTAGATTATAGAATAGTCCTATAATAAGTATTTTTGGATGAATAAAACATAATTTTAAATCTGTGTGAGGACTTAAGTACCAGGAAGAGGACACTTTGAGGAACGTGTTACATTTCATATTTCTATCTTAGGAATGATCAGTATAGACCATAATTGTGCATTTTAATTGATGCAGTTTTCCAAACCTGTTTCATCCAGAAACTCTTTTCATACAAATTTTCAGCAATGGGAGAGATACTTGAAAAAATAAGGGACTTTGAATTAGGTCAATACTTTCTCAATATTAGCTCTGTAAGGTCCCTTTCAGTAGCTCCTGTAAAGTCTTTTCTCATCCGCAGTGAGTTCGGGACTATTTTGTTGTCATTTCTGGTATTTTCTTTACTAGAATGAGGGAAGAAATTTGGTAACTCTTGAGCACCCTGTTGCAGACATTTGTCCCCACTCCATGGAGTCAGGGATCATTTCACAGTTGATTTTGACTGCATAGATCAGCAGCAGCCTGGACTCAGTTCCCGCATCTTCTTCTGAAAAAGCATCCAGGAGTTCACTCTGGGTCTTGGGGATTGAGACTTTTTGGAAACAAAAAAAGGAAGGAAATGGCTACCTGCTATATAGTAGGCATACTTCATGCTGATGGACAGTGGATCCTCCCCAGTATTTCCTTGTTCTTTATACATGTTTGTAATATTCTTTCTTCAGTGTTCTAGAAAGGAGGGGGTCTTGAAGTTTTCCAGTGTTGTGAGTAGTCATGCGCATATGGTATTACATACTATTGCTGCTACAGATTATTTCCATTTGTTACTGATGGTGTTTATGAATCTCAGATAATGTTATCAGTTCCTGAGGATATGAGGTTGTTTTTTTTTTTAAGATTTATTTGTGCATATGTAACTGGGGTACAGGCTAGAGGTACAGGGGTGATGAGAGGATTCACCACCATAGACAGAGTGGGGAGCAAAACAGGCAGATCAACAAAGTACATTGCTGAGGTCAGGAGAGGTCTGCCATGCCATGTGGGTCAGCTCTCCAATCTGGGATTGAACTTGTGCTAAAGCAGCTGAGGCTAGTTTTGCTGTGCGTACTTCAAACCATTGAGCCACCAGGGAGGGCTCAATAAGAGAGTTTTTGATGAGGAATTGCCTCTTAAAAAAATCCCATGAAAGTATGTGACCACGTCAACATGATTTCAGACCAGTCTCTATTCATCTCTCTAAGGCAGTTTAAATATCTGTAATGGTCTCCATTTTAAAGCCCAGAAAACTGAGCAAGTAAGAAGATAAAGAATTTATTCAAAGTGATTCATAACTTGTCTTTTCTCTATATGATTTCAGTCATCAAACCTCACTCAGATTAATAGTAGAAAATCACTGTAGAAATAAAACATCTAAACTTTCAACTGTTATGGTGAATAAAGTCTGATGATCTGTATAAAAAAGGGTAAATATGTGAGGTGATGCATGGCTTAATTATCTAGACGGGATATTTGATAATATATACATGAATCAATCTATATTACACACCTTAAATTTGGTCTTATAATTTTATTTGTTAATTATACCTCATATAAACATAGTGAGATATTAAAATAATTAGAAATAAAGCAACTGTTAACGGACTGTTCTCTCTTTTAGTTAACATTTTGATTATCCTTAATCTTATTTTGGAAAAAGAAAACAAAACATCTAAACTGATGAATCTTTTCAAATAAATATATTTGTATTATTTCCTATGGAGACAACAGCATAAATTCATTGCTAGCAGTGCTAACCAAGGCTTAAAATAATTTTTAATAAATGGACAAGATATATGATTATCACAGTTCACAGCATTTCTAAATTATTCTATAAGAATTTTAAAAAGCATTCTAAATGTTTTGACTTGGGGAGAAAAATAGGTGTTTACTCTCTTAATATGGTCCATAGTTCTTCCTATCGCCTATGTTTAGAATTTAATCTTTATCGTAACCCTTGCTTTAATGACACCAAATTGCTGTGTTTTCCAGAATAAATTATGCTTTTCACTATGCCTTGACTCACTTTGTCTCCTCAAAATAGGCAAGAATGCTCCTTCTTGAAGACTCTGCTCAGTTAGCAGCTCCCCTGCTGACTTCCTCAGATAGAATTAATTTGAAACTCATTTAAGGTCCTACAACACTATGCAAATATTTCTACTACAGCATTTTACTTCATGGTTCCAAAGTTACTTCCTTCTGTACCTGTGTTAAATATATACTCCCTGGTTTATTCATCATCATCATCGTTATTGACAAGACTAATAATAAATGTGTTAAGTGCTACTTGTGTCCTAGACTTTGCAAGAAGCATAACTAATCAGTTATTATGGTATCCATTTTGTAAGATAAATTTTGAAATTTTGCCATGGTCACATACATATAAACTACAGGGTTTAAAGCCACATAACCTTGGATTTTTAAAATAGCATCTTTTTAATTATTACATCAGAGCCAAGCTCAGTGCTTGACATTCAGGTGTTTACCAAATACTTCTTGGATTGTTTAAAAATTAGAGGGCCCTCCCTGATGGCACAGCGGGTTAAAGCACTGCACTAAGAAACTAAAGCCACTTCCGCATGAGTTCGGTTCCCACCTGCCCCGGAGGCGACCACATGGCACGGCTGACCTCTCTGACCCGCCCGCTGCTCCCCTCAGCAGTGTACTTTGTCTATCTGCCTGTTCTGCTCCCCACTCTGTCTCTGGTGAATCCTCTCACCCTCCGTATCTCTGGCCTGTACCCCAGTTCTGTACGAATAAATGAATAAATCTTTAAAAAAAATTAAACATAGAGTTCATATGGAAAAGAACTGTGGTCTAACCACTCACTGCCAACTAAGTGTACCTCACACATTAGAGTTCCAGATTAATGAGGTCTATGCAGAGTTCTGGTGGTGGTGTTGGCAGTTCCTATTGTAATAATCTATTATTACAATTAGTAATAATCATAATCACAGCCTGCACTATGTCTCTAGGTTACAAAACTGTCTCTGACTCAGCCCACAGCGCTAAGCTAGGCAAATATATGGAATTGCATGTTGTCTGTAGTTTCAGATATTTTATACCTGTGCAATAGTTGAGGAAAAACTAAAAATCTCACATCCAACTTGGCTGGTTGATAACCTAAAATGCAATGACTCAAATTAGGGAAATATCATTTTACTAAGTGTTGTGTTATCTATTAGTGTCATGTGAGAGAGGCTACCAAAAGTAAGACACATCCACATCCATTAAGCATCTCTATGTGCTAAATAACTTATCTGATTTAATTCTCTAAGGGATTAAAAAGGCTGCAATTATTATTCTTAAGGTGTCAAATAAATGAACTGTAACTTACGAGTAAACAGATGTAAAGTCAGCCATGAGAGGACAGGTATAGTTGAGGAATCTTGAGAGAACACTGCAATGACCTGGACTAGGGAGTCATCTGTGTGGCACAGCGAAGTAACAGGATAGGGCATATCTTTGGACTGCAGAATGATGGGGCCTTCTTTATGGGTGGATGGGGGCACTACTTACTCAAGAGCAAGCTGTTCTCTTGCTTCTTTGGGACCATGACCTGAATATCTATTGTGTAGTTATCACTTGTCATTTTCATTTACACATACACTCCAAAATGTTCTCTTAAGGGGACTGTCAGTGATAGAAAATTGTAAGACATGAAGAGGTAAGAGACTTTACTTTGGACGTAAAGCAAAATGATAATCAACTTAGTTTACAGGAGAATTCTGCTCTAAGATAAATGCTAATGGGACAATTGTGTGTTGGGATTATTATGGAGAGAGATTACTGGTTCAAAATCAAATGTGCTTGATCCTGGGCCCTCCAACAAAATAATATTTGATAGCATATTAAACTTTGTTTTTTTCCTTTTCTCCAACCAAAATCCCTTACATCAGTAAGACCAGACTACCTACTAAATAATAATGATGATGATGACAACAACAACGATAATAACAACAATTTATTAATTTGCTACTCTCATGTATACTTACTCAGTTTTCAAAAACAATTAATCTGAGGAATAATTAGTATTTAAACAATGAGGAGGTTGCTTTATATATGTGTTAGTTGATGATTTTTTTGGTTGAAAAAACCATGCTCATCTTATACTAACTTAGGCAAAGTGGAGATTATATTGGGAAAATATTACAAAATGAAACCCAAGTATGACAAATAGATACATATAGGTTTGAGAATCAGCAAAATCCAAGGGCTTCATCCCTACTAACCTCCTATCTTTGTTTCTTTCTGTATATTATAGTTACTCTCTGTCATTACAGAACAGCTACCTCAATGTTGTAAAAACATAGGTGCTGACAGTTACACCCTAAAATTCTCATCACAAGATGACAACTCTATGTAGCTTAAATATGAATTCCTAGAAAGGACTCTTTAGCTTAACTTGGGTCATGTGTTCACTAGTGTAGCAGTCAGTGTGGCCAGTAGTTGAAGGATAGTAAAAATTAAAGAGTATAGCAGTCTCTATGCAGATAAATAATTAGAATGGAAGAAAAAAATAAATCCTCTAGGCAAGGAAGGGTTTCTAGACAGATAAAGTAATAGGTATCTACTCAAGAAAGAGTGGTGATTTGCCTCCAAGATACCTAGTAAAAGACAAATATGAAGCTCAAATCTAAAACATTTTCTTTCAAAGTAAAAATATTTTCTTCTACTTCATCTTGATTATTCTTACCCAAATCATCACTCCCTTGTCTGACTAGGTCAGGCACTCCAGTTTATCTTTCACATGTAGGTCCAACCCTACCACCACATCATTATTCTCAAGTCCCATACTATAAACTCTTCTCCAAATCCTACTTAATTCTTCTTTGTCCCCATGGTTTTGAAAATGTCATCCATGCAGACTCAACCCATTAGGAGTATTGGATTAATATTCTACAGAAGTATAGTTTACCCCTGCCATCTGGTTGCTGTTTTTATATTGATCTGGATTCCTTGGTTTCTTTTTTAAGTTTTCTTTCTCTAAGCAGTAACAGATGTTAAACTTTTCAAAATCAGGGAATCTTTCTTATATACCTCTGTTCATAATGGAATATTTAGTATGAGTCTGATAGATTTGTAGCATTAGTAAAAATTCAGTTCAACAGATTTTCCCTTACTATGGTGAGCCACTGATCTAAACAGGGGTTTATTCCTTTTTGTTTGTTTTTATGTAGTAGTAGCTTATAGAAGAGGAAGTAATCAGCTGTGATCTATTCAACTCTCTGCAATTCTCTCTGACTCTTTCCTCACAACCCAACTCACACACTATGACAGTCACACCAAATTGCTTATCAATTCATGAATATGCAATATTCATGATGGACATTCAAATAATGGACATTCATTTCCTCTGTGGTGTTTTTCATATCATCTTAAAGTTAACATTAACCTTAATCAACACCCCAAAACCAGATCAGGGACCTTCCCCCCAGGAAGTTTCACTGGTCACTGGCACGTAGCAGTCTCCCATTACCTTAGGTGTATACATCGCCCACTCCATTCTTTACTATTACTGTTTGAAAAAGAGTGGCTATAGAAACAAGGGTTCATTTTCCCGGCATGTGTAAAAAATCAGGCAAGGAAATAGCAGCCAGCTGCAGATAACGCCCAGAATGCTCTTAGCTCCATCTCATAATGGAAAGTGTCACTCTGAGGGGAAATGGCCACTCAAGGAAGACTGGTGTTTGTCAAACTACATCTTGCTATTTTTTTTCAGACTAGTTCCTGTTGAACTTTTCCCCTTCCTTCTGATTGCTCTCCTGCTGACCAGCACCTTAGGGAATCAGTGTGGCTACTTTATTATTGAAATACATTGCCTGGGTTTTCTTCCTTTTTGCTTTCTCTTTCTATGTTGGGAAGTGGGGGGAGATGATCATAGAGTAGACATCAAAACATTTGATCCAGTTGAAATACTCCCACAACAGCAGTGATTACTTTTTTAGCAGCAGAATCACAGGTATATTTTATTTTTAATAACACCTGGTAATGTATTTCTCTGATTTGTGTGTGTGTGTTGTTGTTGATTATAATCCTGGTGATAAAGGTTATTATAACCATCTAGTTGAAATGAGTAAGGAAGACTGGGATGACCAAACCAATTTGACTTTCATTCTTTAACACCCAAACATGCTGCATACCTCTGTCCACATGCTTTTCAAACCAGGAAGACCATCATTGGTTTTGTGTAGCATCAGCTTTGAATGTCTCTTTCTCACTTATTTCCCTGAAATGTAATATTGAGCACTTAGTTCTTCTAATTGAAGCCAGCTATCCTGGATTCAAGTCCTGTTATTTTCTTTCTTGCTGGATGACTAAGTGAAGCCTGGAATGCTTCAGATTCCTCATTTAATCATGCTTCAAATGATAACTACTTCACAGTAAAAACAGCAAGATACATTTTCAGAGAAATTCTCAAAGTATCTGATGAAACAATGAATATTAAAAAATTTAGAAGTATTTAAATGAATTTTTAAGATGATTGTATTCATCATTGATCTATCTTCCCTATGACTGTGAATGCTGCCTCTTAGAGTTCTTCAAGTCTGATCAGCCTCAGGGAGAGAACTTCCAAATGCTCATTCTACTCCTTGTTCTCATATATCACATGAAATAATAGTTCCATAATAGCTACCTGGATATAGCCAAGCTGATATTGTTATAAAAACTTCAAAACTTACTAATTTCTCTTTTGCTAATATCGGTTCATACCATTGATGCCCCCTTTATGTCAGTCATACCAAACCTTGCATACCTAGGCTAGTTCTACCCATAATAGTCATCTTTATTTCTCCCATAGCTCCTCCTTATTTTTCTCCCAAACCTCCAACTTAATCCTAAACATTTGTAATATATACAAATACATGGCCTTAGTCCTTGTTCTTTTCATTGTTGTTTATCTTTGTCTATGTCCATGACTTATATCATCACCCAAACAGAACTGTGAAGACCAAAACAGCATTAGCCTTTCAATTATTTATATTCTATAGAAACCAAATGATGTTGATGGTGATGATGATGGCAATGGTTATAAAACCTGCCAGCTCTGTGTTGTGGGTAATAATGGACCGGATTATAAATCAGAGGAGTCCAGAAAATTGTCCCAGAAAGAATAAATGGAGAATTGTTTGGGTGATACAGAAAGAAAAAATGTGGAGATATTTAGAATTCAGACAGTAGGCTTAAATTAGAATCTGGAATAACCCATGGCTTCTGATGAAAAGGATGCCCAAACTGTCACATCATAGGCTGGTAGAAAAGAGAAATCAGAAGGGATCAGCTAGAACTTGGGTAGGGTCACAAGCCTGACGACAGACACAGGTCCGTGTGAGGAATCTGTAAGGAGTAGTTATGCCATCTGAGCGTCCTCCTGAATGTCATGAATGAATTTGGGGAGAGAACAGGGCTGTGTCAGGTCCTCGTTTGCTTCCTAGCATCACGTGACCTCAGTTACTTAATACCTCTCAGTTTGCATTTCTTCTGTTTAATGGGGCAATGTGTCTCAGAATTGCTGTACAAATTAAAAGAATTAATGTTAGCAAAGTGCTCTCACAGTGCTTGGCACATTGTAAATTTTCAATTATGGTAGGCAGATATAATAAGGATAATTCAGTGGATGAGGCGGAGTAATGAGCTCCCGCAGATGGTGTTCACAGGAAGACAGGCGGCAGAACCTCTTTGTAGAGGGATTCATCAGTTTGGAGGAATTGGGAGGAACAGATCTTCCTCCTCTACCAGTGACTAGCAGGGTGTCAAGATGATAATCAAATGAGCTGAGACAGACAGTAGGCATTCAGGTGTGCCTTTGAATTGGCATGCCATATAGGGAGACTGAAGCAAACACGCAGACAAACTAATGGTACCAAGAAAGCAGGGAAACTCAGGAAAAAAAAAAATACTTTGTACACATGCTTTGGGAGTTTTTCTTAAGTACTAGGTAGAGATTGAAGGTAGCAGAATTTTTTTCCAGAACACATGTTCTGGTGGGCCTGAGGCTTGTGAACCACCTGCCCTACTGAGGCTGGCACAAGAAACTGACCATGCCACATTTATAAGTGAAAGGTAGCCACTAAGAGGACTGTATCCAGCCAAATGAGGAGTCTCATCCACATGGGTCAGTGAAGTCACAAAGGAATACCTTCTCCTAGATTTGGGCCCCAAAAGAGGGCATTTTGCTATGGAAGGTGTACTTATAGATGGCACACTTCAGGCCCACTAAGGGGTGTTAGAGTCTGGTAGCCACTTGAGATGTATTTTAGCTGTGTGATTGTGAGAAAGAAGCTTTAGCATTCTAGAACCACTTTGACTTTACCAATGATATCAAAAATAGTAACTGATGAATTGAGTTAGTGAGAGAGAACACATAATTTCTTAATCCTCAAATGAGGCCTGTGAGGATGAGGCAGTGTGTAGCTTCAGGAGAGGCTCACAGCATGGGAGTGCTATGCCTGGATTTTAACCTGGGACTGTTCCCCCCCTTGAGTTTTTCATTACTGTCCTTTTTACAGCAGATGCAACTTTGTGTAATTTTGTTTTGCATGCAATGTCTCCCATGGATTAGGGGGTTTTTGTTGAGTGAGCTTTGAAAAGTAGCATTTAATCAGGAGTGGGAAGAGCACAAGGGACTGTGTGATGGTGGGCGGGTGAATTGGCGGTGGGAATTTCACAGGGAAATCATACATTGTACAAAAATGAAGGATGATGTAATGAATATATTTTAAAAATTAAAATTTAGAATAAGAAACTTATAACAATCAGAACAAAGATTGGCATCTCAGGTTGTAGTAAGGTCTAGACACATGTTCACATGGTCAGTTGCTATGTGAGTATTGTCTGTAGATCAGCTATTCTTGTCCTTTCTCGATAGCAACAATATTGCAATATTGATATATAAATTATTGATTGTGTGTAGGGCTATGTTCCTTAGTGTTGCAGGGTGTTTGGCAGCAACACACCTCACCTTTCCTCTCTAAGTAAAAGTGACTATAGCATCCGCTATCACTTTCAGTTGTAGCAATAAAGAAAATATGTCTCCGAACTTTATCAAATGTCCCCCATGGGTAACATTTGTCTTGCTTGAGAATAACTGTTCTTAATTTATAACTCTTTAGTATCAAGAAGGAAGACCGGCTGAGTAGACATCTCTAGAAGGGGAGGCTGGGCACCATAGAGGTGATTGATTTATTACCATAGCGTAGGGGATACCAGCTCCTTCAGGGAACCTGAACTGTGTGCTGTGCTGATTTTAATGTGACTGTGGGTAGCCTGGAACCTGGTTAGCCCAATAGGAGTTTAGATCCCAGCTCCACCATTTTCCAGCTCTGAACTTGGTCTATTCCTAACCTCTGAGAGCGTCCCTCAATCAGCTCACCTGGGAAATACAGATAACAAGATTTATCTTGAGACGTGATCTACAAAATAGAGACAATGATGAGATTGATGTGATAAAGATATCACACTTTAGTCTTCATAAAACAAGCATTAGCAAAGAATAAGCCAGGTGAATGTAAAATATTACTCTCAATGGTGCCTGACCGTCTATATTGCATTTTCTTCAACCCAGCCACAGCTATGCTGTGGCAGTATACTCTTGAACAGGACTGCCGAGACTGTTTACTGCTGAGTCTCCAATACCTATGGCAGGCCTGGGACATAATAGGTGCTCAGTAAATATTTGATGAATTAATAAATGGACCAGATAACAAAGAGGAAATTTAAGGCAGTATTCTAAAAAGGCATAAATGCCATCCGTATCATTAAGCCTTCATTATTCCAAGAACACCAGCTGTCATGCAAATGATTGCCACTCTGTGTACTGGGAGACAAAACAACACATATGTCATGGTATGAGGAAATATGGAATCTATATACCAGTTAGCTAACAAAACTGGCTAAAAAACATTTTAAATTTGAAAGTGGATTTAATCTAACCCGTCTCTTACCTGAATATAGTGCAGATCTTAATTGAAACATACATCGCTAGGAAGAGAGGAACAATGAGCTGCTTGCTGAAAGGTCACTCTGTGAAGAGAGCAGACATGGTCCCATGAAGGTTACCTTCCTTCCCTGCGTGGACGGTGCCACACTGCATTGGCTAGGGGAGGGAAACTGGCAAACTTATGAGGGGTATAGACAGGAAAGGAGCGATTCTATCTTTGGGCTTCTGCACAGGTGTTGTGGGGAAGGTGGCATCTCTGCAAGGCATCTCCCCAGGTGGGAGAGAGAGATTCACAGTGGTAGGCAGAGAGTAGCCAAGCAGTTACACTTATGCATTTGCAACACACAAAGATCATCATCTTCATAGTCGTTCTTCTGCAGCTGCTTACTAGGTGTAAAGTCCGATTTTGATCTTACACACTTCCATAACTCCTTTGAAACCCAGTTTCCTTATCTAACAGATGGAGGGAATAATACTGTGTCCTTCATGGGCTCACTGTACGCATTACATGAGATAATGCATAAAATCACTTGGCGTGGTTCCTGGCACACAAGGCACACAGGACATGCGCGGCTGTTATTACTGATGTTATTATTGAACTTGTCCCCTGGGTGCGTGTGTCAGGGGACAAAGCAGCATAAACAGGATATAAAGTGCACACATTAGAAGCAAGCTCTGTTTAGGAGAAAATGCAAATGAGAGGTTTGGATGGGAAAGTAAGTGTGAATCAGATGGGAACATGGAAAGTGCTTTAAAGACTGGGAGCTCAATGACACGCGTAAGAAAATAGGGAGACGTCTATTTTTTGTTTTCTGTCATTCCATAGGATTATTTTGGCATAAGGTGGTCTTTCAATCTTTGTAAATCAATTCATATATGTAACCTGGCCCAAATTCTCTGTCTGGGAAGAAAACATCGCTCATGGCAGGATTTACTCCCTAGTCACTCGTTTCCATTTTCCTGCCAAACTGAGGCCCCTTTCCTTGTGTGGTGCAGAGCGAACGCCACTCGTAATTAGAGGGAATAAGCAGAGAGGAAGGGAAAAGGCGGTGAGCATGCACCGTGCTGGCGGAAATCTCCCAGGAACAGAAGGTGATGCGTTGTGACAGATGCCTTTGTTATGTTGTTTGTTAAAACACTGTGTGGCTACATTCACAACATTTTCGAATCTGCCCCTGCTCTCCCTGGGTGTTTTGGCAGCAGGGAATGGAAACTCTTGGGACTGAGGACAGGGAGTGGGGGCTGTGGGTAGTGCAGGGCAAGAAAGGATTAAAAATAATGATGCAGTGAGATGTGTGTTCAAAGTCACCTTCACCTAAATTCACCACCCTCCCACTGACCCTTCCTGTCCTGGGGTCAGTGAGTCACCGCTTAAGAGGAACATTCATTGAGTCCAGTTAAATTTCAATCAAGTGGATATTCAAGGACAAGCAATATGCCTAACTAACTACATTAGGCTCTAAGGATAGAAACAGGGTAAAACACTATCCTGTTCTCGAGGGATTCCATTCCAGTGGAGGCAACTAGACCAGCACGTGGCGTACAGGTACACGTATACACAGCATACACACACAAATACAAAGCCCAGAAAGTAGGCTGCAAAGAGATGTTTAAAGCGTCAGCATTTACTCCTCACTGAAGTTTGAAAGAAAGGTATTTACCTGCAGTTCTGGGGAGGAGGAAGCCTCATTCCAGGTGGAGAGTGGAAGAGTGAAAATTGGAGGTTGATACATGAATGACAGCATGCAGGAGCAGCATGGGCAAAGACAGAGATGAGTTTCTGGAGAACAGCAAGTGAGCCTGTTTCCCGGGAGAAGAAGGTTGCTCATATGAAAGTGGGTAGGATAGTAGGTTTATTCTGTACTATGAAATCTTTGAATAGAGGAGAGGAGCTCAGCAAAGAAAGACCTTGAAGGATTTCTGAACATTTGAGTGAACTTGAGATTATATTTTTAGGTGCTGCTGATAATTGTCAATGAACTGCAAGCTTAAATGAGATGTTACAAAATAAAATATATTTACTTACACCTCATTAATGCCTAGGACATATACTTTATATATATTAATGTAAGTATATTTTACACATTTATATACAATATTAATGTAAATATATTTTATAAATTTATATGTACTATATTTAATTGTAACCAACCTGTTCTCCCAATTTCATTGTGCTATAATCTTGAATCGGTGCCCACTTGGTGCCAGCATCTATCACGGTCATTGGGAAGATGAGTGGAAGTAAACTTTGGGTTAGAGTAAGTTTCAGGGTAGAAAACCAGTGCAGAGCCCATAAAAGAGTTTGTGGATCAGTTCTGGAAAGATCTGTCTCAAGAAGTGAAAATGCTTCAGATCCCCAGGAGTGCTGAGCCTCCTAGATCTTGAAACTCTGAGAAAGGCGAGGCTCAGTTCCCATAAGTTTGGTTGGTCTTTCTAACCCTAGAAAGAGAAAGAGACTTGGGTCTACTAACACCTGAGTCTGGCAGAGGCTCAGCACTGGAGTTACTCTTCTGTGGACACACTGGACCTCATAAGTGACAGTGTTTGGCCTTCAGCCTTGGATTGTCATTACTCAGAGCAATCAGGGGGCAGACCAGAGACACTGGACCAATATACCTGAACAGCAGTATATCTCAAGGCTTCCACAGACAGAGGAAGGAGCTCAGACAAAATAGACACCAGAAAAAATAGAGCTGCTAGAATTTGCTAACCTTACAAATGAATCTGAAGACCAAATGCAAATGGTATAAACAACAATGACCAAACATAAAGAAACTGAAGAACAGTACAAAAAATTTTTTTGGAACCAAAATGATGTTCAAACTGGAAACACATCATAAAACAATACATTTGAAAATGACATTTAAGATCACAATTTGTACCTGAATTAGGAACCTGAAAAATATTAGAAAATGTACATACTGTCTACAGAGGATGTGCTACATGTAGCATGCATTTTATATATGTGTACATGAAAAAAGTCACAAGATTGAGGAAAATGTACACTGAGTGTGGACAGTGGGACTGTCCCCTCTCACAAAATGATCTGATCATGGAAATACATTCGCTAAGAATTCCAAGTGAGGCATTTACAATGCAGAAATAAGAAGCATGGAGCAGGTAGGAAAACTATTTTCAAATTACTCCTAGGCCCTCCAAACCCGCCAGAGTTGGGGGAGAAGTGAAGTCCTCTGTGGACTGTACTCAAGAAACCAGAGTGTAATTGTTCCATAATCTGGCTCTGAGGGTCACTCCAGATAATGCTTAGTGATTGTTTAATGTATTGCCCAGTCCAAAGCACCTACTCATAGAGGCGCTGTCCGACGGAGGTTATTCCGTCCTCATAGTGACATTTCCAGGTAGGTTTATTCACCTCAGCTGGCATTGAAGAGGAAAAAAAACAAAAAACAAACAAAAACAAACAAACAAACAAACAAACAAAAAAACATAAGACTCAGGGTATATAATTTAAGTTGTGTAGTTCACACCATTACATGGTAAAGGCAAAAATCAACCTCAGTCACTTCTCTTCAAGCCGTGAGCAAACTCAGGTGTCCCCATAACCAGCGTGGCTTTTGGCAATCTCCCCTCAGCTCTCCGTGTCTGGAGAGACAATCATTGGTTTTGAGAGGCATATGCACTATTCTGTTTGTCTGAGGGATGTATAAGAAAGAGAAGGAGCTCTGAAACCAGAACATTTTGTTGGAGAGGTCATTGTTTATGCTTCCCCTAGCAATCCACAAGGTGACAGACAAAATGGCTGGGTCATCATCACTTTCACAAACAGTCATTTCAGACGAAGAACAGAACCATGTGCTTCGACACTTCCTCCCATAATGGTTTCATAAAATGTTTAATTTTCCAGAAAATGGGCTTTTATCCACCTAGTAAGTGGTTCTTGTTTCCTTATTTTCACAACATTAATGACAAAAAAGCCGAGCAAGCTATTTTGTGTGTGTGTGTCGTTTTGGAGGATAGTGAGGGAGTGGATGACTGAGAGAAAATGGATGTTTTCATGATTCCATCATAAACAGTCACTTAAACAAAAGCAGGAAATCTGTCTCTACCAACGTCTGGGACTTTACGAGTCCTTGTGTGGAGTGGGGGTAGTTGATTCATATCACTGGTGGTAGTTGATTCATATCACACTGTTACATCAGCCGAGGAAGTTCTGTTAAGCACTTGGCTACCTGATTCTGATGGCCTTCAGCTCGCCAGTCATCCCCAACTCCCCTGAAGTGTTCTTCCATGTCCATTTTCCCTGTCTGCCTTGTGTTTCCTGGCTGCTCCCTGACTTCTCCCCACTGTGCACTTGTCAGGAGCCACTGAGAAGTTTTAACTTCTTCAACACTTTCCCCCCTTCTTGATTAAGTGTGATATCCCTCATTTCCTTCAAGTATACTTTATTTTCATTAATGGCACATTTTCTCTTTTCCATGACATAATCACCTTTTCCCATTTCAAAGTACAATAAAATATGTCCATTTACAATATCTAAGAACTACATAATTAGATTGAAAAATGGAAGCATTAGTGAAACCATTCTCATCCTACTCTCCTCTGCCCGAATACCCTATTTTTATTTTATTATTTTTTTTAGTTTATAGTTTTCCAAAAATATTATATGCATTTAAATGTTCCATTTAGTCTAAAGGTGCTTTGAAATGAAAACCACTCTTCTGGCTGTGGATATATTTTGGAAGTAATAACAGTTATAAAGAAAAAGAAATCTAGGTAAGGGGATACGATTGATAAGAATAGACTATCTGGGCAGGCAACACCCACATTAAAAATCAAAACAAACAAACAAACAAACAAACAAAAAAACCAGGAATATCCCTGGAAATGAGTTATATATAATATATGTTCAGAGAAAAGAAAAAAAATATTTTGTGATTTACAGAATCACAAAATGCTCCATAGGCCAGTGAGCCCTTGAGACTAGCATTGCAGAACAGGTACATCTGCTGATATGTTTACGTGTGTGCCTTATACCTGGGAGTGTACAATAAGTGAAATCGTGTGTATTTCATGTGTGTGTGAAATGAACAGAGTGAAAAGAAATAATGTTGGGGAAGAATTTTTTTTTCTGCCATTCTAGTTTCTTTTGGTTAGAAAATAATTAAACTGATGGGAGACAGATTAACTAGAGAAAAACTTTATTTGTATGTTCTGATAGGGAATCTGCATGGATATAAAAGATTCCAAAAGTCAGGCAAAACATGGGACATATGCTGTCCTGAGCTAAGGGGCTGGGCGAGGGATGCGGTGAGACCTTACTGGGTCTTTGGCTTCAAAGAGAATGAAAACAATTCACAGAAATATGAGGCGATCAACTGTTTGGTAAACCACATGCCTTTATGACAAAGAGACATGTTTTGTGGAGGTAAGGTTTGTTTCCCTGCAGTAGCAAAGAGATTCTTTCATCTTCTCATCTCATCTGCACTCAGGTGGTCTTACCTGATGTGCTTATTTCTTTGGCCATCCCGTAATCAGTGCCAGGAGGGTGGTTTGCTGATTGCATTTTCATTTTCAGAAATCAGTATCCACTGTGTGTCACTCCAATCTTTACTCATGAAAACTGAACACACACTTTCTTAACACTTCTTAACACTTTTTTAACACACACACATGTATAAAATGAACCCAACCATATATATGTGCACATTTCAACTTTCTTTTGACATATTTCAAAAATAATATATTCTTGGGCCTTTTTTTTTTAAGTTTATGTTTTGGTAAAGACTACTAGCCTTTTTATTAAGGAGGTTGAGGATTTTGTCAAAACCTCCTTCTGTACTCTCCTAAAAATTACTTATTCCTATATTCTTTTCTGCATGTAGCTACCTTATAATATGGAGAAATTACATATTATTAGACTATATAGTGTTCACAGCTAAGTCATATATTTTGTTCTGGATACCTCTCTCTTCCCATGTTCCTCCTATAGTATTGATAATTGCTTAATTTTTATGTGTGCTGAGTTTTTATACATTATGTCAGCCTTAAATTTCCCCAAAAATGAATAATAGAATTTTCCTTATTACAGTCAAACATAGTATAGATGTGCTGAGAAACTTCTCCCTCTGGAATTCTTTGTCATCATGCCCAATTCTGCCCATATTATCTAGCAAGAATTCATAGAACTGTGTGGGAATGTCTGTTCTCAGAATTTGAGATCATCTTATACTGTTTTCTGAATTAAATTTTTCACTTTGAGATTTTGCATCTTCCTTGGTTATTATACTTATGCTATTGAAACATATCGTCAAATGCTTTCTTGCATGGTAGTTTTTTTTTTTTTTTTTCAAATCTTGCCTGTCTAAAATGCTTTTATTCTGCCCTGTTTCATTATGGTGGATTTTCTGTGTTTATATTTACTATCTTTTCTTACTATTCACATACTGGACCCTTCAACATTCTTTTCTTTTCTGTCCTATTTTCCATATGTTTGTCTTTTTGTTTAATATTTTTAGATATGCCCTCAAATTTATTTTCTAATCCAGCTATTTTTTTTTAATTCTACTTTTAAAAGTTACTCAAGTCTTGTTATTGCTGAATTATTTGAATGTTTTAGCTGAACAAACTCATATCCAACTCCGGATGCCAATCCGAAGTGCTTATCTGTGTTCCTTTCTGCTTATTGCACCTCAGTAGCTTCCCAGATGGTTTTCCCACACCAGCCTTGCCCACTTAGTCTATTAAAATATAGCAGCAAGACTGATCTTTTAAGAAAATTGATTTATGTTCTTAGTAAAATGATTTCCTTAGTGATCTACAAAAAAAAAAAAAAAGTGTGCAAAAATGTGTAGGATAGGAAGTGAGAAATTACCTAAAATTCCACCCCCATCAACTGTCATTAATATTAATGACTCTCACTTCTTATATTTCTCTAAGCAGTGTGTGAGTGTGTGTATGTATGTGTGTTCATGCTAAAAGAAAGGGATGAAAGGAAGAAGGGAGATTGATTAGTAGGAAGACAAACAGATCAAAATGATGCTGTTATAATGGTCATTTTAAAACTAAAAGACATATTTAGTTTAGAAAAACAACTTGAAAGTAATATGAAAAAACAAAACAAAACAAAACAAAAGCTGATGAATGCCAACCACCTACATTCTCACCACAGGAGACACGAGCATCTAAAATCTCTAGTGTAAGGAAAGTAGGTAATAGGAAATTTTTAAATGTTAAACTCTTAAGAGAAAAAGTGTCCTTTCTGTGTGAGACCTATGGACTCTCTGCTAAGAGAAAACCAGCACCCCAAATCCTCTCTTTTTCTGTCATTCTCCAGTTCTCTCCTTTTCTTATATGCTATTGTTAGTAAGGTTTACAGATTTTACATATTCTGGTCTGAAACCACGATTTTCACTGTTGTTTCGTTTTAATTATATATTGAATAGGAGTCTGTGTTCACCCCTGATCCTGTTCCTATGGCTTCCTCATTTCCAATTACCTTGTCATCATTTATCATTTTGATTACTGGATTTCATCTTCCAGATTTTTTTAATGTAATATATATTTATTTGATCCCATCTATTCAAGATATTCTCGTGTCAACATATAATCAATACAGAATTGCAAATTACTTTTTTTTTTTTTTTTTACATTCTGTTTCTCTCAGTAAGTCTTTGGAGTCTGGTGTAGTTGACTCTTGGAACACACTCCATCCACCTGAGCTGTGCTTCACAAGCTCTGCATTTATGTGGAGCAGAGCCTAGCACACGGGGAACGCAGTCCCAGTCCTTTGCCATTTCTTTTTCTCTCCTGCATTTCCAGTTAAAGTGTGGTTCTACTTCAACATTTTCTACTCACTGTGGGGGACCAACATATAAAAGAGTCCTGGGTGTCTAAGTTTGTTCACCTGTGTTGGTAACATTGTAGGTTCACATGCCATCATAAGAATTAATGCAGAAATATTTAAAAGAAGATAATATTATTTTATATTCTATAGTTTATATATGCTTCAGACTATCTGCATTTTTTCCCCACATTATGTTCATTAAGCCACAGTAATTTTGTAAGTTCATATCTGCTCTGGAAATTAAAGGTTCAAACCTCTACAGAGGTGTGCTTTTATAACTGCCCGTGCCAGTTCACCATGTATGCTGCTTTTTTCACTTGAAACAAACTTCCTTTTTAAGTATAAGTGAGAGTATGTGTCACTCTTGCAGTAGAAATCCTGCCAGTGTGCACCCCAGCACCCAATTAAAGCTGCGTCCTTCTGGGGGCTGGTGAGGCATGTTATGACCACTGGCACATTCTGCTGCCTTCACTGCCTCCATCTCTCCTGCTCACTCTACTTTGGCCACACTGCAGGCAGTGTCATCTCTACATTTAACACCTATGACTTTTCTCTCAATCCAGCACTGTCTTACATTCTCGATGAGGCCTGTCCTGGCCGTACTATTTACAATGAATTGCCCTCATCTCCCATTCATCATCCCCAGTCCCTGTTGTGATGCTCACTTCATTTTCTTCTTTTCCCAAGACACTTGCACTTTCTAATATGCTACATTTAATCAGATACTTATGCTAGCTGTTTTATTCCTATATCCACATCTGTATTTTGCCAATAATTTATTATTGACATTGACAGTAAATATGTCTGTGCCTCAGTTTCCCCATTGGTAAAATTTAGGTAAGATTAATTGTTCTCATTCATCAGATTTCTACTCTGTCAAATACATGATTTTTTTTTACATGTAATTTATCATGTAGGCGTTAAAGTTTTCTTAAGGTAGATTGTCTACATCTAACAGATGAAATACTGATTCAAAAGATTAGGTAACTTTGCCAAGATCTCAAAGTTTATAAAGAGAGAGACTTGACAGGATTATATGTAATAAACTAGCTGTCCACTTACCATGAAAAGATCTCAATAAAAGTTTATTTTGTATTATTAGTTTTTAATCCTGATCATAAGATTGGTAATTAATGAAACTGAGTTTTACTGCAATTACTGTGGCTCTAACACCATTGTTCTTTTGATTCTTCTAAAGGGAATACAAATTTTGTTGGATTAAAGAACAATGAATGTAGAATTTTCCATTTTCGACCACCACATGGTGTCTTCATAAATAATTTTAGCATATATGGTTCTTTCTGGGTATAATTCTTCTAGAGAATCTAGTTGTGAGGAATCAACATCATTTCAAAATACAGGACATTGACATTTTTGAATTGCTGTCTACTTTCCATAAACACCACTCTATCCCATAATGCTCTGAGGTTCCTACTGTCCTGAATCATTTTGCCTCTGTACGTTGTATTGCAGCCTTCACTTGGGGGCCCAGCTGCCAAATAAAAGGTCATTTAATGGGTCCTTACTCTTTTGAGCACCATTCAAAGCCTCCTCTTCAATCAGCTTCTCAGGGAGAGATCCAGGTGGGGGCAAATAGGCAGGTCACTTCAGCTCTGTTTCCATGGCAACCAACACATGAATGTGATCTTAGCCCACGACCTTGGACATAATGACCTCTAATCACATCCTCTGTGCCCCTCAGGACTCAGTGACTCCTATGGCAATTTCCTGTGACCCACTTTAATGGCAGGGCTTTCAAAAAGGTGGACTTCCTACCTCAAGCAGCAGAGACAAGCAGTAATTACTTCAGGGCAGTAACTTTGAACAGAAAGGGTCTTTGTAGGAATCCTACAACAGCAGTCGATAAAATGTTACTCAAATTCAAGGTGCAAATAGACCACTCTTGTTGAAGTGTTTCAGTTCCTAATTAACCCTGAATGAATGTCCTGTGACCCAGCTCATCTCTAAACCTCAAAGATAATATGGATAAAGAAATCTGTATCTAAAAAGAAATATTTGAAGGAACAAAGAGTACTGTGATAAGTAAGAAGATAACACAGTGTGAGGTCAAAGTTCACTGTCTTCAAATATGTTAGATCTTGACACAAGAAAGACAAATTAGGGTTGGATTGATGTCTGGAAGTGCAATCACCAGAAGACAGTTACTGGCAGGACTTCTCTCTTTGGTAGTCAAGCCTGCAGACTGTGGTGTCAAGACAAGACTTTGCTACCTATGCCTTTCACTCACTATATGATGGTATACACGTACTGGCTTTCCTTCTTTGTGAACTAGGGATGATACTACCATTCCTTCATTCAGTGTTTATTGTAGCTTGCTGTGTGTCTTCATAGGGATACTCTATGCAGTCAATACACAGATTCATAGAAAGCACTTAGCTCAGTGCTTGGTAGATGGTATCCATTCTCAAGTGATTGTCACTGATGTTGTTGTTATTATTGTTCAGTCTTATACCAAAAATAAATTCCTAAGAATCAGAGAGTGAGAGAGGGTTGCTTTGACAAACCATTTGGAAAGGGAAGGGAGGGAGCAGACAGTAGAAGAGGCTTGGGTGTCAGTTAAACTATAGGTTTTGAAGGATCCTTCTAATTAAAGGGAGACATTATAGTGTAATGTTCAGACCTTCCTCACTATTGACAATTGTCTAATAACCAGTCAGTATGGAGTAGAATCATCAGGTCATGCTAAAGCGCACTGGTAGGAAAATCATAAGCCTTTTTAAAAAGGCCATTTCTAAACTTTTATCATCTAGGACCTATTCTGTCTACTCAGATCTTTCTGACCGTGTCACTGTCTGACTGTTCTATGCCTTCATGGGTTTTCTTTATCTTATATATAACTCTCAATAGACAAAAACAATTGTGAAAGTTGAAGCTTGAATACCACCTCTCAACCCCCATTCACACACAGAATCAATTTTTGTTTCTTTCATGAACATGTTCATTCAATCAGCTTATAGTCACTGTGCAGGGCACAGAGGACACAGGTGAACATACCCCACCCAAAGGCTCTCTTTAAGCTTTGGCTCTGGAAAGAGAGAAAAATACACAGGAAATTACAAGGCCAGTCAGCTTTGCTCATATGGAGTACCATGCCTCAGGAAAAAAAAAAAAGAAAAGAATGAACTGAAGTAATACCTACCAGACAGCTCAGAAACTGACATACATGGACAACAATGTGTCTCTAATAGCTTATAATTCCTTCTAGGGCAAGAACACTAGAAACCAAACGATAGTGTTTATCTGAGGCTGGGATTGAGGATGAGAGAGAGTAATAGAATCTAGCAGAAGCATGGTCCGTGTTTTTAGGGAAATTTATTTCTTACTTTGAAAGGTAAGTATATAAAATACATATATTTCTTAAGATAAAAACGTTCTTCCTACAGAAGATATTACAGGTTGTAAAAAGGATTTTAAAGGGTACTATGGCATTAAATCAAAGTCAGCAGGACTTGATTTAGAAAGGGATATATAACTGGAGTGGTTTCTCGGGTTTCATGGAAATACCCTTACATAAGAATTCACCAGAGAAACTGTGACAGTAAGCAGTAGAAATGAAAAGTGCTTGGCTAACTTCATCTGTTCTGTCCTTGTTTGCATTTTGGTGTAAGTTAGCAACTTGAAACCTGTTTCATCTCTTCAGTTGAACAGAAAGCTATTGAGTCATGTTTGCCTTTGTATTCACCAAGGAACTGAGCAAAATCTTTGTTATTTTGAATTGATTACTAATAAAAATGGAGGCCTCTGACCTCATGTTGCTTCCAGGTCACAGATAAGCTAAATGTGGAATAAATCGCACTACCAATTCATTCACGCTTTAAAGTTTTAAAGAAGGATTGTGATTTGACAAGTCTCCATACTAGGTATGTCACTTAATATTTTACCTGGATTTCTAACAAGATAATGAAGCTTGTTTTTTTTTTTTTTCCTTTTTTTCCTCTGTGAAATATACTTTCTTTCTCATCACTTACCATTTAAACTCACTCTTTTCCTTCTAAGACTCAGCTCACAGGTTTCTGTCTCTGTCTACTACTGATTGTTTCAGTACCACAATGGAGCTTCTTCCTATCAATGTCTCTGCACCTCAGTGACACCCTTTGAGATGAGCTTCCTGTGTACAGATGAGTTGATAGAGTTCCTGGACCATTGTTAGAGCTGGTACATTCTAGCCATTAAAGGATGATGCCCCCATCCCAGTATGTGCACCCCAGGAAGAGAAATAGCAAGGCGTGTGCAACCCAATAGAGTTTAACCCTAGACAAAGACATAAGTTTGGGCCATGTTATATCTGCTTATATATGAAAGAATGAAAGGAATAAATAAATCTAAAAAATTACCAACATATAAATTGTGTTTGTCTAGTCCATTGAAGATCTCAGCCTTGCAAGTGCCTACATCATACCCCAAGGGGTGGAGTTATTTATTGTTGGCAAAGGACAGCTCTTTGACAAACAAAAGTCTGAGCTGGCTTCATTAAGAAGGATGGATATAAAGCAGCAACATGTCTGTGCTGAGCCATTGAAAGTGGAATGGGATAATTGCTGTGGTTACAATGAGGCTGATCAAGCTGAGAGAAACAAGTTTCAAATTGTTCCAATCAGTCCTAATCCAGCAGAGTTATTAACAGTGCTCTACCCTGGTGCGGCTGCATCTGCTAACTCGAGATAATGATTTATATCACAGTTTATGAAAGTTCCAATTTGTCCTAATTCAATAAGTGAAACCCAGCAAGGCAGTCAGGAGATATACATTGCACTGTGACTGGAATCCCTGTTTCCTTCTCCTCTCCCTACCAGCCCCAGATCATAATGTTTGAATGGGCATCTGCTTGCCAACCACTTTCCTTGGCAGACCTAGACCGAGGGAGACAGTGGCAGGTTGGAATCAAAGTTCTTGATCAGATCCTAGAGCCAAAAGATCCAGCCGGAAAAAATGTTTTAAACAAAGCCTACAAGGTAGAGATATAGAATTAGAAGTCTCTTGGCACACCCTGAATGTCTAGGAGTTCTGAATCTGGAAACTATATTCCTGCACATTAGAAAGTAGTGATTTCATAAATGCTGCAAGGGTGTGTGTCTGTGTGTATGTGAGTCTGTGTATGCAGTTTTCCCTTCTGGGGAGAATGTCCACAACTTTCATCTGACCTCAAATTGTTCTTGTGAGTTAACAGAGTTATGAACCATTGGCCTGTCTTCTCTGCTCACTAAAATGAGGAAACAGAAACTGGGATGTGAAGATAATTTCTCTGAATCATTACTGGTGAGAAAGAATTTACAATGCAACTCAGGAATCCTCAAACCAGCCAGAAAACCATTTGTTTACTTGGCCCCAATATAAAATGCAATTTTGGCAAGTGTAGTTTCTTGGCCACCATTTCTCCTTACCCAGTCTTCCTGTGCAGGTGCCTTGCTGCCTCTGAGCATACAGGTGGCGCCTCCAAACCCAGACATGCCCCATGGAAGAAGATAAGCATAGAGGCAATATGGAAAGACCCTAATCAATGGAAAGACCCTAATCCTTCCCAGATCCTGGTAGATAAACACAAATTCCAAATGTGTGCCATAAACGATGGGGCTTTTTGTTATTGCACTTTATTGATATTCATTTTATCTTAAAGAAATTCCCACTTTTTTTTAAATGTCTGAGATGTCTATGCTTTATATTTGGTGCTTTTGATAGTCACTTAAATTTAATACCTTGTTCCTAGTCCTGAAGGAAATCATACCCTTTTGAAGGGGTTCCCTGCAGGTTCTCTAGCCAGTTCAGATTCTAGACTCTGGACAGAGATAGGTGAGGATCATTCTTTAAGTGATCTTCTAATTGGTGGCTAAAAGACCAATGTGTAGGCAAGAGTCGAGGAGTCAGCTGTCATGTCCTGGCGGTCACGTTGGATGGAGCACAGTGCTAAAATGATAAGAGGACAGAGCTGTCAGGACTTCTGAGAACAACAGTGGAGTGGGAGAAAAGCATTCATTTGGTCATGATGGAGAAAAAGATGTGGGATGGGTAATCCATAAAACGGCTCAAGAAAAGGCACAGAGTTGTGAAAGTGTGTTACATTTCTGGAAGGGGAATATTGTTGTATCCATCAAGATGGTCCCTGGCTTTTAATGGAAACTCTATAAATATTTGCTGAATTAATGAGAAAATAAGTGGCTAAATAATTTTAATTACTAACAATGAAGGCTACCACTTATTGAATTACCCTTAGTGGCGTATTCAACTGAAAGCACTTTTCATTTATTATAATGCAGTTTTCCACAACTGGCATATGAGATAAGCATTATGATGATTCTCTTTGTGTTGACTTATTTATTTTATTGAAATAACACTGGTTTATAACACTATTAGGTTTTCAGGTGTACATCATCAGTATATACTTCATGATATTCTCAGTTTATAAGGAAGTTTAGTGGTGTCCAGAAAGGCAGGAGAGTTTATCCAAGATCACAGAATCAACATCAGGGCCAGATTTGTGTGACATCAAAACTTGTAATTCTGTGAACCTAATTCTTGTAAAAATATAGAATGTGTTGGAAGAGAGAAACGGTGTGAGTGTATTGGGAAAATCATTATGGACATAATGAGAAAGAACTTGAATGTCATGCCATGGAATTTGGATTTCACTCTGGTAGCAAAGAAAAGCCATCTCGAGTTTTCCCAGCATGGGTTAGGCAATATCTAGGCTGTTTTGAAAGACAGATGGAGGGTTGTGAGACACAGACTGAAATGTCAGGAGACTATATGGTGCAGAACCATTTCAGAGACATAAATAAAGCATCTTCTCTGATATTATTCTGTAATCTGCTTTTGTCTTAGTAAACAATATAGCACATGTGTATTTCCACATCAGCACATCGGCATCTGCCTCAGTCATTTTTTTTTTTAAGATTCATTTATTTATTCATATAGAACTGGGGTACAGGCCAGAGATCCGGAGGGTGAGACGATTCACCAGAGACAGAATGGGGAGTAGAACAGGCAGATCAATGAAGTACACTGCTGAGGGGAGCAGCAGGCAGGTCAGTAGAGGTCTGCCACGCCATGTGGATCTCCTCCGAGACAGAGGGAATTGAACTCGTGCAGAAGTGGCGTAAGCTTCTTAGTGCTGTGCTTTAACCCACTGCGCCACCAGGGAGGGCCAGCCTCAGTCATTTTTTTTTTTTTGGATAAAATTATTTTATGATAAACAAATTTAAATATAAAAAGCCCAAGAAATAAAATTGGGGCCCACATGCCTGTTTATGTACTTTCCACAACACTCAAGTCATGCTCAACATTTTTTCTCTTATACTTTTCCTCTCTCCACCTTATTTTGAAGCAAGTTTGACATTATATAGATTAACAAATAGTTCTGTATATCTTTCTAAAAAATAGCCAACTTTTGAAATCCAAACATATGATTACATCTGGTACAAACAACTCTAATATGTTAATACAATCCCATGTTGGGTTCAATGTTCCAATGTCCCCACCACCATCATAGGTTTGTTCCTGGGGTTTACGGAATCAAGCCCTATTAGTGGATATTTGTGCTGCTTACAATACCCCAGTGCTCAAAAGAGACAACTCTGTGGCTATGAAATACAAATTTTTCTTTTGCAGTAGGAATCTGGCAGTTTATTGATATTCTTAGGTACCTTTTGATAGTAACTAAGGAGTTTCACATTGTCTATCTTGGTCCTCATCTTCTCTCACACACCTAGGTTCAGGAAAGGGAGATTGTTTTAAATGATAACCTGGGCCATGTCCTCTTTAATCATTTTTTTGCACCATTAGATCTAGCAATGATTCTGGAATTTAAACTTTCTGACATCAATGAACCAAACATAGCATTTTGTGAGAAGTAAAATTAATTTCAATTTCAAAGTCCATTAGTAAAGTTGTATTGCAACAAAGTTGTTTTTTTTTTTTTAATGCATTGTTGAGAGCTATTTGTGGGCATAGAATTTAAGATCTATATTAATGATGAGAATCACATAGAAAACTTTAAAAACAGATTCTTGGAACCTACCCAAAAGATTCTGTCTCAGTAAAAGTCATGCATCTGCGTCTTCCAGGTCCAAGGTGTTCTGATCAGGGTGACTTTTTCTCTGACCTTCTGAGACAATGAACAAGAACTCTACACAGGGCATGCTAGGACAATCTGCAACACTGCATTCCCTTCACCACCCGCTTCTGCCGGTCATGGTCTCAACCCATGGTTTACTCAGTCTAGTATATGTAACTTGACCCTGACTAGTGTTTGAACCTGTCACTGCTTCTTAGAAAAAATGAGAAAGGTGGCTTGACACAGGCAGGTCATGCTAACCAGGCAGATATTTATTCATTATATGCACATCACACCTTTAGTCAGAGTCTGGATCCTATGCTTAAAATATAGATAATTATCCAGTCACAAAAATAACCACTCTGCTTCGAGCCTTTAAACAACACGAGGGAGGAGGGCCTGATGAACACTGAGGGCATGAGAGGAAAAGACGGAAAAAAAATAAAGTTAATAATGAAAGCATCTATTTTAAAGAACTTGAACATTGGTTTTCCAAAATAGAACATCTTGCTCCCATTTCCTCCCCCATTAGAATCAAAGTGCTCCCCTTTCTGCCAGGTTGTTCTGGGTAATGCCATTGCTTCCCCCTGGAGACTCAGAGTGCAGTGGGAGGAAAGTGTAGGCTTTGGGGAGACTGGATCTCAGTTTGGCCCTTCCAGGTGTGTGGATTTGCCAAGTGGTCCAGGAGTACTGAGCTCAGAAACTGACACCCTAATTTTTCCATTGGTTTGTGCTTTTGCTTGGATGGCCCTCCTCATAGCACTGCAAGCCCCACCTGTGACAGGAATCCCTTAATCCTGGGCCCTCCACCTGCCACATCAGCTATACATCAAAAACAAAACAAGAAGCAAAGTTTATAGAGCCCTGAAAAAAGTTAAATACACAGCTCCACACACAAAACAGGTAGTTACTATTTCACTCCTCCCGCCGTCCCAGGCACCCAAGCTACAATTCCTGCCATCTTCTGTGAATCTTCCCCTGCAAACGCAGTTCACATCCACCTTGCTGTAGTCACAGTGGAGTATTCCATTGAGCTCCTATCACTCTTGGTCCCCACCTCCCTTGTGTCAGCTCAGAGCCTCATCTCAGACATGGAGACCTTGTGTGAGGTTTTGTACTGGTGTCTCAGCTACTTTCTCCACCTCTCTAGTCTATGCTAGAGACAACTTCTGACTTACATCTGCACATCTCTTTTGCCTTCCAGAAACTGACACCCTAATTTTTCCATAAGCACTCAAAGCCCTGCAAGTTAGAGGTCACCTCCTTGAAGGTGTTGCACTCCAGCTGGAAGCCAACACTCCAGTCTTACTCAAATCTTTGCTGCTTGTCTGCAGTCCTCCTCACTTAAATTAATGCATCTATACATTTGCACAACACAAAATTTGCCAAGCTTGGGTTTGCGAGCATCTTCTTAAGACCAAAATGAGTGATTAAATAAAGGTTGCCAGTCTTCCCACGCTTCCTTTTTATTCCATCTTTGTTTGCTTTCCCTTGACCTTGCTTGTTCAAGTCTGGTTCTGTTTTACCTGGATCCTCAACCTTTGCTTACTTTGCAAGGCCATTTTGCTGTGTTAGCCAGTTACACAGTCAAATTTGCTTTTCTTTCTCTCTTGTCTCTTTTAATCAGCTGCTTCACTAGCTGGTGGTTGGCACAACAAAATCATGCTAAGTGCACATCTGTTCACATCTGGCACATAAAGGACTGTAGGTCACATTTATACAGGCAGCACAGCTGACTTCTCAGCAGTCTGGGGAAAGAGAAAGCAAAACTATGGTCTTAAAGTTCTCAGTATTTGATCAACCACTGTAACTGGGGTATGTCCAGTTGGCTTTCACTTTGGCGCAAGGAATAAAGACTAAGGCCAATTCAGATCAGGGAGGTGGCAATTTATCTCCTTTTGATTCCTTCTTCTCCTTTTGGTACATGAGCATAAAATATTGAGAGAGACTTGTGCATTCTGTTGTCTTGTAGGGTGTCCTCCTTCAGTTTGCTGAGGTCAGTCAATGTCAGCCTCTGTTTCTAAGCAGCAACAGCCACTGTCCCCAGCTTGCAGACAGGTGATGGTTTTACGAATAGCACACATTTTAATTGACTCTGCTCACTCTGGTCCTGGGTCTAAAAGAAAAGATAGGAGAATGGGAGTAAGGTTTTGGGCCCTGTTGGAAAGTTTAAAAACCTCACTCTGGTGTATTGGGGCGGCCTCCTGAGCTAAAGAAACAAAGTGACACCTCAAGTGAGTTGTGAGGGAAACACAGGCTGGTTTAGCTGGATTCTAAAATATGGTAGTATTGCATTTTTTCATTATATGAGATTTTTGTACACACAAAAAATGGAAGGGGATGCTGTTTATGAATGATTTTCAGGGGGAAAAACAAATGTTAAAGAAACCAAATAGCATCTACTGGGAACTTCCAACAAAATGTCCAACTCTTCGAAGACATTATTCTAAGGCACTTTTAATCGTCCCATCTTAGCATTTACCAGGCCTGCCCTGGCTTAGCTTCTGAGAGCAGAGGAGGTGGGTTGGGTGTGTTCATAGTAAGACTGTTGACTAAGGCAACTTTTAATCTTGATGAGTCCATATTTTATTATTTTTTTAAACAATTACAGTGTCTCTACTCCCCAAATTCTGTTCTTTAATTTGTCTCTGGTACCACTTTCTACTTCTTTTAGCATTTTTAATATGCAGAAGACAGTTAAATGCCATAAACTATGGTCAGAACAAACAGGGCCCAAATACCTTCCCCCAGCAGTCTTGATATCTGACATTTTTTCAAGAATTTGTTTTTCTTTTTACTTGGAATGGTTTGATCCTTGAGTGCCCCTGTCATCTAGTAGGGTACTATCTGTAGCCTTTAGCAATAAATATATCCCTGTGGAAATCATGTTTATATATATATACTGCTGGCTAGTTCGCAGTTCCATGTTCCGTGTTCCATGTATGCTGCCTCTTGTGACTTTCACATTGACTCTAAGGAGTAAACAAGTTGACATTGTCCATTTGCACATGAGGAAACTGCAGAGAGACTGCACGAGGTATCTGAGATCATTCAACAACTCGTGGTCAGATAGACAGCAAGCTTCACATGCCAACTTCAGAGGACGTTTGTTTTTTTACCATTTCACCTTTCTCTGATAACAAAAGAATGTATATGCAAGATCAGAGCCTTTGCATCTGGACCTGGATGACTTCATTGATGACTTCAATGGAATAGAAGCCTACACTCTACCTTCTTGCCAGGTCACATAGGGGAAGCTGTTTGAACATCAGCCTGGAAGATAACCAATCAGTGAAATCTGGGATCCTGCCTTCCATGTCCACCTGGGGAATGGAGAATTCTAGCACTGCAAATTGCCAGTAATTTAATTTTAAAGAGTGAAATAAATAAACATGTATATTGAATGCCAGAGAAGACTAGAAAGAGGTTGAAAATACTTCTTGGAGAAGCAGTGTGAAGTGGCATTTCAAAAGTAAGGGAAAGGATGGTGCAGGCTATCATCTACCCAGGAATGCACTTCTGGAGCACTTAACATCTCCTGCTGTATATGACACTAACACACAAGCTGTAAAAGAAGAAGTAGGAAAGTGGGACCAATCAAAGTAAAATTGTCTGCACCATAAAGGAAACAACAAGCAATAAAGAGACCTTCAGCCACAAAACAAACAATCAAACAAACAAACAAACAAACAAAACAACTTATGGAACAGGAGATAATATTTGCAAAGTTCATAACTAATAAGGGAATTGCTACCCAAAATACATTAAGAACTCCTACAACTCAATATCAATACAAACAAAAAAGTTCTGATTTAGAGAAGGGTGCAAATACCTTGAGTAGGTGTTTTTCCTCCCAAAAATTCAAATTGCCAACAGCTACATAAAAATGCTGGACATCACTAGTCATCAGAGGAATCCATGTCAAAACTTCAGTGAGGTAGTACCCACACCCCTTAGGGTGACTGTAGGAAAAAGAACAAAAAGCAGACAAAACCAAGAAGATAACTGCTAGAGAGAATATCAAAGTATCAAAACCTTTGTGCACTTCAGTGGGAATGTGAAACGGAGAGCCTGAACCTTGAGCGATTCCTCAACAAATTAAAGATACAACTATCATCGGGTTCAGCAGTCCCACTCCTGGATGTATATCCAAGCGGAGTAGTGGCAGGATCTTGAAGCAACATTTGCACTTATGTCCATTTAAGCCTTATGTATAATAACTGAGAAGTATAAACAACCTATGAGTCCATTAGGTTGATAAAGAAAATGTGACATTTACACACACACACACACACACACTGAAAAATTATTTGGTCTTCTAACAGAAGGAAAATCTTCACAAGCAACAACTTATATCAATCAAGAGGTCATTAAGTTATATGAAACATCCAGTTAGGAATGGACAAACATGTCATGATGAGAACTTACCTCACTAAGCTTTCTTTTTTATCTTGAACAGGGGAATAATGATGAAACCTATTTGGCAAATATGTTGGGGAGACATTAACACATTTTAGAAGTGATTACTGAAAGTGTAGACTTTGTTGGGGAGACATTAAGTAGAGCAGAGCTAAAATGCAAGTAATAAAAGAAAAATTCTCTACAAATGTGAACTTAGTGGCTAGATCTTTTAACCCTGAAATCATATTGTTTCGCTTACTAAAACATTTTTAAATTGAAATATAACTCACATGAGAAATGCGCAATCTTATATGTACACATAAATGAATAAAGATCTGTACATTGAGCAGAAAAATATGGGATTTCATTAGATAAATGGGGGTGCTTAAACAGACATTTCAAAAATAATGAATGTGTTCAACTTCACTAGTTATTAGGGAAATACATTTTAAAACCACAAAGTCCTGCCACTCTGCCACTCTATAGGCACAGGATTAGCTAAAGTGCAAAAAATATACAATACAATTGAGAGAGATGTAGAGAATCACTGCCCTTGTGTAAGCTAAAACAATTTTTATTTTAAGATTTATTTATTTGTACATACAGAACTGGGGTACAGGCCAGAGGTGCAGGGGCAGCGAGAGGCTTCACCAGAGGCAGAGTGAGGAGCAAAACAGGCAGATCGATGAAGTACACTGCTGAGGGGAGCAGTGGGGGAGTCAGGAGAGGTCTGCCACACCATGTGGTCACCTCCGGGGCAGGTGGGAATCGAACTCATGTGGAAGTGGCTTTAGCTTCTCAGTGCTGTGCTTTCACCTGCTGCGCCACCAGGGAGGGCCCGCTTAAACAAATTTTTTAACTGAGTATCACTTTTGTAACCCCACTGGTCTGTTCAGTTATTCAGACAACATGATAAACTATATCACTTACAATGACAGTAAATTCTCAATAATCATTTGGTAATAATAATCAGTATTATTACCATAAAGCTCTTAAAATGTGGGGTTGTTATGAATTATTTATGGCATGGTCAAAACTTAGCTATTGGCGCCATAATAAATTCTCAAAAATCATCAGAATAATTAACGAGACTTGAGTTTGCACAATTCCTGAGAAATTGCAACCACAGAAGTTGAGTGTGTCCTAACCAAGCGTGGCCTATTGAGAAACACTCAGAACGAGCCTGTCTGTGGCATTGTGGAGGCACCAGCTCTTGTATGTGACGTCCACCGACCCCGATTGCTGCTGTGAATGTGTCTGTAGTCACCTGTAGATCTGCGGGTGGAGCCCAGTGCGGGTGTTAAACATTCAGTGGCTCACGGTAAGACAGCTGTGAAAGCGAGGATATTAAATAGCTACCAGAATCATCTTTTGCAACCTTTATTTTTCTTGCTTATAGTTTCAGGGGATGAAGGTCACCTATGGGCATGGTCTCAGAATAGTATCTTAACTTTGGACTCAGATACACACCAAAAAATTCATGCCCAGCCCCAACCACCTACAGTAACCAAATTACTTACACTCTGAGACTTATTTTGTCCATGTAAAAATAACAATGGCACTAAGGTAATAATAATGTCACATACTTCTTAGGATTATCATGAGACTTAGATGAGGTGGTCTACTTAAAGCATTATATAATTTGTAGTTTATTAATTCAGTAATTTTTATTTGTATTTCTTTTTATTCTCAGCCTTGACTACATCATGTTTCTTAAATTGAGTTATAGTTCACATTGTGATAAATAATACTCCTTTGAAAATTTTAATTCAATTTTTTAAGTATATTCATAAGGTTACACCATCATCCTTACTGTCTATTCTAGGGCATGCTTATCACTCACCTGTAAGAGAAGCCTCATACTTTTTTTTTTTTTAAGATTTATTTATATATGTACAGAACTAGGGTACAGGCCAGAGGTGTGGGGTGTAAGAGGATTCACCACAGACAGTGGGAAGCAGAACAGGCAGATCGAGTGAAATACCCTGCTGAGGGAAGCAGTGGGTGGATCAGGAGAGATCTGCTGTGTCATGTGGGTCACCTCCCTGGTTGGGGATTGAACTCGTGCTGCAGAGGCTGCAGTAACTTTTCGTAGTGCTGTGCTTGAACCCCCTTTGTGTCACCAGCGAGGGCCCAGCCTCATATTTATTCACAGACCACTTCCTTCTCCCTTCTGTCCACAGCAAACATGAAACTGCTAACTCTATTGATTTGTCTATTCTGGACATTTTTATAGATACAGAATTATATGAAAGGTGGCCTGTTTTAGTCTGGCTTCTTTCAAGTGGTATAAGGTAACAAGCCATGCACAACATGCTGTAGCATTTTGGCATGTGTTGTAACATGCTGGCATACATTGTAGCAAGTTAATGCACATTGCAGGTATGTGCATGCAATCATATGAAGCATGTTTAAATGTGCTGTAGCATGTTGACAGACATCCTGGCAGATTGATGCATACCTTACAATGTGTCAGCACCTCCTTCCCTTTAATGATTGAGTGGCATCTGTCTACCTCAGTTTCCATATCCCTGACTATATGCTTAAGGAGAATTTGGAATTAGCATAGAATACTTAAGCAATCACAAACAACCACTTCTGTTCTTATTCCTGAGGTAGACAATTATATGAGAACAAGCATTAAGAAAATCTATTGTTACTTAAGATTGCAGAATTTGGAACCAGATGTCTGAGTTTAAAAGTGAGCTTCACCTTTTCTGATCTACATGTTTTTAAGCATGTAGTACAATTTCTTTCTGCCTTCATTTCCCCATCTATAATGGTATATCAATATCTCTCGTGTAATTTATTAAGAAGATTGTTTTAGATTTGTTTTACTGCAGGGGTGCACTGAATTCTCTTCATTCCTCTCTTTATGAGGAATAGTGGGCTATTCAGATTTTCTGGAAATCACTGACTTCCTCATCATTGTAGAAAGTTTTTGAAAGATACCCTCTCCCTTATCTCCAAGTACCATTTGACCTGCACAGATAAATACACACTCCAGGTATCATCTACTGCCCTGTGAGTACAACGACAGAAAACAATTTCTATTTTGAGAACAGTTTCATTCCTACCATTATAAATGGTCACCAGATGGACAACAGTTTTAAATTTTGACTAAGATGACTTTATTCGCCCAATTTTACTTTAAGTAATTGAACAGTTTTTGAAAAGAGGATGCCCATTAATGGTGTAAAAAATAGGGTTTGGCTGAACATATTTGCATCTCTATCTGTATCATCTATTTCTATCCATCCACTTATTTTTCTGCCACCACAGCTTAAATTGGAACCAGTCATCAAAATCTGCTGAAATCAATTGAAGAAGTCATTATGCAGGAGTACAAGAGTTGTATAGAATCCTTTATGTGTGATGGATGCTAAAGTGGGCCTCATTCATCCCCTTTTTCTTCAGAAGCTTGTTCTATTGGTCCAGATCACTAGACTGGGAGGAGGTATCCTGAAGATCCATTGACTGCAATCAGCCATGGAGGAAGCAGTCACCTGTTAAATTTAGATTTCTTGAATCTGCCAAGAGGCTGACACAATGATAAACAGCCACCATTTCTAGTAAAGGTTGAGAAAGCTCACTCATTCACCGTTAATTGCTTTGTGGTACTGAACCATAAAAATGGCAGCAAATCAGTCCAAAGCAACACCCAAGCATGTAGGATGGCCACCCATCTTGATGACATTAAGGTCATTTCATCCATCTCCATAGTGCTGGCTAATTGGCTAGTACCAATTTTAGGATACAACTTTTTGAGTAACTGAGGGACTGTGGGTACTTCATGGAAATCACTTACAAGGAGAATTTTCTCCCTCACTATTGCAGGAGTCAGGTAGGGAAAAGAGGCACTTAGTTTTTTTTATTTGTTTGGTCCACTTTCTCTCTGCTCTTCCCAAGGAGAAGAAATGCCGATGTAATTGATCAGATGTCAAATCACTGTTTGGGGCACATTGGTTAGTGGGACTGAAAACTCATAGTCATTAAAATATCCCCAAATACTTATTCTTTCTCTTTTCTCTGCATATGTCTCTCTTTTGGCCTCTCTGTTCCTCTCTCCTTCTTCCCTGCCTTGTAACACCTGGAATAATATTAGTAAGCAAAAAAACCTGAGATTGGATTTTGGAAGACAGAGTAGAAGAAGAGTAAGCTTTGGGTGAAAATAGAGCTCCATATGTTCAAGTCCTGCTTGTTAGAACTTTTGCATTCAGAGCTCCAGCTGTTGCTTAATACTTAAAATGTTTCATGCATATAAATTTTCCTTAAAAATTCATTACAAAGAATTTGTGTGGGTGGAAAATACTGCATCATTTGCAGGTGCTTGGCATAATGCTATGCTGTGGTACCTCCACCACCACAACCAGCACTTCACATGCCCACCATTTACCCTCATCTGCACGTACCTCTTAGAGAACATCTCAAGAATATTTGATAGTGACAGATTTTATATATATTTTTTAGATTGACATAGTTTATACTAAAAGAAGATCAATGCAGTAAAAATGATGAAATAATAATATCATGGGGGAAAATAACCTGAGCACCTACTTTGTAATTATTCCACAAGTGGTTATGATATTGAACAAAATGGTAAGAATCTCTGTCCTCATGAAGTGTATAGATAAATAAATGCATGTGTGTTATGTATGTATAAGGATAGGCTTACATATGCACAGATCACCATCTCATTATCTCTTGGCATGCTGAGTTTTTTTTTTTTTTTTGTTCTTGTTGACCATTTTCTTCTGGGTATGTATCACTTTTTCATGCTTATTTTCAGATCCAGTAAGTTTTGATTGCCTGCCAAACCTTGTGAATTTTACATTTTACAGCACTGAATTTTGTTGCTTTCCTTAAAGAATTCTGAACAAAGTTGGTAGAGTGGTTAATTTATTATATAATCGTATAGATATTTGAGAATGTAGATAAATAAATAAGTAAGCTATGTAGCCTGTTAGATGTTAATGACTATGTAGAAAAATTGAATGAAGACAGGTAACTAGGATATGGTTGGTTAAGGAGGGATAAGAAATTTCCAATAGGCTTTTCAGAGAAGGACTCACTTACAAGATAACATTTGTATAAAATTTCAAAGGAAGTAAGAAGCTAGACAGTGATGTCTGCAGCAAATACCAAGGGCTGGTGATAGGAATACCCCTGTCATGTTTGAAAAATTGTAGGTGGTGTGGCCACAACAGAGTCTAGAGAAGGAGGGAAGAAAGGAGGAAACAGGATATAGAAAAAAAAAAAGATATAGAAGGTTATAGAAAAAGAAAAAAATAGGTACAGTCTAGGCCAGGTTGAATTCATTCATCGTTTCTGATGCCTGTTTTGTATACAGCAAAATATACTACACATTTTTAAAAAATTGGTTAAATATATTTCATTTTTACATCATTTTTCATTTTGTGCACTTTTACATTTCAGTTGTAATCCCCGTGGACTTCCCCACCACAACTTCACCCAGGTGCCATCGCCATAGTCAGGTGTACTTTTCCTGCCCCAGTTTCATCCTATTTTAACTTCATAATTCTGAGTTTGGGCAAATTCTGAGTTTGGGCAAGTTTGGGCAAGTGTATGCATTCATGTCACCCACAGGTGTCATGCTAGGAAACGTTCCCATCACCTCCCAAGTTCCCCTCCACTAGTAGCAATGCGTGGCATCTGCCCCCTGTCACAAGAGGTTTGCTTTATCTAGAGTATATCCTATGGTCTAGAGTCTAAGGTTCAAACCTCCTCCCACTTGGAATAAACAGTAGTAAACACACAGCACTCTGGGTGAGTCTCAGAGGTGTCACAGTGATATCTTATTGTAAGAATATGCCAGAATTTGATATCCATTCACCTGCTGATGGGTCTTTGGGCTCTTCACACATTGGGACTATTAAAATAAATATGCTGTGAATATTTGCATGAGAGTTTTATGCATACATGCTCTTTAATATTTTCTCAGATAAACCTAGAAATGGAATTGCTGGGTAGGTTCTCTCTTTCTGTTTTACAGTATAGAAAACTGTCCAACTATTTTCCAAAATAGATGTATGGTTTTTCATAGCAACTAGCAATGCATGAACCTCCATTGTTCCACATTCTTAAGGACATTTGATGCTGTTGGTGCTTTATAATTTAGCCATCTAATAAGTGGATGGTTAGGTATATCATTGTGCTTACAATGTATATTTGTATGATGTAAAAATTATTTCTGTATTCTTATTATAATTTGCATATGTTCTGAAGACTAATCAAGTCCCCTTTTCAGTTTTTAATGGGTTGTTATTATAAAATTCAATGTTCAATGTATATTCTTATATTAATCTTTTGCAGCATAATTACTACACTAATAATAGCT
>NW_004567107.1:11547648-11563039 GCF_000260355.1 Condylura cristata | reverse complement strand
CAATTAAAAAAATCTAAGATGGCATATTTTTCAAATTAAATTTTTAATACTATATAGATATACATCTGGTTGTAGAGGTTGATCTTTGTATTCTCTTCGTTAAAATCCTTTAGTAGTTCTACTAGCTTCTATAATGTTTCCTTTGGGTTCCCTGGCTAAGACCTCTGACAAAATGTTGACTAGAAAAGGTGAGAATGCAAAGTGCATATATGTTATAAATCTCACAGCATGTTATCACTCTTGTAGTTGCTTTAAATTTATAAAAAATAAATTTATTATAATCTATTTTTTTTTCATTTCTATGTTCTCCATTTCTTTGCATGTTTCTATGTCCCCATCTGATGTCTTTTTTCTTCCATCCTTGAAAATGCCATGCATTTAACAATTCTTTAGGAACATATTCGTTGTGGGAAATTTTCTCAATGTTTACTAGTGTGAAAAAAAATTTTTTTTTTCCATGAGCTATGGAATTCTAGGTTAATACTTATTTGCCTTCAGGAGTTTGAAGTTTTCAATGTGTTGTCCTCAGGTTTCCATTTTTATAGACAATATATTCCTGTTCTTCTCTAAGTTAAGTATCTTTTTGCCTTTGTTGTTTTTAAGAATTTTATCTTTATCACTGGTTTGCAACAATTTGATGATAATATACCTGCATGTGGTTCTTTTGTTTCTATTTCCCCCCCTTTGGGGAAGTTTGTTGAGGTTTGTATATATCTGTATTTATTATTTTGGCCACATTTGAAGAAGAGTGGTTATCTCCACAATTATGTTTCTTTTTCCTCCTTTCTTCTCTTTATTGAGTTTTAATTACCATGCTTGTTATTGTTCTGTGGGATACTGTTGCTTTCTTTATTTTTTCTCAATCATTTTGATCTATAGGCATTTAATTTGGACAACTTCTCTGGTTATGTCTTTTAAATCAGTGATTTTTCTTCAGTTTTTAAGCCAGATTGATGAATATTTCATTTAAGGTAATGACTCTTTCATTATTATGCCTGTATGTTCTTTTAATTCCTTAAGCACATTTATAAAATTTGCACCAGCTAATTAGGAGTTCTTGTTTTCTAATCTGATCATGTCTTGCCATTATGAGTCTTTTGTTGTTGTTGACCATTTTCTTCTGGGTATGTGTCACTTTTTTGTGCTTATTTTCAGATCCAGTAAGTTTTGATTGCCTGCCAAAACTTGTGAATTTTATAGAACTTAATTTTGTTGCTTTCCTTAAAGAATTCTGAACAAAGTTGGCATAGCAGTTAATTTATTTGTTGGTGGGTAGATAATTCTGACGCCCATTTAAAGGTTAGTTTTCTTTTGCAACACAAGTTTAGAATGTCTTTTAGAGCATCATATGGCTGGAGCTTAGGGTCTTTACCAAATGATCTCTGTGTTCATGAATATCGCTGTACTACGGCATGGGAGAGCCATGTAACTTAGCTCTCAGATTCTCTTTTCAGTTGTGCTTTGTACATGACTTTATGGAATTAACATGTACAGATTATATTCAGTCAGGATCCAAGAATTCTATAGTGACTTTTGAAGTTCTTGCTTTGTCTAGCTCTCTCTTATCAAAATTCTCCCCTGAACATTAGTCTAGTTGTCTCAGTTTCTCTGAACTCTGGTCTCTGTTTATTCAACTCAGTGAATCTACTGGACTGTGCTTGCTTGCTGGCATGAACAATTGCTCCAGACTGAAAGTTTGGATGATCATAGCTCACACTTTGTTGGTTTCTCTGCTCAGAAGTCATCACCAGTATTACTTATTTGTCCAACATCAAAATAAAAGATTATTCGTATTTTGTTCAGCTTTCTGGTTGTATGCAGTGTGAGGAGAGTTCTATAGCAGTTACTCCTTCATTGCTGAACGCAGGAATCCCTCAATCTAGTTCAGATTTTACCATTGAGAGTCATTTCAGCCATGAGGACTCAACATCAACATTTGTAGGGTGTGACTGATGGATTTTATGATCCCATCCTGTCCTGACATGCTATCTTTATAACTCCCTCCCATGGTTCAATAAACAAAACAGAACTGTGATGAGCTTTGTAGTAGAGTCACTGTGAGCTTGGCTGATTTTAGAATGGGGATATTCCACATTAAGGGGCAGGGAGAACGCTACTAAAGACCGTGGGAGGCCACTAGGCAGTTAGTCCATGGACATAAATAAGTGAGCACTGCCGAAGTTTTTGACAATGTGGAGAGGAATGCATTATGATTCATAGGTAGAAAGTGAATGTTCTTCAAATGCCTGGTAATATTTGTCAACCCCAGTGGATATTAAGAAAGTTTTATAGACTGTGCTTTTGTTAAGTTCCTTCCTCAGCCAGAGGCTAACATCACTTCACATTACACATTACTCTTCCTTTGGCATAGAGGACCATGATCACAAAAGGGACAGATTATAAGTAAGTGTGACCCCTACTCTTAGTTTTGCTCAAAACAATCTGCTACTATCAGAAAGCAATCTACCTTCTTATCCTTGGTCTCTCCACTATAAAAGATACATAAAATTATGTAACTAAATTCAATATTGCTTAATTAAAAATGGCAAGTATCTATAACTTTTATAAGATCTATAAGGGACATATAAAATACAACGTGAGCGACATAAATTGCTATATCAGTAAAAGTGCTCAACAGTTCTATTTTGGAAAGTTTTTCTTGCATTCCAAATGTTTGTACAAATTCATGGTAGCTAAATATGGTTCCAGAAGAGGCCATATTAATACAGTGAGTTTCAAATTTGACAGTGTAACTGGAATGCATATGTGTATTTGTATGTATTTTTTTTGACACCGATAAAACTACCAATAAAAGAAATATGCAGGGTTCTCCCTGGTGGCACAGCTAGTTAAAGCACAGCACTAAGAAGCTAAAGCCACTTCAGCATGAGTTCGATTCCCCACCCAGGAGGTGACCCACATGACATGACCTCTCCTGACCCACCTGCTTCTCTCCTCAACAGTGTATTTCAGTAGGTCTGCCTGTTCTGCTCCCCACTCTGTCTCTGGCAAATGTTCTCTCCCCCCACACCTCTGGTCTATACCCCAGTTCTGTAAGCATAACTAAATACACTAAAAAATATATATACATAATTATCAGCCAATTTTCTTTAAAGAGTGAAGTTACTAGGTAGAAAAATAAGGTCAACTTATATTTACAGCTATTCTGAAATTAAAGCTACTTGCTTAGAAAAAGACCAGTTCCAACAGAGAAATATCCTGGGGGAATATGCTGCTGATTTTTTTTTTTTAGATTTATTTATTTGTGCATACAGAACTGAGGTACAGGCCAGAGGTACAGGGGCGGTGAGAGGATTCACCAGAGACATATTGGGGAGCAGAACAGGCAGACTGACAAAGTACACTGCTGACAGGAGCAGCGGGTGGGTCAGGAGAGGTCAGCCATGCCATGTGAATCACCTCTGGGTTAGGGATCAAACTCATGTTGAAGTGGCTTTTTTAGCTTCTTAGTGCTGTGCTATTTAACCTGCTGAGCCACCAAGGAGGGCCCAATAAACTGATTATTTTTAACTATTTTGAGTCTCTATGCTTTATAAAGAAAAAAGTGAAACTTTAACCTGCTGAGCCACCAACGAGGGCCCAATAAACTGATTATTTTTAACTATTTTGGATCTCCATGCTTTATAAAGAAAAAAGTGAAACTTTGAGTGTCAGTATTTATGTCTTAGGATTTGGGGTATAAATTTGATTGTTTTTGTAATATGTGAATATGTTACAAAGAAGGTGAGAAAGAATCCCATCCCTCTCGGCCACTGGATTGTGAAGAGAGGTGGTCATTCCAATGTGACAGGCGGAAGATAATGGTCCCAAAGAACAATCAGAGGCGGATTCTGACAATAACTTGTGACTGTGGTGTCACAAGATAAACCCCACTTCTCTAGTAATTTCCATGTTTGGAAATAATAGAGCAGTGCTGGATGGATCAAGTTCTCATCCTATGTAATATTCATCTTATATTTGAGACAAACATAGACAAACTAATTTATCCATGACAACTAGTATTCTTAAGTTTTGAATTATTTGTCCAGATCTAACTCAGACGATGCTGCAACTTTTAAATATACCAGAAATAAACATAAAGTTCTACCCACACCTTAGCATGTATTCGTTAATCAGAACATTCATTTTTTCACAAAGACACAGAATGGCATAAATCCTGTGTGAACTCCAGCTTATCAGTTATTTGTATTCTCGTTGCCAGTATAGTACCTCTGACTGTAAGATACTGACATTGTATTTGCAAAGGTTTTTTTTTTTTTTTTTTTTTTTCTAATTCACTCCCATGCAGTGCCTGAGTGGGTATCTCACTGGGTAAAACGTGCTTTTGATAAGAGAACCCCTGATAGAAGAGCTATCAGGGAACAGGAGAGCTAAGTAGAAGGGTCTAGACAGGACAAGGAGAAGCAGCTTCTGGGCTTAAATCAAGGAGAGATCTGCATGACTTAGGATGGCATGAAATCTGATGATGTGATGCTTTATTAAATAATGAGCACAGGTCAACAGAACCTGGGTGCTGAGTTGTTACGTGTAGTGAGTTATCAGTAACAAGTTTTTACCAGTGCTATGTGATGCTGGTTCATATCTGTAATGTGGTAGGTTATTAAATTATGTAAAGATCAAATGAAAGAAAGCAGAGCAGTCCTGTTTGAAGAATAAAAGTTATAATATATAGGAATATTATTAGGAAGGAAAAATTCCTCTTAATTTTCACATCTTGATTCCTTCAAAGTTTGCAACATTTAGTGGAGCTGAATGATTCTGAAGGAAGTAGTTATCTGTAGTTAATATGAGGTAAGAACAAAATTGCCAAAATATAGTCAAACTCTGACCATCCATCATCACTCTACAGTTGACCCCCTGGTCTATACCATTGAAACATCAACACTAGATGCTGTGCATCATCAAGTCAGTTCTGCATGGTGGTGCCTGTGTTTGGTCTCCCTGCTCTTTCTACAGCAGCCAGAGTAGCCTTACTGAAATAAACCCAGGTCACATAACAGTTCTTCCCAGAGCCACTTAAGGGTCACCCTTCCTGCTCCAGGGGAAAGGTAGCAAAGTACAAAGTGATGCATAGCCCAACTGCTGATGCTTCCTCTGGCCTTGTCCATGTGCTTACTCTGTTCAAGCATCCCTACATGCCTTGTGACTGACACCTGCTCTTTCCTCCACTCAAAATTCTCCTTTCCTGCAAGCGTCACATCTCTTACTTCTGGAGTCTTGATTTATTCCCCTGAGATTTCCTAGAGATTCCACATAGAATTTTCATTCCCCAATATTCCTTATTCCTTTTATCTACTTTTTTTTTCAACACCCTACCCCTTATCTGTAACTCATATGCCTTTTAAAACATCTTTAACTCATTAAAAAGAAGTATCTGTCCTCTTCCAATAGACTATAGAGAAGATGGATTTTGTGTCTGTTTTTACTTGATTGAGACCCTCTGGTCTAGAAAAATGACTAGCCCATGAATGATACCTAGTACATATAGTTTGAATGCATTGATACATACAAAGGAAAGGAAGAAATAGAAGGAGAGAGAAATGAAGGGCAAGTCATACCTAGAACTAGCACTTCAAATCACTCTTAAGAGGAATAATCCTTGCCTGGGGAAATAAACTAAACTCTCACAGGGACAGTATATATAGGACATGGATGCCTGAATCACCAGAAGTACATGTCACAATTTGACTGAGATTCTACTTCATACAACATAATTCCTAACAGAGACAGTGCCCTCCAATGGAACATTCAGCATGCACTGCATTCGCAAGGAATGTTTACTAAATTGAATTATTGTAATGGTATAATTGGCTAACATAAAAAGTAACTTACTAGATGTAGAAGTTCTAATGGTGAAATAATTTTCACATGATGTTAGAATGTTACTCTAGAGCTTAAAAGGGTTATTAATGTTATTTGTATATTTGTCTATCTTACTAAACTCGAAGACACTTGAAAGGAGGCAAAGTCATATTTTATAAATGTGGCAAACTTTTGATGGACAAGTGAGTTTATGTCTCTAAGAAATATTCAGGTCAAATATTATTTTTATAAAACTGGAGCTCCGAGGAATGAGTTTTCTGCCAAGCTAGCAAATGGCAAATTTGATATTTGAATTAGAGTTTTCACTAATTAATTCCATCATATAATATTTATACTCCTTATTCTAGTGTTCCTTATATTACCTCTCTAATAGAAGTAGGAACATGTGTCCATTTTTTTTTTTTTTTTTTTTTTTGCTTACTGTTCCAACTTTCAATCACCTGGATCATTTTTAAATATGCCTGGACACTGTAAAGCATGTAATTCCTCCTGTGTCCCCTTCCAAGTCTCTCAGGTCAAAGATTTTGCAAAGCCCCTATAATTGTCAGATAAATAAAATCACATTGCTCATAATTACCAGGGACAATTCTGTGTAATTAGATGTTAACTGTAGTGTCCCCTCTCCTTTATGACTCCAAATAAATACCTGTTCCCGTCTCAGTCTGGGAAAACCTTGGTTGGAAATGTAACTGCTTTGTTGCTCTCTGTGTAATTAACTATCATTAAAAGCCACTAATTAGATCGTAAGTTTTAAATAAGTTGCCCTAATTACCTTTGGTACATGGTGCATTGAGTCGGGAGGCCAAGTCCTTCAGAGCCAAGAAAACTTGGCTCTGTCACTAAGAGAATTAACAGGGCGGTCAGGTTGCTTTTTTCCCCATTCATAAGTGGGAAAATGTGAACACTGGGAATGGATGGGTAGAGGCTGCAGTAAGTATGGAGGATGAATTATGTGTACCTGGACAAGGCCAGCCGGGGACTATCTTAAACTGTCTCTCTGAAAACTGCTCTCTTGTGTGCATGATGGAATCTTAATGAACGTCATCTTGGGACAGAGCCTGTCACATGTGAAATACCATGAGCTACTGAATGAATGGCTGGATGAATGAATGAATGGATGGGTAGATAAATAAATAAATAAATAGACTGGAGGCAACAAGGCATGGCAGTAAGAATGTCAATTTTGAAATAAACTATTTGTAGATTTGAATCCTAACTCACATACCTACTAACCTAGGGAAGCTCTATGATACAGTTTTATCATTTATAGTAAATTTATAGTAAAATATGGTTCCACACACCTAAGTGGTAATGAATTAATGATAATGTGAGTCTAGTATTTCCACAGACCATACTCTCAACAGAATACTGATGATGATGGTGGTAGCGATACAAATTACGAAGTTTAGAATTTCTCAAATGAGCCCATCTAAAGCTATCCTGTGTTCCTTTTTCATTTTTACTTTAAGTTCCAGCACCCCTAGCCCCAATGCAATGCTAGCACCCACACATTAGCAAAGAGGCAGATTTAGAACATTTGGTAGGCCCTTGGCTACTGCTTTTATTATTGGAATAATAAAAGAAGATAATGCAGGCCCAGCTCTAACAAGGGCATGACCAGATTAGGCTGTGGTTTGTGAATGTAACACCATGTATGTTGTAAAAGAGGCCTTTACAAAGTAATATGTAGAAGGAAACCCCAGGGGACTTAACAAAATGGGTGATGCCACTGAGCCATATACTGAGTCACTATCATTGTCATTGTCGTAATCAAAGTATTTAATACATGGCCGTGAGCACCAGCAGCTATAGCAACAATGATAATAATGGCAAGGTCAGTAGCTGATATTAATTGATCCAATAACATAATCTAAACACTACATGGCTCTTGATGAATCATGAAAACAAACATACATGTAGAAATAAAAAAAAAAGGAAGATTCATAGAGATTTCATTACATGTCTACTTTTGCAAACAAAAGTTTGTTTATAGCAGAGTGAACATTCAGATTTCACGATATGTTCACAAAACTGGGGTTCTTGGTCTTCCCCATGGTGAAAGGGGAGCAGAGCATTATGAAGCTATCAGCCCAGTCAGGGAGCTGACCCACATGGCACAGCAGACCTCTCCTGTCTTCCCCCATTGCTCCCCTCAACAGTGTGTGTCAGTAGATCCACCTGTTCTGCTCCCCACTCTTCCTCTGATGAATCATCTCACCCTCTGCATCTCTGGCCTACACCCCTGCATAAATGAATAAAAACAACAACAACAACAACAACAACAACAACAACAACAAAAGAGTGTTCTTAAGTCTTTCTTTTACAATGGCTAGTTGTAAGAGTGGTTTGTTTTCATTTTAGACATCTGGTCATCGGGAGAGCCACAGAAATGTCTCTACGGGTATTTTCCTCTCTCTTTCTCTTTCTGGATATCAACGTCTGTGTCCCACGAAAGTCAGTGAAAAACTAGGTGGCTTTCAGAAGCCTTCCAGCTGCACATTTCTCTACTTGACTTTTCCTACTGTGTAAGAGTTGTATGGGTAAGCCAGACCTTCCCATCCCATGCATACTGAAGCCTCCTTGAAGTCAAAACAAGTTTTCTTACACTTTCCAATGCACTAGGTATAGAGTTAAATGGTAGAGAGTCTCCCCTGACAGATGGGTAGGTGAGTAGGTCAGTAAGTAGGTAGATTATGTCAGAAAAATGCATGACCATCAGTAACACTTGTGAGAACACACAACAAATAACATTTTCCATCCTCATTTCTCAAACTAAGTGTTATCATCCTTGGAACATTAAGGATATCCTTCAGGGTATCCTCTGCTTACTATGCAGATGTGTTTTTCATATGTGCCATGTAATATCCTTACATTGACAAGGGAAACTATATTGAGTTGTTGTTCATGTGTGTGCATTGCTGGTGATTTTGTTCTGTCCACTTGCTTCAGACCTATAGATCCTGGTCAGGTTTATGTGCATACATCTTAGGTCTTTGTCCAGGAGCAATGTGATTTGGGTCTATTAGCCTGCAGGGAATGAAGATGAAAGGGTGCCTTTTCCTCTCCACTGCCTGGCACTCTGACATTCTAAACAGATGGAGTGTTGCAAACCTGCAATCATTAGAACTGGTTGTTAGCACAGCCACTGCCTACTAGTCTTTCCAAAACTGAGTGTCACCCCACTCCATTTACATGCAGTGTGACAATGGGTGTCTCAGCTTGGGCTCCCTAAGACTGTTTAATTCAAATGTTCAGTAGAGACTCCATAGGATCTCTGAGACCACATTTGCATTTCCCTTGGGACAAAATGTAATCACCTCAGGTGGGATCAGATACTCATTCTCAGCCCAGTGGTTTCTATGTATTTATGTCCTTGTGTAATTTCTTCACTTAAGTGGAATCTAGATCTAGTCTCTTGCTTCTAATAAATATCCCAATGGTCAGGTTTTTAAGGGTACCTGTTCATAGCCAATTTGGGAGTTACTGGCATAGGAATTCCAGGAAAGATGGGGATGTTCTAGCACATCAGTTTTAAAACCTAGTTTCATTAAAAAAAAAATGTTTACTCCTTTTTCAACAAATATATGATGAGCATATATTCCAAGAATGCTATCAACTAGAAGGTAATAATTTATAGATAAAGGACATGACTTCTATTCTCAGTATATAATTACAGTACTCTGTGGTATATTCTGATTGGCCTGAGCCCAGATTCCAGTATAGGAGATTCAGAAAACTCAACCTCGTGAAGGATGGGACATAGAAAAGAAAGGGTTTTTGAAAGAAATGAACACTAAGATCATACTTAAATGAAGGAAAAAATAATAGCATCCAGCCAGAAAGAGCTGTAGGGGAGAAATTTGAGGCAGTAAGAGAAGCATTTGCAAAAGGTTTTAACTGCTGACTGGTTTTAAAAATAATGGCTAGTAGGAATACAGGAAACTTTCTGCAACAGAGTCCATCATCTGCCTTTATGATGCAGACAGCCATTAAATCCTTATTGTTTTACTTAAAACTATGAGTGGACAGGAAATTAGCTTTGTCCTCCTATTTAGTCATCTAATGACAGGAAAAGAATTCTGACATGAAGGAGGGGTATGGAGTTGCTCTGTTTCTGTTTAATTTGGGATAAACCTATGAGTTTACTTAAAACTTTAAATATAAGAAATGTAGATGACTTAAAATAATGCTAGAATAGCAAAAAAAATAATAGTAATTTTTTTTTTAAAAAAAGCAAAACCCTTGCTGAAGAAATAACCATCCCTCTGCAGAGATTACTCTATTTCTGTCCAGTATGAGGCAGAGGGATAGTTTCTATCTCCCTGTTTTTCCCTTCCTCCAGGGACTTGGAGCATAACTGTGGGGACGTTTGAAATGGGCTATCTGTCTATTCTTTTTGAGGTCTGAATGATAAGTCAAGCGGAGAAATTGAATTTTTCACTTCTCTAAACACTTTTGGCCCCTAGGAACAATGGAAAAGGTCAAGAATTTTGAAGCACGTTCTTCCCCAGGCTATAGGATCAACACTTCTTTTTTAAAAGGTTGTTCCAGTCCCAGTGAGGCAGTTGGTCGTGAGGGAGAATATAAACAGCTGTTTATGTCCTCTGTGGTGGTATGCAGCTCTCTTGGGAAGCTCACCCTGAAGACAATTTACCTACAGAGTTTGTTTCTTTCATTAGGGCAACTGAGGATGAAAGAGACAAGTAATTGTTGTGAAGACTTTTTCATAGACTGTTCTCCATTTTTAAATTTTTTTTATTAGCTTTCTTTCTTAGTTTACTTCCCTCTGCCAGCTCCATCTTTCTTCTCTTTAATTTTTCTAGCTAGCCTTCTGATCAGCTTTTTCAGTTTCCTTTGTCCACCCGTGTCATGGGCATATAATTATGATCCCTAACTTTGGTATTCTTGTTCTTACAAATTTCCTTCCCTTTTGTAAGCTGAGCCTCATAACTTCCATCTCAAAAAAGGAGTTTGATAAAGAATTATACACGGTCACTTCTAAGAGGAGGATCTCCTTGATCCTTCTCATGGAACCATTCTTCCGTGAAGAACCTCAAGTGACAGGCAAGTCATTGATGTCTACAGCTAGTAGCTGGGGACTTCTGAACTTCCAGCAGAATGTGAATGATCTGGAGGAAGATACTTTTCCACTTGAGTCTAGATATAACTTTTTTTTTTTGCCATTTTTTGATTACAGTGCAATGAAAAACTGTATGCCTACCTGTATTCCTGACCCATGAAACTGTGAAATTATGTTTATTGTTTTAGGTCACTAAGTTTCAAGGTAATATGTTATGCAACAATAGATAATTAATGCAACCCATGTCCTTTCATGCCCCTCTTCTTCACTGGCTCCTTGTACTGTCAATTTTTTTTTTCTGTCTTCTTAGTTCTATGTACACAGATTTCAAATTTGAACATGACATTGAGAACTAAAGAAATCCAAATGCTTTGCTCTGAGAACTAAAGAAATCCAAATGCTTTGCTCTCAGTAACCATCAAACTAAATCGTATCTGCAAACATAATCTGCATAATGTAAAGGTCAGCATCCCTGCCCTCCCTTTAATTGTACTTTTTGGTAAATATCTGTTCATTTGATGGATGTCAAACAAATTTCAGTAAAAGTATTTAATGGACACCTACTATCTTTAATACATTGTATCAGCTGTCATATAGGACAGAAAAATGAATAAGATATGCTTCTTGCCATCAAAGATAGTGTCATTTGGAATAAAGTGAAAATGAAGTATCCCCCTATAAAAAAGATATTCCTAAGAATCTTTGTATGTTAAGAGGAGAGAGAAATTGTCCTCTATTGGGTGGGTCAGGGAGGCTCTGTAGAGGGAGCATTTCATGCTGAAGGATGAGCTAAATGTGTGTATGCTCATTCAGTCTTCTGTGAATTTCCTCTCCATTTGAGAGCCCAGCCCTCTAACATGGCACATAAGAACAACTTCCACTTCCTATTCAGGGAGCAATCTGAGCTGTGCGTCCTCTCAGCCACTCTCAAAAGTCATTCTAACTAGTAGCTTGTTTATATTTTGATTCCTCCCCAACACTCACTTCTACTGTAGCCTTTCTCAGATTAATACTAAATTATTTTTTTGTTAACTGAAGGAAAAATATTGTTCACAAGGGACAGGTCAGTTCATTAAGTTCCAAGTTTACTTTATGGAGTCAGAACAGCTTGTGAAGAGTTAGGACAATACAAGTGGTAGGATATCCGAAAGTTTCTGTGCCAAGAAAGAGAACCATTTTGAGAAAAAGTGATTTCTGACCATAAACCACTCTGTTAATTATTTCCACATGATCAAGCTAGTTGGTTTCTATTTTCCCCCTTTTCCTTGTAGCCTTAGAACAAAATTGTGAAGATATTTGAAATGAATTGTGCATCATTCTGCTCAGCCCAGGCTTTTCATTGAACTTTGTAATGTGCATGTCTGTTTGGAAAATGATGGAGTGGGTTTTGCATTTCTAATCTTTACAAATATGTTTATTCTTCAAATAGAAAGGATCTTCTTATTTCATTTGGGGAGTAAACATATTTATGGAGATTATTAAAAAAGTAAATAGTGCATACTTTTGGACTTTGTTCTTCCAAGCAATAATTTTTATGAGAAACACAAAAGCTAAATGCTTCAATTTGTCATGCCTATTGTCATGTGCTGTTTTTATACAAGCTGCCTCATGAATTATATTTTTTCCAGTTTTATTGAAACATAATTGACTTAAAACATTGTGTAGGTTGAAGGTGTTCAGTGTTGATTTGACACTTTATATATTGCTCACTTGTAAATGAGCATAGTCAAGCCACTTAAAAGTTATCCCAGTTTTCAATAATAACCAAGAAAAGCCTTTGAAAAACAGAAGCTTTAAAATTACTTGTATTGCTGACATAGTAATTCACATCCCTGAAAATATATTTTTTCAAATCATTTGCAATTAGGGCATATGTTGGAAATAGCATAAATGATCAACAATAGGAAAAACGATAGTGTATATTGTGCTTCATAACCAAAGAAACCTTACATAGTGATAAAAATTGTAAGTAGGAAGATATAAAAATAATTGTGAACATTTTCATATAATAGTAATAAAATTATATATAAGTACTAATTAAAATATGTACTTTGTTTACTTGCAAAGTAAGACATAAACAATTATAAACTAAAATCAGCTGTTGTGTTTTAGTATGTATACTTATGTATATATTAATATGTACATGTGTGTATGCCTATATACTGTAATATAATATAATGTTTTGACTCTAAATTTGGGGCCTGATAAATCCTTTCGGGGAGTTATCTTAGGATTTGTAGAATGTTCAGCAGCTTCCCTGACTTCTACCTCCTAGATGCAGGTAGAATTTGTCCAGTTGTAAAAACTGAAAATGTTTCCAGACATTGCCAGATATCCCTTCATAAAAGCATAGGGTAGGGGTGTGGTGAGAACAAATTAAGTCCTGCTTGAGAACAAGTATTTTGAGAACATGTTTTACATTTTTTTTTTTTTTTTTAAAATTTTCCTTAATTTAAAAAAAACAACAACAACAAAAAACTTTACCCTTGACCTAGCATTCTCTGTAGCAGCTTACCTAGCTGAAATCAGCAGTGTTCTGGTTGTATCAGACAAGGGAGTAAAGCACTAATGCGTGATGACCTGCTTAGGGATGTCAGGAAACTTCACCATTCGTCTGAGTTCTTGCAAAACAGGGGATAGAAATCAGTGCATGTTACATAAGAATATCTTCTACTGACACTGCAGAGTATTTTTATCCTGGTGGAAGTTGCCTCTGGGCTCTAAAACCTTCTGTCAGAGAGTAAAGAAAACTAATTGCAGTGAAATATCTTTTCAGGCAACCTGCCTATCACCTAGTTCTATGGGAAGGGGAAATGCACATTTCCTTTAGAAAATGCCTTCACGGAACTCAAGCCCCTTAGGAATTCTTTTTGGGGCCAGGAAAACTTCGACACAGTGTAGAAACTTTAGTTCAATTCAGAAAATATTTAAATTCAGGGAGCTATGAAGGAGTATACCTTCTCCTGGCTTGACCTCTTATTTTATATTCAGGGTAACTGCAAACCGGAGAAGTCACTTGCCAGTTCACTATCCCTAATTAGTTGCTCAGCTTAAAACTTCACCTGAATTTTCTTATCCTACTGGCAAACTTTGTGTTTAAAAGACCATTTTCCATTGTTGCAATCAAACATCATTGGGAAAGAACTTTTGAGATGTTAATATCTTCCACAGTTTGACCTATGAGTTGGTGTTCAGGTAGAATTCAGAATATACTGTTCATCCATTTAGTGAATAAGGGTGGATTGAGTATTGCATGCCCTGTTTTGTGCCACAAAATGGGTTTGTAAAGTAGAATAAGCATTTTTTCCATTGCAGCTATTATCATCACCCCCAACATTCTGCTGTACACATCATAGGCACTCAGTCAATGCTGAATGGAGACCTGGAATAGAGTTAGCTTGGCTCCAGATTCTTAAAGCTTTCCATCTGTCTTCCTTGGAACATATCCTCTGTTCCTCACTAGTACTGAACTTTCCAAATCTCCACATCATGGTGGCTAAATATGTGTTAATGTACTCTCAATCACCCCATTACAAAGACAAAACAATACTAGAACATTTTAATTTGAAAAACAGGAAACTCTAGCAATCTGGTTATAAAAGTATAACAAATCACAATTCAACTCTGCAACACCAAACACTGGACCTTGAAATGACTATCAATAGTTCCTGAGTTTTCTTGGGGTTTCTATTGGCTACATTTGACTCTATGACCTTGTGTTGCAAGACTGGAACCTCTTAGTACTCCCAGTTTCTTCATCAGTTTATTAGGGATGGAAGCACTGTTCCCAGTATTCATTGTGCCAGAGGACACATACAGTGTTGACTGTATGTTAATATGAGGCACTAGTTGTTGGACTGTATAACTATAGAACTTTGCAAATCACTAATATCTGAATATCTAAGTGGCTAGCTGTCTAGATATATAGATATCTATAGATATAGATTTATAGAGAGAAAGAAGGTACAAAATCAGCATCTTTTTTTTTTTCATGATAAAGCGCATACAAGCAGATCAAATACTTCTGTCTGTGTAACAAAGATACTACATTGTATGCATTTAATCCAGTCCAAGTTGATTGTCTTTATCCTAATCAGGATACATGAATTAGTTTTTATAACTGGAGTGAATAACTGGATTTAAAAACGGAAATAATAAAAAAATGTGGGTCAGTAATGTGTTGGTTGATTTTCTTAGGAGAATGCCTACATTAAGAAAGGATGTGCGGATGTGAGGGCGATCTGGCTGCGACATCTGTCACCCCATTGATCGCCAGGGTTGATTCAGCTGATCTGGCTGGCTAGGCGGGTGTTCCCTTCCTCCCTCACCGCTCCATGTGCGTCCCTCCTGAAGCTGCGCGCTCGGTTGAAGAGGACGGCCTTCCCCGAATAGAGACGGACCGGTCTTCGGTCGAGGGTATACGAGTAGCTGCGCTCCCCTGCTAGAACCTCCAAAGAAGCTCTCAAG
>NW_004567107.1:11524361-11546680 GCF_000260355.1 Condylura cristata | reverse complement strand
AGGGAGGGAAATGCACGGGACTATGGTGGTGGCACAGGGGTGATTTGGTGATGGGAAACCCGCGGGGATTACAATCGAGATGGAAAAAAAAATGTGCAAAATGATATAAAAATAAACTTTTGTAATAATTTAAAAAAAAAGAGGATGTGCAATATATTACTTATTGAAGAGCTCTCCTAGAAGACACCTGTGGGATAAGCAGGAGTGGCTGTGGGCTACCGGTGGCCAGAGACATGGCTTTACAATGCATATATGTGCAATATAGAGCTAGTTTTAATTTGTGGGAAGTGTGCTTGCCTTTTTATTCCAGATAGACAGGTGACAGACAGGAAGTTAGATCGATGACTAGATATAGATGATATAGATGTAAATATAGATTACAGTCATTCCTTGTCTTAAAGCCAACATTGGAGTAGGCATATCCTCCTAGAGTGAGTCATTAAATGTAACATCTACAACATCTGGAAAATTGTTGCACCTGCTAGATACCAGGGATTTGAGTTTGATACCAAAAACATCTATTGCCTGTAATAAAGTAGGCTTCCTAGGGTTATTAATTGAGTCAAAACTAACTCTGGCTCTCCAAAATGTGTTTCTGAAAACAAGAGGATGTATTTATCTCCTTGCATTGTTTTATCCCCAATTCTTAGAAAATGGCCCGGTGTGTATAATATGCTCAGTAAATGTGTGTTGGATGAATTAAAGGATTCTTGACAAATATTTCTTCCTGTTCCAGACTCTATGTTTTGGTACATACTTCTGCTATCTCTACTGATTGCTGTGCGTGTCTTTCTACTCTCAATTGTTATTAAGTCCCTAACAGTAGATCTTACAATCAAAGTTGATGTAGGAGAGATTCTTTGCTAATTCAGCCCATGGGGAACTCTGTGCGTGCGTGTGTGTGTGTGTGGGGGGGGTATTGCTCGGGTATCAGTGCTTGCCTACCTTCTGTTCTCTGTCTACTTATTTACTCTGAAACTAAACATGCCTGTCACTGGTTCAACCAGTCAATACCCACCTTCTGTATCATTTGATGCAAATTATCTCAGATTAGCAATCCACACTAAATCCACTATTACCCACACTTAATAATGATAGTAAAATTAAATATTTAATTGAGTATTAACTATGTGTGAAGCATGATACTCAACATACAATGTGCCTTGTCACATTCATTTGATAATAATCTCATAGGCACTTAATTATTGTCTGTATTTTGTGGATGAAGGATACAAACTGAAGTTTAAGATATTTTCCAAGGTCACACAGCTAGTAGAAGAAAAACTAGGACTCAAATAAAATTGGCAGACCCAACAACCTTGTTTTTTCCTCAAAGCTTTAAAATCTCACAACTGACATTTCAGGAGTTTGCTAAAACATCAACCTTCTCCAATCTATCCTATAATAAGTACCCAGGATGATGCCCACAAAATATAAATATAGTGGTCTCACTCTGATGAAAACTGGGTGGTGGTTTTCTAACCACCACCCCCACTGCCCTTACCCCCACCCTCAAGCAATTCTCCATCCTTTTGTCAGTTTGCTCCCCCTAAGATACTGAACTTTTCAGATTCTTAAAGACATGAGATACCCCCTCCCTCCCTTATGGGCCTCCCCTTTGGGGCTGAAAGTGGAAAGAGTTTCTTCTTTATCTTTCATCCTCTAGAAACAGAGCTGACTCCCCAAGCTCCTTGCAGTTTTCCTTCTTGAGACCAATGTCCAAGTTTATTCGTTGTTGGAGCTTCAGGGACTGGATAGAGCTTCAGCTATAGTTACCATTAGGTGGAAAGAATGAGTAGTCCTCACACACTGATACTGTGAGCTCTGAGGATGTGTATAATCAACTCTATTCTCCATTACTCCTGGGATGTTCTCTACAACAGAGCGAGTTCTTACCATTTATTTGTTTGTTATTATTGCTACTATATTTTTATTATGACTTCAGCCACACTCCTGACATTTTTCAATCAAGAATGCTAATGTTTGATTAATGACTTTTAGTTCAACACAGAATGTAAAACCATAGGCTTGTTCTTTAAGAAATAAATTTCCACTCTAGTTTATCTCGAGTGTAAATTGTACAGTGTGTATTTGAGCCCCTCTAGCTTTGGGGCACAATTTCCTACAACAGACTTTTCTGTCATTGAAGACCCATGAGTTTTAGCTCATTGCTTCTCATATAAGTTCATACTTTTCATATGGAACTTGCATGGAAACTGACAAAAGTCATTTGCTCTTTAATGGAAGTAAGTTGGCTTTTCCTTCTTTTGTAAGCCTGCGCTCTTCCCTGGAACTCTGTGTCCTCCCATGAAAATGATGGGCAGTTTGAAAAACCCTGAACTGGGGTGTGGGGGTGGGGAGGCATGGAGAAAATCTTAGTGCCTGGCTTGAAATTGTCCCTCAAAGCAATCATTGCTCAATGTTCTTGGCTTTAGCTCAACTTGCCTACATGACAGTCCATTCTCCCTGACTCAGCCTTCTGTATCCAGACAAACGATTCACTCCCAGTGCATTTTTCTGTTCTTACTAAATAGACCCTCTAACCATCACTGTATCTTTCAATTCCAGCTAACAGCTTGGACAGCAGTTTTTTTTTGTTTTTGCTTTTTTTTTTCCCCTTTTAATGTTACTAAGCAAGCATACTTGGCCAGAGAAATCATGCAGAATCCTCTGAGAAAACTCCCCATATTTAAAGAAACACAGGTTATTTCTTTAAACTCAGTTCAAAGTTCATTCCAAATTCATATTGATTTGTCTATATGCAGTCCCTATCATTTCTTGATAGCTATTGATTACTAAGAATGAATCAAACATTGTTTTAAATTATTTGCACAAATGATCTCATTTAATTTTACCCAAGCCCTTTCAAATTTGATACATTGATATTCTCATTACACAGAAGAGAAAACGGAGGCACAAATACCTTAAATGACTCGTCCAAACGGCTATAGCAAGTAAGTGGAAGGGGATTTAACCCCAGAAATATAAAATGGTCATGGCCAAACAACTTTCTTAACTCGGTGTTCCTCTGGTAGAGTGTAATGAAAGGCAGATGTCTGCCTTTAACTTATTTATTGATCTTTAACATGTCACTTCAATTCTTGAGGTTTCATTTTCTTCCTATTAAAAAGATCCTGGATGAGTTAATAAATTACACATGATGAATCATAACTATCTTAGCTAGGAAGAGAAAGATAAGATGAGAAGAACTAACTCCCTCCAATGGAGACATGGAGGAATGAAAGCTCCTTGATTGTACTAGCTACACCCTTTTTATATTTTTATGACTAGAATCCAAGGATCAACTGAGAAATCTGATTTTCTTATATCTGTAAGCATCACCTACCTCAGTGGTGACATATATTTCTATTTATTGATGCTCCCCCTTCCATGGCTTCAGAGGTAAAGTGAGCACCTTTTAAATTCTTAAATGTATTTGGGAAGTGGGAAGAATATAAAACATACAAAACATACTGTGCTGGTGTGCATGTGGGTTATAACATAAAGCTCCCCAAACGGACCTTGTCAGAGACCCATGATGTCTATCTACCCTAAGAACCCTTTCACATTCAGGTTATCATCTTTTGTGAAATTAGAGCTCCTCCAGGCCTTTTGTTCCATGAAAACGTGGGCTCACTGCCGCAATCCCAGCATGGCACAGGAAACAGAGCTCCCCATTACTCTGTGGACCTCCCAGAGCCATAGAGCACAGCCTGCCTTCTGGAAGTTTCTATGCCAGTATAGACTTTTAATCAGTATAGACCAATAAACTGCTTCATGGATTTCTGTTTGTTTAAACTAAGGAAAACCATACAAAGGATATTTAAAACTCAAGTTTGAGTTTCCTAGTAGGCAAAGTAAAAAGGATCTGGAAGGCAATCGAGTTTGAATCCTGGATTAGACGAACTTGATATGAATTAACAATTCTCCTGTAAATAAAAAATGCTAATGAGGGATTAAAATACTTTAATAATGATGTTCTGATATATGATCCTTGTCTCCTTATGTGGATACTTTCTCGTTTAAGTAAATGACTACATATTGGGCCACACAGAGAAATTAGTTGATAGCAAAGGGTACTTTTCATAAAAAATGTTTTATAATCCTGCCTTTATTTAATGATTTGTTTAGGAGCTAAAAGTTCATTCTTTCATGATAAGCATGACCATAGGTGTTTTTTGTTTGTTTGTTTGTTTTGTAAGCCTAAGTGTTATTCTTTCAACTGGAATGGATGTGTTGAGGTGGGAAGTGGATTTAAAAAAAATAAATAAAAAAAAAACAAACAAACTGGACATCAATAGAGTTGATGAGTCAGATGTGACCTCAGGCTACATGTGCAAGGTTTGGATATGTCCTTACAAGTGAAAAATAAAAGAGTTTGACTCTGATAATCACCAAATAATTTGTTTAATTTATCCAAGATGATACTCCTGTCTTTTCTTCAGCAGAAAGGAAGTATGATCAACTCCTAGAACATATGATCACAGAATTCTAAAGTGTTATAGCTCTGTGAGCACTTAGAGATATTCTGATCATATTCTACTCCATTGGACCTGGAATAGGGAAGAACCAAGTCCTAGGAAACACACAAATTAAATAGTAGCTTAGAATTAGAAGTTGGCCCTTTTAAATCGTAACTTTGAGAGGGTTGGTTTAGAGCCTCCCCGTGGCGTAAGGGTTTTCTCAGTGCTATCATACTGTCACCTCTGGGGCCTGATCTTGAGTCCCTGGGCCCACAAATGGCACAGCAGACCTCTCTGATCTCTCCTGATGCTTCCCTTAACAGTGCATTTCAGTAGATCTGCCTTTCTGTTCCCCACTGGTATGCTCTAACCCCCATACCTCTGGCCTGTACCCCAGTTCTTCTGTATGTAAATACATAAATAAATCTTAAAAATAAAAAATAAAATAACTTTTGATAATAAAATGGTCTTCATATGACCAGAATATGGATTTTTCTTCTGCCACATTGTCAAGTCACCCTCTTTGAATCTCACTCCATATTTCATATCCATTTTTACATTCCCTGGATCTTCTCTTCTTTAAAAATTTAGGATGATATCAGTGAAGTGAATATTTCTCCTTGTGAATACATTGAGAAGACCTACAGGGAATCTAGTCCCGAAGCAGTCTCCCCTGAGAAGAATTATGCTCCATATAAGAAAATAGGACATGCAAAATTAATATAGCATGGTGACTTAGAGTATGGCATTAACCAACCAAAATTTAAATTCTGGTATATCTAGTTATTACTTAATAACTAGAGAATCTTGGCCACCTTACTAAATTCATTTAAGACTTGGTTTCCCAATATGCAAATAAAAAAGAAACATTTTATAAAAAGGGAAAAAGACATATTCATTGTCCCCAACAAAAGCTATGTTTCTGAAGAGAGCACATTTTTAACATTTCCAGGTAACTGATGCATGAGTTAGATGAAGCTTGGCATTGATTAATCTTTTTCACCTGAGCCAAGGCTACTCTCTATAGACCTTTTGCCCTCCATTACTATACCCATTGTAAAATGTTTATCCAATTGACTGTTTCTCCACCAACCTTCTCTACATTAACCTTATGGATTAGCCTTTGAGGCACATTGTATCAAAAGCCTACTGGAAGTCCAAGTGAATTATATCAATGGTGACTGTCACCTCCTTTGAAAAATTAATCAACTTTGTTAAGCATGAGCTCCCTTTGGAGAGCTATTGTTACAGGTCTCTGCAAACTAAGAAACAGAAGAAGCAGATTGCTATTGTGAAAGGACTTCTGGTCTGGGAACCCAGATTCATGTGTTCCAGTTTCAATCCAGTTGTACCCAGGGCTGTGACCTTGAGCTAACTGTTCATGTCAGTGAAGCTAAAGAATAGAAAATGCAAGTCACTGATTAAAAGTGCATGTTTTGAAATTATGAACATGAGCTACATGTTAGATATGAGGCCTTCATTAGGCCATTTAATTTACCAAAACCTCAGTATTTCATCAGTGAAATGGGGATGATAATAATAACTGAAAAAGTGTAATTTTGTAGCACATGTTAATTTTGATATGAAAAAACTCCTAAATTACCTCAATTTAAACTCTAGCTAGCTAGCAATATGTGTACATGTGTGCACACACCTGTGTCTGTGTGTCCATATATAGGCACACAGTAATTTTTAGTAGTTACTGGTTATGCATTTAATTGTCCTTCAAAAAGATGTTGAGGTCCTAATTCCCGGTGACTTTATTTTGGAATAAGAAAACCACGTTGAAGTAAATTCACTAGGTTGAACCCTATGCATGTAAGACTGCTTTCTCAAATATTAAAAAAAAAAAAAAAAAGGAAGGAGCAGGGGGGTTGTATACAGAGAAAGACAGTGTGAAGACAGAGTATCCGTGAACAAAGCAAAGAATGCCAGAAGCTGGAAGAGGCAAGGAAGAATTTTTCCCCTATCATGATTTCTGCCTTCTAGTGTCAAAAGCTGTGAGACCATATATTTCTGATAATTTAAGATGCCAAATTTGTGAAGGTTTTTTGCAGCAACCCCCCAAATTTAATGCACTGTGCTAGAGATTACAATTTGCACCCCTAAATTTTCATTGAGAGCTTTTACTTTTAACTCTTACTTTTTAAACTACTATGGCACTATTACAGTAAACCGTAAGAAACTTAACTGTTTGAAGTCCATTTAATCTACTCCCATCCTATAGGATTTAGTTTGTGTGTTTATATATGTGTGTATGCATGTATGCAACTGTGTATTGCATTTATTCACATAATAAATAACACATTCAAATGTTATAGATGTATCGATTTTGCTATAAATAAACATTTTGAGATGAAATACAGTATTTGGTACTTACTCCTATAATTTCCATTTCCTCTGCAATTTCTTCCTTTCGAAATTTCAAATCCCATCTGCTATTATTTCATCTCAGCTTAAAGAACTTCCTCTAAGATTCCTTTTGGTGTAGATTTTATGGCATCAAATTATCTTTATTTCCTTCTATCTTAAAAATAATGTGTTTCACCTTTATTTTGACAGACAGTTTTATTGAATTTAAGAGTCTAGGTTTTAGGTATGTTTGTTTTTCTTTTAGCTCTTTAAAAACACCATTCCATTGTTTCTTATAAGTCAGTGAGCATTCAATATGTGCTATTCTATGCTAGATATATAATTCTTTGACTATTAAAAAGAATGTATACTTTTATTTTAATTACACTCATGTACTTCCTTTCTGCTTATTCTGCTTATTTTCACTGGACTCTTTCTAGATTTTTGCTGTCCCGATTTTGCTCTTCTCACAGGAATCCTATTATGTTTATTGAATCATTAGAGATTTCCCTAAGAGAATCCAGAGATTCTGTTTATTTTTTCAATCTCACATTTGTAATTTTGACTGATATTCTTCACTCCAATTCTATTTTTTTTTTCGATTTACTTATTTATGTATACAGAATTGGGGTACAGGCCAGAGGTGCAGGGGCAGTGAGAGGCTTCACCAGAGTCAGAGTGGGAAGCAGAACAAGTAGATCAATGAAGCACACTGCTGAGAGGAGCAGCAGACAGGTCAGGAGAGTTCTGCCGCACCATGTGGGTCACCTCAGGGGCCCAGGATTGAACTTGCACTGAAGCGGCTGCCGTTAGCTTGCAGTGCTGTGTCCTAACCCATTGCGCCAGAGGAAGGACCCCAATTCTGTTCTTATTCCCATCTTTTTTATATTGTATATCATTTCAGATTTTACTATTTTAACTCATACAATTTCCACTTTGAACTTCTTGTAGTTTATATTTTTCTGTTAACATGTACTATTTTTTCATTCATTATATATTCCCTATGTCCTTGAACACTTATCATATCTTCTCAAGCTTAGTCTCCATGAATCTTTTTTTCTCTTTAATATGAATTGTAATTTCCTATTTATTATATGACTGATAACTTTAGATTAAATCCTGGACAGTTTCAACAATATGTTGCAAAGAATCTGGATGAGTTTCCAGATGGATTATTTTATGTTTATTTAAAAAGTATTAGTTTAGCATTTTTGTGTTTTAGCTGCTAATTGAGTTGTCTGAACTAAATTAAGACTCTAGATTCTGGATCCTAGTATAAGCAGAGAGAGAGCGAGATATCAAAGAGGCCTGGTGAATAAATTGCACAGTTCAGGATTTAGCTAAATATTTTGGAGGATCCTTACACAGCCTGTATAGTGCTTTTCCCCCATTTATTTATTTTTTTTTTACCTGCCCAGGGCTTTCCCCACACTCATCAACTGTGTAGTTGTAAGCTCTGCTGTATTATTGATTAATTAAGCAGGTAAATCTATGGGTTTCTATGCAACTTTTAGCCTCTTCATTGAATGACATCTGGGGGCATTTCTAAGCAAAAAGCCATGCCAGGAAACTCACCTATCCCTATTCACTGCTATAAATTTCTACCAGCATTCCGTGTCAGTCTTTTATCATCATTGATGTTGCACTCAACAATATCTCCACATAGTTGATTTTCTAATTATTTTCCTGAGTATATAATGGCCATCTAAGGAGTGGCTTGTCTCATTGGAACTACATATTTTTGCCCAGAATTCATCCTGCCTTATGCCAGTAGTTTTAATGAAATAACATGTGTTTCTTTCTCTGAAACTTAATAGTGCAGAGATGGCCAGGTGGTTCTTGCGAGTGAGATTATTCAGGTTCTAGACCAGTTTAATGAGTTTGCTTTTCTCAAAATATGTATTTAATCTTGGTATCTGAGGATCAAGTTATTGCTATTTTCCAACCAGCAGAAAGGTAAAGGGAGTTTATGGAAACAGTCTTGATGTTGAAGGAGATGAACTAGAAATTGTACAAATCACTTCTACTTATACCCCATTAGTTTAAGCCTATTTACATGGTGACAGCTAGTTATTGGTGAGTTAGGAAATCAAGTATCTTGGAGGACAGTAGCGTATCTAGCTAAACCATGCTAAGGAGAGGAAATCTAGTGTTAAGGATATTTGTATTCTAAGAGAAAATTCTCTATGTCACAAAAACCTGACTTCTCATGTATCCTTGCACACTTTACAGAGTCACTGTGTCCCTATGGGAGAACTTACTTAAGGTACATCCAGCCTAAGGTGCAGTTCTCTTTGCATCCTATTTTGACAGAATTTGAGTCTAGGAACCTATTAATAAACACAAAAGACCTACCATGCTCTAGTCCTACTTACTTACATGACCAGTGTACAATCAGAGAGTAGGAACAGGATGCTACCAAAAATGAAAAAGTAAACATAACAGCAGATCATTCCTTGAAATACTGAAATAATAGTTATCAGTAATTGCAAAAATACTGTCTTCTTGCAGTGAAGGAATTTTCTTGTTTACATTCTTTAACTCTCTGAAAAATGAATTTTTCACTTTCTTCTATGACCAGTGGCCTTTTCTTCTGCGTAATTCTTCCTTCTCTGGTATTCCTTGTGATTACACATACAAATGAAATTTGAGAATATGACCTTTTTTCATATGAGTTTTGGGTTCAACAATTACTATTATTTGTGTGTTAATTATTGGATTCATTGGCCCAAAATTGTGTGTTTGTGTGTGTGTATACATATATTAAACTCACTTATAGAAAGTAGTCATCAAGTAAATAGAGACCAATGGCACAAAATGGAAAACCCAACAACTATGAAATAGATATTTAATGTCTGTCTTACTGCAAATTATTTATCATGTTTCAATTTCCACCAAGTGATCCTTATGCTCATATTTCTTTGTGCTGTGTCCTCAATTATCTGTTAGATTCTGTGATTGTTTTATTCCTCACCCTCTGAATTTATTGGGCTCCTATCTTAAAGTCAGGGAAACAGGTGTGTACAGAAATATACAGCACTCACCTTTAATCTGATTCTTGCTAGTGGAAATGTCCTTAGTGACAATCTTATCTCAGGTTATTTAAGATATAGATGAGCTTCACTTTCCTGATGCTGAGGTCTCCAAGTTTTCTAGACTGTCAATTTAGATTGCAGATTGTAAATAAAGTAGGTGTACCTTATTCAATCAGTTGAAAAGACTTAAAATCAGACCTCAGACTTTGCTTAAGAAAGAAAGTCCCCCCCTGTAGAGAGCTGTTGTAGCTCATTCCCAGGGATTCCGATAGCCCTGTCCTTCCTAATGGCCTGCTTCCCGGTTTTTGACCTGCCTAACCAACTCCACCATTGTGTATAAACAGATTGTTTGCAGCAGATTTTTAACTTAAGATTTATTTATTTATGCACTCAGGCTAGAGGTTTCTGGAGAGGATTCCCTAGATACAGAGTGGGGAGCAGAACAGGGGGACCCACTGAAATACACTGCTGAGGGGAGCAGCAGGTGAGATAGGAGATGTCTCCTGCACCATGTGGGTCACCTCCTTGGCTAGGGATGAACTGCTTCAGTGGCTGATGACAGCTTCATAGTTCTGTGCTTTAACTCACTGCACCACCAGGGAGAGCTCTGAGTGGATCTTTTAATATATTTCTCTACATGATTTACTCTTTTTGGTTGAAAAATCCCTAGGAATTATAAACAAGGGAAGGCAACAAAATATTAGTGAACAAATATTAGTTAAAGAAAGCCTACGGAAATGGAGCAATACACTCTGCTCATGAGTTAAAATACTAAATATTTTAAAATATATTAAAACTCATATTCTGTTTCAATATAAAACTCAATATAGACTGTGGCAAACTGAAACTAAATTTGTATGGGCAAGCATTGGAGCTAAAATAGTATTTTTTTTTAAGGACATATTTGTGTAATACAGTATCACATTTTTAGAGTTACCTGATTTTATTGTATGGACCAATGGAACACTATTTGAAAGTTCAGAAACAGCTCCAAATATGACATTTCATTTAAGGGAAAACTATTTTAATTTATTTGCAAAATATTTGCAAAGATAAATAATAGTTCTTCAGCTGATGCTATGAAAATTATATAGCCATATGCAAAAACTAGCTAAATCTAAAAACTGATCAGACCTGAAAACACCAGAAGAAACATAAGAAAATATTTTTGATTTTGGATTCAGTAAATATTTGTTAAACAGGATACAAAGACATAAGCTCTGAAAGAAAAAATGAACCAGCAGTATATAAAATAGCTCTTCCAAAGATATTGTTAAAGAAATAAAAAATTCAAGTCTTAGAACGATGTAAAACATTTCAATATATCTATATCTAAGAACGGTTTGCTATTTCAAATATGCAAGGGGCTCTTTCAATCCTAATATAAAAAAAAAACAATTTAACAAAAATCAACAAAGGATTTGAAGTTATTTTACCAAAGATATGCTGCACATGACAAGCAAGCATGAAAATATGATAAATAACTTCAGTCATTAGGAAAATTCAATTTAGAGCACAATAAACTACTACTACACATCTATTAAAATGATCAAGATAAAAACAAGTTGACAAAAGAAGGACCTTTGGAAGATGAAAAATTACAATTCTTATGCTGATAGGAATACCAAATGGTACAAATACTCTAGGAAAACATGGCATTTTGGAAATTAAATACATATTAACATGACCTAGCAATGCAGTTATCTCAAGAAATGAAAATGTGAGCTCACAGAAAAATGTGTGTGCAGCTATATATTACAGTTCAAACACTAAAAACAATGAAATTTCCCTCAATGAAATATTCTTTAATTTTTGGTTGTGATAGTAGTTACAAGGCAGCATAAAGCTGTCAAAATCCATACTTAGCTACACTTGTATGTTGTAAATTTTATTGCACTAAATTATTTTCAGTGAATCTAATCTGCTTTTCAAAAATCAATCTCAGATTAAAACTTTAAATGGGAAAGTCAAAATTTTACTAAAAATAAATCCTGCATTAATATCTTTACAACTTTTGTCTAGGGAATAGTGTTTTAAACAAGACCCATTCAGCACTCCTTAAAAGAAAAGACTTTGTATTTGATCTCATTAAAATAAGAATTACCTGTTATCAGAAAATAGCATAAAATTGAAAGAAACCACAAACTGGAAGAAAACATCTGCTGAAGAAAGTAACTTGAATGCATAAACTATCTCATAAATCATTAAGTAAAAGGATAATGGACTAACAAAACATGAGAAGGCATTTCATGAAAAGGAAAAAATAATGTGAAGTAATAAGCTTCGGTAAATATGCCCATCCTCAGTAATCAGAACCTGCAAAATAATATACCACAGTGAGACAATTTTATACTTATTATTCTGGTATTGTAAAGAATATAGATCAATAGTAATATTTATGCATTTTTGGTGGGAATGCAATTGATATAAAACTCCTTGAAAAACAATTAGACATTGTCTTGTAAAATTCAGCCTGTGAAAATTCAACTATCCTGACATGCCAATCCTAGATAAATATATCTAAAATGAACTATTACACAGCTACTCACAAGAACACAAGTAAATATTAGAAGCATGATGCTGAATGGGGGAAAAAAAAAGTTGTGAAAGATGACAAAGAATAATGCAACTTGTTATATAAGCTTATACAGCTACTTCCACATTTTGACAATTCTTTATGACACTTCAGTTTTACTATGGACCTACCTTAGGGCCTACTTCTGTGAGTTGAAAAAAATCCAAAGATAATTTTTTTTTTTTAATGGCAATGTAAAAAACCAGAAGCTAAGTTCATCCTTTGTTTCAAGAAGCCCTAGAGTGACAAGGGCTTAAGGGCTTCGAGAGGAACCCCACTATGTTCATTTCCCAAACTATTCCCAAACATGGCTGTGAACTTGTCTGTGAGCATCCAGGCCTCATCTGTTTTATTTTGTGTAGCCATTGGCAAGATATGTCCTAGTGTATCAAAAAAGCATAAGCGATCTGGTGCAGGTGTTAATACTGATTGTAAAATTGCTGGTAATTGTTTATCTATATCTAGGTCACTGTGGATGACCTTGACCTCAGCCTTGGACCACTGACCCAACACACCATCCTCACCACCTCAGCCTTCCAGTGTGCCTGTGCTGTCCCTGTTCTGGTGAGTGAAACCCCACTGCACCTCCTGTATTTCACTTCACACAGGCATTCCTGCTTCTGCAGGGTGTTGGTGTTAGTTTAGATTGTTTGTGTTATTTGGCAGGCACATTTTGGATCTGGGAGTTTTGAAAACTTTTCCACATAAATTATGGTAATTACTTTTGGACTTGGAAAGTTTCTATAGGCTGTTCTGTTTGTGGATAGTATGAAACCTGCATAGCAGAAGTGTGAAAATATCATTATACTTGTGTATAATGTCAAACACTTGTGTATGCACACATCATTCAGGATACTAACTACTGCGTGTTGTTTTTATATTGCTTTATACTCCTATGTCTTCTCTAGTCATCATTAAGTGGTACAAAATAAAAAATAAAATTATATTGATGAGATCTAAGGATTGCTGGATTTGGGGTAATTAAGACCAATGAACCCGACTCATAGAGGCCAGAGCCACAGGGTGGGATGTTGACCATGTAGATTTCAAAACTGAACTGGGTTTCGGTGCTGATAATATCCAGGATACATTCTGGAGGCATTAATGGGTAGAAGAGGATTGCGGGAGCTGAGAATATTTATGAACAAAGAGATTAGGATATTGAATAGAGCTACATAGATGCGGAAAGTACCCAAAATAATGAAAGTAATCACAGCGTGGGGAAAGCAGCCAGCAAGCTGCTGAGTGAGAGTGAAGAAGGTGGAGGGGCCCTGCATGACAGTCACAAGTGGGATCGGTTCTATAATCTCCAGGGTCTTGTTCAACAAGTAGGAAACATTTCAAGAAGGAAACAAGCAGAGCCCCAAAGCAAGCTCCAGGCCTCCCCAGCACAAAGCTCTGTGTGACTGCAGTCGGTACCCCCAGGAAGCTGACCCTGGCCACAGGGAAAATAGCACACAATGAAGTGTCTGATCAGAGGCGGCAAAAGAATCATTCTTGAACGAGGAAGGAAAGGAGGGACTTGAAATTGGAGTGGGCAGACAGAGGACACTTATCCACCTGCAAGCACTCCCTGTGGGAGAAAGAAGAGACTGTGCTTGAGGGGTACAACTGTGTCCAAACTTCGATTAGAAACGAAGGTGAAACATTCGAGAGGGATTTGGGGCTGAGAGGAAATGTGCTTGACCTGCCTTGTTCTGAAAAGTTCTGGGAGTCTGGCGAGAAATGGGAAATGGCACAGGGCAGCCATGCAGAGAGCATAGGGTGTTGATCTGATGATGGTGTGTGGTTTTCCCTTCTGATGGTGAATAAACAGGAGGCAGAGCTCAAAGTGATTGACTGCACCTGAGGACTTGAGAAGAAAAAACAGTGAGACAATAAACTTCTGTTGTTTCAGCCACCCAGTCTGGGGTGTGTCGTGTAGGCAGCCTGAACACACTTGCCAGAGGGTCCCCATTTTAAATTTTAGTCCGTGTTATCCCCCGGCCCTGAAGGTGACCCCAGTGTGAGCACCTAGCAGGTGGACAGAGAGGGACTCTTGAAAAGTGACCTTCTTAAGGAGTTTAGTGAACTTTGTGGCTTTGGTGTTGTTGCTGGAAGTGATCAGGCAGGGAGAAAAGTATTCTGGGTCCCCCATGTTCACTCTTGGGGGAAGAGGCTGCTGTCTTCCACTACCTATGTGAAAAATGAGGGCTGCTGTTTGCACCTCTCTCACAGCCCCAGGGCTAGTGAAGACCTGGATATCTGCTTTTGTATACAGTTGTCATGGCAACATCATGTGGGAACAAGGACAAGGAAGTGCTGTAGTAGCCACTAGAAGAACCCGCTGACAACCTGCAGAAATCTGTTGTTTTGCTCAGCAGAAAGATTCTGTATGTCGAGCTTCCCTGTGCTTTCTGCTCAGTGGTCTTAATTGTGCTTCTGGGTTCAGCAGAAATACATCCATGTCTCAGTCAGAGGCAGCGTCATGGATGCCACAGGGCCCCGGGGCCCCTTGAGATGGCCTGTGTTCAGAGTAAAAGTTCCCTGGTCCCTCTAGGGAAGCCTCTTTGCCATGGTATCCTGTCCCTTTAGCAAAGACCCTCACATCTTCCCTAGTCCTGCTCAGCAGTGGCTGCCCCTTGCTCCCCCATGGGTGTCCCGTGGAGTTTTCAAACAACGTACGGTAACATCCCACTGTCGGGAGCTCTGTGTGCCTGCTCCTTGCTGCTGAATGAAGCAGACACTGCTCTGGCCTGCTCTGTAGCCCGCTTGTCTCTCCAGCGTCACATCTGGATTTGAATCTGTCCACAAATGAGCATCTGATGTTCAGCTTCACTGCATATTTAAAAATCACTGGGGAAATTCTCTCCCCTACTTTTCTCTCTCATCCTTTGTGCTTGTTGTTTTCTCTAGCTAGAACATAGCTTTTTGCTCCTCCTCCTCACAAACACACACATACACACACAGAGTATTTACTTTATCAGGCTGTCTCCATTTACCACACAGATGTTACTGGCTTTCAAGAAATAGGTAAGTCCTTTTTCATGAGCAACATGCAATATCACATGTTTCATGATTTCTTGCTTAATTGTCCCCCATGGAAGACAAGCATATAAGCTCATTGAAGTCAGCATCTATGCGTTTCTTAGAGATCATCTCATGATTCACATGACAAAGTATTTGGAACAGGCTAAATGCATACACAGATAATTGGAGAAGGAAGGAAGGAAGAAAAGAAAGGTAAAGGAAGGAAAAGAATTACTCAGAATTTTATACTTTTTGGCTGAGTAGCAGGAAAAATGGGTCTGTGACCTGTGAACTGTGCCAGGTAAATGTGATTCGTGGTTGACAATAGTGCCCATGTTTAGGGCGGAAATTGCTTGATTTCTTCTGCATAGACTGTTGCCTAGACTGTTCTAAAAGTCTGGGGTGAGGTCCCTACCCCCTTCTTTACAGGATGTCTTCCCCTTTTCCTGGCACAGGCCTCCATACTGGGCCAGTCCAATCTTATCAGGCTGGTATCCCTGGCAGGAAAAAAATGTGGCTGCTGTTATTTAAATGGTCTAAAATGAATAATTTGCATATTTCATTATGCTAATGGAATCTTATGGAGAAGGGCATGCTTGATAATATTTTTTTTAAAAGATTTATTTATTTATTCATACAGAACTGGGGTACAGGCCAGAGATGCGGAGGGTGAGAGGATTCACCAGAGACAGAGTGGGAAGCAGAACAGGCTGACTGACGAAGTACACTGCTGAGGGGAGCAGCGGGCGGGTCAGGAGAGGTCTGCCACGCCATGTGGTCACCTCCGGGGCAGGCGGGGATCGAACTCATGCGGAAGTGGCTTTAGTTTCTCAGTGCAGTGCTTTAACCCGCTGCGCCACCAGGGAGGGCCCTTGATAATATTTTTAATCCACTAAACTCATAATCATTTCAAAAACTATAACCAAAAGCCTTAAGAGGAGGAGTCTGGTGAGGTAGTCTGGTGAACTGGATTCAGGTCTCAGCACCAGCCCCCAGGGGGACCGTGGTCAGTGGGTGACCTTGCTGAATCTCATGTCCCAAATGTCTGAGAGGAGATTACACATAACACAGAGTATATCAAGTAGGTACAATATAAAATAATTATGAATAGTGAAAGCACAACACAGATCACAATAAAAAACCAATAATGGAAGATATGATGATGATGTTTATATTAATTAAGTTCTTCCTCTATGTTCTTTATTATGTCTACAGCCAGGAAACATTGCAATACATAATCATATTAAATAAAGGAGTCAGTATCTAGTGGAATTATGGCAGAACTCTGTGAAGTAGGTTCATTTTTCATAATTTTCAAGCCTTTCCATCTTTCCTTTGGTTATTATTCTACCAGTAGCCAATACAAATCTGAGGTTCTTATAGAATCTTTTTTATCACCTTATCTGCAATATTTTAATTTTTTTCTCTGCCTCCATGTATAACTTTGAGTTCATGCCTCTTATTCTAATATTCTTTTACTGAAGATGATATGTGCCTTTCCCAGTCTACAAATTCTGGAACTGTGCGCCTGTTATTGGCATCTTAGAGTAGAAAATATTATTAAAATGTCAGTTAGCCCTGCTATTTGGAGAAAGGTCAGCTTTGTTATTCTAATTTAATAAAGGAGGCACACTGAGTTCTCACACAGATAATGTATTTTTCAAGGTGGTGTGAGAAAAAGGAAGAAAATGTTCTCAAAGACCTACTGTGTGTGAGGTGTGTTATGGCAATTACACAGAAATAATAATGAAAGCTAACATTTATTTATCTTTGGTAGGATTTGCATTTGGCAAACCAGATAAAACTCTAGGCCCGTTATGGAGTGACTGATATGAAGATTTTCTATAGGAAGAAGCTGAGACAAACTGACTTTAATTACCTGCTTGGTGTCGTGTGTCCTGCAGGCAGAGCTCACTTCTAACCTTGGGCCTTCATGCTCGAGAGCCTACAGTTTTTTAGCCACAGTTGTATTCCACTTCAGGGATATTTTCCTGTTATAGGTTAGAGTGACATTGCTAGAGATGAAGATATCGAGAACTAGAAATGTCAGAAACTTTGTTCAAAGTCATACTACTTTGTCAGAGCCCAGACACCACAGGAACCCCGAGCCCCATATTCAGCACTTATTCTAAAATACCACACTTTGTTCTTATACAAGCCTGCTCTTTTCATTTAAAATAATGATGCTAGGCTCTCCCAACCTATTAGCTACAAGACAGGAAGACAGCGGGGGAGGTAAACAGTTGAACAGTCATGGATGTGCTTATTGATTCAGTCACTCAACAGGTATGGAGCCCTGGCAGGTGCCCTGGCATTCCTCTAGCCCCCAATCATCTGCCTCTTCTATTTCTGATGCATGCCCTTCATCAACTCTTGGAATGTTGCTGAGACATGGTTTCCTGAGCTGTGACGTGGAGCTAGCAATGGTGTTCTAGCATCACCTTAAACCATCCATGTGTGACAGGCTGGATGCTTAGCGCATGCTCAAGAAGTAACACCACCTATTCTGAAAAAGGGGGAGCCCATCTGCTTGAAAAGCAGGGAAAGCCTTCTTTCATTGTGAGATATTCCTTGAAGGAAGGTTTAGATAGTCAGGGGAGAAGTGAGTGGAAGCGTACTTCCAAGAAGGAAACAATATGAAACCCAGATTCGAAGGATGTGCTTCTGAAACTGTAGTCCAAAACTCTTGCAAAATTTGACATCTGTCCACTAAGAGTGGTCAAAGCATGCTCTGCCCTCTCTTCCCCTGTCTTCCTTTTCCACAATGTTTTGCCGGCTTGTGTTTACAAGTTCAGTGGTGCCTGACCAGCAGGAACGGGTTACAGCAGATTCTAAGAGCTTATCAAGAAGCCCTGTTCAAGGGCACAGGAGATGAAGCAACTAAGAGTAACCTTATAACATCAGTCTCTCCAAGGCCACTCCCCTCTAATGAGTACTCAACCCATAAATAGGCAGGAACAACCAATATGTCTAAACTATGGAAACACCAGGCCTTCCATTCCTGGACCAGTCCTGTTCTCTCCTTAGTCCCCAGCCCCTGTTCTCTTTCAGTACCTCAAACTTCTTAGGGAGTCAGATCAGAGCAGGGTTTAGATCAAGTCTCTTGTCTTGTATTTGCTGACCGGTTTAGCAAATAAAAGCATTTTTTCCCCTACTATATAAAGTCACCTTTCTATTTACAATGGGCAGCCAATCCACTTCTGGTGGAAGTTATCCTTAGGAGAAATTTTCCTCCATCTACTTGAATAAAACATAGTCTACTGACTTTGAGAGGAATTCAGCTGGCTATGCCGTGAGGGTAGCGTGGAAGTGTCCTGAACCTTAGACTTGAGACTTCACAACTTATTTTCCATGATGACAAATTATAGTTAATTTGGGGAGGACTACTTGGAGGCAAGTTGATACAGTATCTGAACACATTAGAATTTGTTCAAACACACATGTCTCCCATTCAAGTGTATTTACACTTTTCAGAATCTAATGTCACTTCTGTAAAGTTGCTTGTGGCCACCTTGGTTTCCTTGTCAGATGACTTAGTTCCAGTTGAGCTCTTCCACTTAAGCTGTTAAACAAATGAAAAGCAAAATTGTCACTTTTAAATAGAGTCCACACATAATCACTTTTTGAAATGGTCCTCTTCTGGCTGAGAAGTTGTGTGCATTATAATATTGAATTTTAAATAATATATTACACAAAATAGCTTCCAATTTGATTTGGGGGGATATATTTTCATGAATTATTGAATATCTGATTATTGTAGAAAGCTTTAGCCATTATGCACTGAAACTGTCATTCTCTCTGCCCTGTGATATATGAGCTTGGTTATCAATATTTAAAGTTACAATGAGCTCAATGTGAAGCAGATGAAAGCCGAGGCATGGATTAATCAACAGTGATGCAGGCGGAGCTCCTTCAACACCAACACCTTCCCCCAAGGTGCAAGGCAGACAGGTTAGGAGTGTTCCGCCGCCGGTCTTAGGCTGGGGCATTTCAAGATTCAGCTTATTTTACAGAAATCCACTCAGTGGGAAATGGTTCTTATTGATCAGGGAAGAGTTGATTCAGTAGAAAGAAAATCTGCATATGTTTTAGCTTTTTTTTTTTTTTTTCTTTTTTCATCTTCAGGGAGCTTAACATTTTTATATCAGAACATGTTACTAAGCGATGGGGTGTGGAATGCACTTGAACTTGATTCATGTTTCTGCAGCTACAGGGTGAGTTCTTTGAAGGGAGGGTCACTGTTCATTCGGCCCATCACCCAGCCGCTGTCTAAGTGCTTGGCTCAGTATGGGTGCTCGGTAATTGGTTTAGGAGGCTTTATTGTCATTCCCAGTAAGTCGACTTTTAGTAGTGATAATGACCATACATCTTAGTATAGACTCAAAGAACCCTATTATTTTGCTTCGTGGAGGAGCTCAACTGAAAGCAAGTCATCTGACAGGGAAACCAGGGTGCCACAAGCAACTTTGCAAAAGTGACGTTAGGGTCTGAAGAGTGTGTACTCTTGAAGAGGAATCACATGTGTATTTGAACAATTCTAATTTGTTCAGATGTAAGTCAATTTGCTCTCAAGTAGTACCTCTACAATTATATTTTATGCTGTGTGTCTGCAAGAAATCAGTGCACTATGAACACATGTCCTTCCCTCCCCAATTTTACAGTCAAATAAATATCAGCTCCCTTGACATATAGCCTTGAATATGGCTGACACACTTCTTGCCTTTATAGAGAAGATTTCACTTTTCTAGGTAATGGACACAGACAGCAATTATTTATACAGATGATGAAATGTGTAAGCAAAAAAACCAAAAGCAAAACGCCCACACAAAATGTTTTAGAAAAGATAAATGGGAAAGATCCATTAGAAGAATAATAGCAAATATGATACCTGGAAATATGATACCTGGAAAGGTGAGTAGACAGAATGGACTAAGATAGGGGATGGACATGTACCAGGTAAAGGGAATAGCATTTTCCTGGCTGTCCATCTTCAGGTGAATTCCTCATTGCTATATCTGAGGAACCCAAAATACCCCAGCAGGTGAGGAGAGAAGGCACTTCTCCCTTTTCTGTCCTCTATATGGACGGCACTATTGTCTTACTTTGCAGCAGAATTGTGTCTGATTCTCAACTGAAAGCAGGTGGTGATGGGAAAGAAAGGTTTTCTCATTTAGAATTGCATGAGACTCTCCGTACATTTGAGTCAGTTTCCCTCCCTCTCCTCTCTGCCATACACAGATATAGATACTCTTACACATATTTTGCATACAATTTATACTATTTCTGGGATCAAAAGTCTGTTCAGTCTGAATAGCTAGCTCATTTCACTCTTCTTGCCTGCAACCCTGAGTTCTAAAGAAAAGTGTTTTCCATGGATACCTATTAGAATGGTTTATTTGAAAAAAAAAAAGTACACATCAAGGAATAATTGTCTTCTCATTTGTAATAAATTCTGATGATCTCATTTCTATGTTTAGTGTTATTTAAAAAAAATAGTGTATTTCTCATTCTTAATGTGATTTAAGACATCTTTCTTTTTTAAACACACATGCATAGATCCTTCATCTGTGCACAAAATCCTGGAAATCTCCCTATCACATGGCCCATTTCCCTGTTAAGACTTTCGTTTGTTTGGCTGTTTTTGTTTTCTTTGAGATCTGATTTTGAAATTTCTCGTGGTCCCTAGTAATACCCACATCTCATGAAATACTTAGAGGAACCTGTCTGATCCTGTAAGACCCCTCTGCAAAGGTATTTGCCTCAGGGTCGGAGCTTGGAGAGACTGGCGCAGTATTTTATGATTTGGAAATTGAACCTGCTTCTCTCCATAAGCCCCTCTGGTCTCCAGTTTGGGCTTATGTGACTCATCATTCCAAACTGAGTTGGATAAAAGAAATGTGGGTTCTGATGTTAATTATGTTGATTTTTGCTAAATCCGAGTCCTTTTACTTCTGCTTTCTGCAGTGCAGGTGCCACAGATCCCCTGCTAATGTGGTTCAACTTAAACTTATTTTCCATGTCCAGGGGTGCAGGATAGTGGTAGTTTCCTGAGGAGGAGGAGAACGTGGGAACTCGATGTTTATTCTTATTTTCATGCAGTCCTTCTCATTTTCATGCAGATTTGACTACCCCTGTTAGAGAAATTGAATTTCATCAATCCCTGACCCCTTCCCCAGTCCTGTGGCTCTGATCCACTTCCCTTGTGTGCTGTGACCACCTCACATCTCAGGCCCCTCCATTCATTTTCTGCTGCTTTAAAAAGTCCTTTTTGGCCCTCCCTGGTGGTGCAGTGGGTTGAAGCACAGCATTGAGAATCTAAGGCCGCTTCCACATGAGTTCGATTCCCGCTTGCCCCAGAGGTAACCACATGGTACGGCAGACCTCCTCTGACCTGCCCGCTGCTCCCCTCAGCGATGTACTTCATAGATCTGCCTGTCCTGTTCCCCACTCTGGCTCTGGTGCTCACCACCCCTGAGCCTCTGGCCTATATCCCAGTTCTGTATGCACAAATAAATAAATCTTAAAAAAAAAAAAGTCCTTTTAAGACAATTGCTACTTTCCCAGCCTTATGGTTATGAAGACTTCCTGTCCTTGAGGGATTCTCACTTTTTAAATTCTCTTCACCATAGGCTTAAAGAGTAAATAGAGATAAGCATATTTATCCAGTCTGCATATCTTAACCACTTGTCCACAGTGCTTCTGAGATCTGCAAACAATCAATGCACATGACTTAGTAAAAAAGACTTAGAATCGTCTTGTCCTTTCTCTTTAACAGAACATAAAAGGGAGCTTCAAAAATGTCAATGAGTTGGGGGCAAAGAGGACAAGGTACCAAGGGGTCTGTGATTGGGGGCAAAGAGGACAAGGTACCAAGGGGTCTGTGAT
>NW_004567107.1:11473192-11524261 GCF_000260355.1 Condylura cristata | reverse complement strand
TTGGGGGCAAAGAGGACAAGGTACCAAGGGGTCTGTGATTGGGGGCAAAGAGGACAAGGTACCAAGGGGTCTGTGATGGAGGATTGTTGGTGCTCTGGTGCTGGGTGCGTTATGGTAACATACATCTAAAGAGGTGTGAACTCACACCCCTAAATAATATACAGTGTTGTAAATAAATGGTACCTGAATAAATATTTTTTAAAGTCAATGTAATACAATGGAAGCAAAGTATCAAAGTTTGGCACCCAAAAAAGCAAAATGCCAGAACAAGGATCAGAAAAGTACATTTTCTTCAGTCTTCCTTTCTTGTAAAGGTTAATTGTTTCCTTGTGATGGATGCATTACTGAGTTTCTACCTATGATTTTCATTAACATCAAAATTAACCCAGTTTGAAATAATAGATTGGCTTTCATGTTTGCCTAAAAAATATATTTAAAGAGCTCTCCCTTGTTTAGACAGGAGGCTTGGCATCCTGGGCTTTTGTCAAAGATCCGTTATGAAAGGTTTTCTGCATATTTTCTGCATATAAGTTCATGATGTTTAATGAACTTTCCACATTTTTTGAATACCATGGAATGCATTCCATTTTCTGTATTTGAAGTGGAGAGCAAATTTTGCGTTTTTGTACTTGCAACCCATTTTCTTAATATCGCAAAAATTTATGAAACACTTTTTGCCAATTTTTCACATTATATTTTTATAACATATTTTATTGTGCCCCTTATTTTATCTTTTACCTGTTAGTTAGGGGGTTTCAATTATGGTCTTCTGTGTTTACATTTTATATTTTAGTTTCTAGTAGTCTTTAAGAATTGCCTTCAGAAGCTGGGGAGGAATATTCAATTTTTTTTTCCTGCAAGTTAGCTGGTGACTAATTTATTTTCCTATAAATAACGCTGTTTATAGGAAAAATTGTGTTGCCTATGAAGTGAGAAAATGTGTGTGTTTATGTGTGTGTGGTGTGTGTGAGTGTGTGCATATATAAATTCACATTTAAAAACTAAACAAACTACCATGACTTTCATCTATGCTCCTATGCTAAGAATTTAGCAACTGACATACTGGTTCTGACAGTAACTAGGTCCACGTTTTAGACACAGCAATCAGGACAAAGAAGAAAGAATGAGCTGAAAGAATGCCTTGACTGAGATCCTGCCAGCCCCCATCAGAGGCCTCACACCCTTCCAGAAGACTCTGCCAGCTCCTGCCCAGAGGAATTAGACCCTGCACCCATGCTGAGGAGGGAGCCAGAGTGCTCTTAGGTATCTGAGGTCAGATAGCTCAGAGCCTTCTGCAAGACTCCTCCAGCACACACCTGGACCAGCATAGGCTTCACAACTTTCTGTAAGACCCACCAGTGACTGCCTTGACCAGTGAGACTATATAGCTAAGTGAGGAAGGGTGGAAGAGTGACCAGAGAACTCTTGAGATACTTCCAGCCCCTGCCTAGACCAACAGAGGTTTTGTGACATCCCATGAGATGCCTGCTGGCACACACACAGATTTATACGACCCTCAACCACCGTCAACCCACACTGGAGTGAGAGCCGAAGTCCTCAGAGGCCTTATACACTGCTTATGAGATCCCACCAGCTGCTTGCTCATGTAGGTGAGAGCCCAAACAAGTGTAGGAGGGAAGGCACATCCAGAGGAAACCCCACATGCAGCAGCTGTGTTCCAAAGCTATTAATTGGTAAGACAGAAAACCTAACAAATGGCAACATGAATTCTGAAGGAAATAGTACAATACACAGAGAGAACAAATCTCCAGAGCCCAATTCATGGCCATGGAAGCTATATTCTTTTTTTTTTTTTTTAAAGATTTATTTATTTATTCATACAGACCTGGGGTACAGGCCAGAGATGCAGAAAGTGACAGGATTCACCAGAGACAGAGTGGGGAACAGAATAGGCATATAGATGAAGTACACTGCTGAGGAGAGCGGTGGGCGGGTCAGGAAAGGTCTGGCACGCCCTTGGTCACTTCTGGGGCAGGCGGGAATCGAACTCATGAGGAAGTGGCTTAAGCTTCCCACTGTGCCACCAGGGAGGGCTGGAAGCTATATTCTTATCAGATATAGAGATGAGAATGGCAATGATGAAGCAATTCAAAGAAATGGAAGAAAATTCAGAAAAAGAAATGGAGTCCTTGGAAAGAAAATCAAGGAACTGGACACAGAAAATGAAGCACTAAATTAGATAAAAATGAGGTCTTAGAATTTGAAAAGAAAACACAGGAGATGAATATTTCAGGAGAAAGACACAGAAGTAGAGAAGTAGACACAGACACATGAAGTAGAACAAGTCAGTGTAATTGAAGCAAATGTACAAGGAACCATGGTAGAAAAGGAATAATAGAAGGGAAAGAAAAATGAAAAAATATTCTGAGAATGATCTGATTTCATGAGGAAAGGTAATATAAGGATGATGGTAATACCAGAGAGTGAAGACAGAAAGGGGCAGGTGATAGAATCATTATAGAAGGAAAACCTTACCTTTGGTCATTATTTGAAATTTTTACATGAAAATGCACATGTCTATTAGCTTGGGAATTAAGGAAGGAGAAAAACATACACAAAAGAACGAAGGGTACAGGGAAGAATAACCCATCCTTAAAATACTGTGGAAGGTCACTGTAAAACTAAATGTCATAGATATAATCCTGATTGATAAAGAAAATCCGTATGCATCCCTTTTGAATTTACAAATACATCATCCATTACAATAATATTACCATTTTTATACATTTCATATAATTTTATACAATTTTCAAAATGCATTAACATAGATAAGGTAAAGTGGGAGACTAGGTGACGTGAGGATAGAAAGATATGTAGGTAGGGAGGTGGGTAGAAATATAGATAAGCAAGAGATGAGGTTTTGAAAATAATGGATCTAAGGTCAGCTTTAAAAAGCACCTATAAGTAATAATTTGGATATTGGCAACAATATAACAAAGACACCAATAATTGATGATAGCCAAGAATTACAGAAAATGTCTTTATGCATCAGGTATTATTGTAAACATTTCCATCACACTAATTAATACAACAATCTCTATGCATCTATGCAGGTGGCAGGCCTATGGTGCACAGGTGTGAGTAAATTGCCCAATGAGTTAAAGGTAGTTAGTGATCCCTGATTAGATCTAGGGGTCAGCTTCCAAGACACTGAGCTTGTGGAAACTACTCTAAACTGCCCTGAAGACTATTAGTAAAGTAACAATTATCTTTTGGAAAACTTACTTAAATATCCTCTCATAGCAGCCATAAAATGTGAAATACCGAAGCATAAATTGAATGGGCAATATGTAGTCATAAATAAATCTATAAAATCATATTAGAGAGAATTTAAAAGAAGATTTGATTAAATGCTTGGATACACTAGGTTCCTGAATGGGAAGAGAAAATATTGGAAAGTTGTCTGTTAACCTTGATTTTTAGATTTAATTTAATTCAAGTTAAAATTCAGACCATCTTATCTCTGAAACTTAATTAAATGATCTTATATTCATTTGTAAGTAGGTAAAAGATCCAATATTCAATAAAACAATATCAATGACAGTAGTCTAGTTTTATCAGATAATACAGCTGAATGTGTTGCAAATTTGGTAACAAAGTATTAAAATTGAATGGAAAGAATATCATCACAAAGACAGTAAGATGTATTATGTAGCTTGCTTTAGCAAGTTGATACTATAACCATTTGTGATTGGCATCGATGATAAAAAGGGATTGATGACTTTACATAATTGAAAAAGCCAGAACTATATGGCTTAGGTACAGTTTGGTTCAGGATTTAATTTCCATTTCTTTGTGGCTCTTTTGGCTTTGACACTGGTCCCCCTGATGTTTGCAAGAGAGCTACCAAGAGCCACTGGGTTGTCTTGTTCCTTATTCATGTCAAGGAAAATCATGTGGGTTTCCAAAACTCTCGAGCAAATGATCCTTCTTTAGCTCCAACTGGTCTTCTTATGTCCCAAAATTATGCTTGGGAAATGCGACAAGTTGGTCTTCTAAGCTGGATTCAGGTTAAAATCAATCCTATTATCTGCTGTCATGCAATAGGAGAGGCTGGCACTCCTAATAAGGGAAAATATTAGTATGTTTGGAAAGGATGTTGGGTAGGGAACATTATGTACTTTATATTATGTAATGTATGCAATATATATTGGATACATGATATATATTACAATTTTATTTAAAATGATGCAAGTATAAGGTAAGGTAATTATAAAATCAAACCTGTTTTAAGATAGTATTTTATGAACACTTAAAAAATAAACTAATAATCATCTTTAGTTTATTACAATCCTTAATATCACTTGCAATGGAAATACCCACATTCTAAGCTGTGCTACTATACAGTAAATGTAAAAATACAGATCAAGTGAACCAAGAGGATGGTGTTGAAATAGAGAAAGCCACGTATTAATACAGGAGTTAATAGCAGTGGGTTATTTATCAAATTTTGATGGCAGGCAAGAAACAAACCATTTCAAATTGGCTTAAACAATGAAGTGATTTATTATTTTATGTAATGAAAAAAGCATTGTTTTTCCCAGTTTACAGTAAGGAAATGAAATATTTGAAGGTTTAAATAACATTACCTGCAGTCCCATAGGTTGTAGACTCAAGGAGATTTTAACCCAGATAAATATACCACTCTAGCTGTTGCTTTTAATGGTTCTTTGTGACTCCATTATCATTTTCTTTCTCACTTGGAAGAATTCACTCAAATTTTATAATGTATACCATTTGGGAAGAAAAATATGATGCAAATTCAATTTTTTAAAGAGGAGGTAAGAGTAAGATAAAAATAATAATCATAATCCTACACTTAATGGTTAGATTCTTCTTGAGAAGTAAGCTATATCTGTCTGGAGAAATAGCTTGAAATACACCTCAAAGAGGGTCAGATTCCTCTTTGAACATGTGAAGGCATTTTTCTTTTAGAGTGGGCACATTTACATGTTGAAGAATAGAAAATTCTCTTTGGAAATTTTGAGATAAAGTGGGAAACATGGATGAAGAAAAAAATACTATTTAGGAAAAAAGTTATTATGGGAGACTGGGAGAAAGTGAAGGAAAGGGCTGAGCACTTGCATGCAGAAGGAGAATTGGATATTGGGGAGCCTCTAGTGCTGGGGAACCTGCAGGTTGATAGGGGAGCTCTCAGGTACAGAGCGTGGTAACTGAGGGCTCTGAAGATTTTTTGGTATTTCTGGGATGTGAATGCTTTTGCTGGCTTCTACCACATCTTGAAATCTTCAGTAATGTTACTCATATTCAGAAAAGGCAAATTTGAGCCATATACTTATAAACTTAAAGACAGAAACAAGTCTTATGTCTAAATTCTCAGCATGGTACAAAGAAGAGAAGCAGGCAATAAACAGATTAAAGGTCAAGATTTTTAAGAAATTAAAGAAAAATCTTCTAAAAGTGTGGACAAAAAATTTCAGCGGTAAGTGTCCTTACACATCCAAGATCTTTAGAATTAAGAGGTCTTGCATTTCTACCAAGAGCTTGAAGATCACAGAAGCTTCCTGCTGTTCCACTAATTTATGCACATTTGCAAGTGAAGACCAAAGTAAAATACAGGCTTTTCCTATTAATATTCTTTACTTATATTTGCCCTTCTTTCAAAAATAAGGACACCTGAAACTATACTAAACTCTGGGGATTCTGCACCCAAAATAGTTTCCTATGCTCATGGAGCTGACATTCTACTAGAGAATTTAGCAAAGGTCATTAAGTAACTAATTCAAAAAATTATTATTTTAATTATGGTAAGTGACATCAAGAAAAATGCAAGAACTAAGAGATCAGCAGACATCCCTGCATCGTTCCTGGGGCAGCTTCTTGAGGAAATACAACTTTGGTTGAATCTGGACTACAGAGTAGTAGTAAAGAAGGCTGATGGTCAATGAGTGGAGGTGAGGAAACAGGGTGGGTGAAGGGCAGGCTTCTGCTGCTGTAGAGGCCCAGATTGTATGCATCCCCCACCTGTCTGGTAACTGAAGGCATGAGCATTTTATTGGTGTGAGAAGAAGGACTGCAGCACTGTGTATGCTGTGAGCAGAGATGTATTTTCAAAAAGATCCTTCAGGTTGATCACTCAGTCACTGGGTCTTTGTCCAAGACCAGAAAAGAAGTCCTTCCTTGTTGGGCTTTCAGACTTCTTGAACATTCCTATCCATTTCAGTATTTAAACCAAACTTGAAATACCTGGTTCTTCTTATTCCTTCCTTCCTCCTTCTCACCCTCCTTCTTGTTCCCCCTCTCTTTTTCCTCTCCCTCTCTGTTGTGAGCAGAAATTCTCAGCGTAGTTTCCCCAGTAAACTTTAATTGAGTCATTGCTAGATGACTCAGCTCACACATTTATTTCATCCAGAGTCACAGAATTAACTTCACTTACAGGAGGCAAACATAACACGTCTCGCGAGGAGTCAACCTAACTACTCTATCGCTCATCCCTTGTGATTGCTCACCATGACTTGGGCTCTTGGATGAAGCAGGTTGCCTGAATGGCCCTCGAAGCTGGGGTGTGGAGGTGGTGTTCCGGAATCTCTGGTTCCTTCTCAGAGGATGAGGGTCTTCCGCAGGCTCTTCTCAGGTCTTTGGGCGCGTTCGTCCACAGAGGTTTCACCGTCCTGCAAAGTATTTTGCTTGTGCCACACGAGCAGGTGCAAGAGGCAGAATGGCCCGGCCCACTCAAATGAGCCCATAGGTGGGTGGGTGGCCTCATTTTCGGGGTGCTTCTGGATCACTCAAGCAGGCACCATAGGGCACAACAAAGCAAGCGAGCTTCGGAAATCGCGAAGGTTTTTATACTCTATTTCTAACTTATCTGTCATCTCATAGACCCCTTATCCATTCCACCATACACACATGACATCATAAATACATAAATATTCATAAACACTCATAAATATTCATTGCATATTGCATCATCCAAATATTAAATATCCATTAGATATTACACAAATATCCATTACATATTGCATCATCCAAACATAAATATTCATCGGCATACTTCACTCTGGGAATCTGCAGGAAATTGGTAATGATGGGAAGTTCCGCAATCGTCTCTATTAACTAACTTGCGCAAACTCTCACGTGATTTTCTTATGCACCCAGGACCGACTCCAGCTGTCTATGTCACATTCTGGTTCGCACCAGGTACTGCCTAAGCCTCAGTCCGGCCCGCATTGGCTTCTGTCTGTTTCCGGCACAGCCTGCAGCTGTCTGTCCCTTTGTGCTATTTATGCTTGCAGGCCACTTGCACTGGGCCTGTGCCAATTCTGACCAAGCCCTTTACCCTCTCCTCTCTCTTTCTAAGTGTCTCCGAATTCTACACTTCATTTCTCCCCTCCAGCCAATAATAATCAAAGCCATAGTAAGGGTTGACTACAGAATTTCTACAGCTCCAAAAATTATTTTGTTCTTAAGTTCAGTGGTAGTGGAATAGAGGGCAGAAATTCCAAGCTCTTTTGCAAGAAGTGGAATTTGAAATGATAGCAGTCTGTGGAAAAAAGGGTGGAAAATGGGAATTCAAAAGTATTAAAGAGAGAGTGTGAGTTTGTCAATTTGTTTTAAAAAAAAATAAAGATTTATTTTTAGTTCTTCAAGAACTGGGGTATAGGCCAAAATGTAGGGGTGGGAGAATTCACCAGAGACAGTGAGGAGCAGAGCAGGAGGATTTACTGAGACATACTGCAGAGGGGAGCAGTGGGTGAGACAGGAGAGATCTGCTGTGCCATGTGGGTCAGCTCCCTAGCAAGGAATTGAACTCCTGTAGCAGTGACTGCCAGTACCTTGATAGCACAGAGACTTAACCCCTGCGCCACCAGGGAGGCTCTCATTCCTTCCATTCTTCACTAGTACTCCCACACATTTGAATAGTGGAGCACAGACAATAACTGGGGAAAAGGAGTCAATGATGATTGTTAAAATGCAGTTCCTTGGGTGTACCCAAAATATACTCAGTTAGAAATTTTGTTGGAGGTTGTGACCGGAAATTTCATATACCATCTGGTGATGCCACTGTGCACATCTTTTTGAGGATCAATGGTCTGTACTACTTACCCACATAAGGTGAGGATAAGAACCACCTTTGCTGCTTATTAAGTGGCCGCAGATTCCTTGGCTCGAGATTCAGGTTGAGTAAGTCATGAATTGTATCTTGAAATATGGATATCAACACCCCCTCCTTGAGCCCTCAGATAGCTCTGAAAATAGATAGTTGAGAAATGAGAGAGGATGGGATGCTGATTTGAGGGGAGATGTGGTGATGAGGTAAGTGACATGGACAATTGGGGGTGAAATCTGGCTGTCAGCAGCTTTGTGATCAGGGCTGTTTTTAAGAATCCATCTTGGTAAACTCTCCTGGAAGAGATCTAGCCTGCTGGGTTAATGCCGTGTTGAGTGACAGGCACAATCACACATTCCTAGAGGAAGTTTGTGGTGTTTTCAGTGATCTTTTAAACCTGTGTGGCACATTCAAAAGTCTCTTCACACCTACTGCCCCACTGGACCCCAGAACCGCACCCTGCACTTAACAAGGCCAATTTGAAAGCTGAAGCTCAGAAAGATGAAATGAATTTCCTAAAGACACCATCTGGTGAATGTCACAAAAAGGTCTCCTGACTTGGTTCTTCTGTCCTTGGGTTTATGCTAAGATTCTAACTTTAGTATAAGGGAGACTGCATCAGCTCCTAGATCAGGAAAATACCAGGATTCTTCATGGTTGGATACAAAGACTTGAATTATATCACAGGACTTCGTGTTCACATTGCCTTTTGGGCAAAAGCTACTTTTCATCCTCCAGTGTTTGCTTAAGTAGATTTCTTCATCTACCATCTGCAGTTTTACCACTCACTTTCTGAAATCTTTCTTGAAACTTAAATGTTATTGGCATGTTTACTTGTTTTCTGTTCTACCACTAAGAGTTTATGTTCCAGGTTGTTAGTAGCTATATTGAGAATTTCCTTCCTGGAAAAAAATATTGATATATATGTTTTTGTTTCCTATGTTCTGTTCCACTACCAAGATTGCAAGTTTTCTATTGTGCTCTCCAGCAATCAGAAAGTATTCAATTAATAGCTTGCCAAGTGAGTGAATGGAAAATTGCTGACTTCTCTAAGCTTCAGTGGACAAAATTTAAATTTAACATGGAGTTACCAGTCCTTACCTTAAAGGATTGATGTGCATATTTGAGATAATGCCCATAGGTGAATTGTGGGGCACATTTCCTAGGATAATCCACGGTTCTGTGTGTGCTTTGTATGAACTAGTAAAAGAGAGGGGGGCGGTTGAAGAATTGAGGCTCTAGAAGCAGCAAGTATTAATTTAGCTGATAGCTGATGCTGGCTGCTTTGAATGGCCGTCTTCCAGCTAGTGAATGGAAAATACTTGATGCCCAATGTTGGAAAATACCCTGAGATGGATTAATTGTTGGCTGCTGACAGGCGGAGAAGCGTGTATGCCACTTTACACCCTGACCCTGCACTCAAAACAAAATAACAAACCAATTGATTTCGCTCCCCCATTAACCGTTTTGTAGATGTTATGCTTGTATTAATGAACGTTTTTATAACATTTTGGAATTTAGAAAGCACTTTCACATAGATTCTCTCATTTAAGCCTCACAGTTCTTCAGAGGGTGGAATGAGACTCGCTTGAGAAAATTAATAGTTACACAGTGATTTAAGTCCTTCTGTAATAAAGTGAAGTGACCAGTTTTCCCATTAGCATTCCCATTTTATATATGTGGAAATAGATTTTAGAAAACCAAGGTGACTTTCCCAAAGGCGCACAGCTAGTATGGGATAATGAGATTTATTGTTAAATCAAGCTCAGGGTTTTGATTAATAACTTGGATGAAACCACTAGTCATTAGGGAAATGACTATCAGAATAGCAGAGATGCCACTTCACATCCACTGAGATCTATATGTAAAAAATGGACAGAGTATAAGTGATAAGGTGAAGAAAGTGGAAACCTCTCCCGTGTGAACGTGGGTTTAAGACAGTTCAGCCCCTTTATGAACAGTTGATAAACTAAACAAATCAAACATGGAATTACCATATGAGCCAGCAATCCACTCCTGGATGTATGCCCCCACCCCCAAATAACTGAAAACAGGTATTCAAAACAAAAATAAAAGCATGAACTAGGATGTTTTGATTGTGGCTACTCACTATAGCCAAAATGTGTCAGTCATGATGAATAAACAAAATGTATGAGATAGTTATCCAGTAGAATATTGTTTGACCATAGAGTAAGAATGAAGTTCTGATACATAATTACATGTCAAGGGACATTGAAAACATCTTGCTGAGTGAAATAGGTCAGTGGAAAAAAAATCATCATATATGATTCCATGTCTATGAAATATTCAGAAAAGGCAAATTCGTAGACACAGGATGCATCTTAGTTATTGCCAGGTGCTGAGGGATGTGTTGAATGGGGATGGTGACAGGTGAGTGTTGGAATTAGTGGCTATGGTTTATAATATTGTACATGTGCCACTGACCGGCACACTTTAAAAGGGTTTAAATGGTAACTTCTTTAATATGTGTTACCACAACTAAAAAAAAAGTTATTGGACGCATCAGGCAAAATTCTGAATTGAATACAAGGTAAAATGACTGTAGAGCTATTATTTTTTAATAAACACAAAAACCAAACCTACCTTAGTTTTCTTACCGGGCAGCTGTTTTCACTGGAGAACATTGTGGAGAAATCACTTGCAGATATATGTGGTTAGCTAGATGATTGATAGAGAGACAGACAGGTACATATGTACATACATAAATGGAGATGCATCCTCAAAACAAGGTGAGACATTCATGCAGGTAGTGAGCTTACCTACAGGTGACCTTCAGTAAATATTTGAATGCATGGATGAATGAGATGCTTTACCTCTAAATGTAGTGTCAGCTCTAAGCATATCAAAACATCTGCCACAATCTAAAGACATATATCTGGATATGTATTTTTGGAATTGTGACTCAGACATATAAGCCAGATTTTTTGTTGCTGCTGTTGTTGTTATTAGAGTCTCCTACTTCATTAGCTGTGTGATCTTGGTGACTTTAGTCAACCTCTAGGAGTCACCAAGTCCTTCTCTGAAGGACAAAGGGGACAGAATAGTTGGGATAAGGATTTTGAACTTTGCTAATACAAGTGTGGTGCATGAGCCAGCAACAGTGCAACATCAGGAAGCATGTTTGAGATGGAAACTCTTACACCCCACCTCAAGCTTGACTGAATCTGTATTTAAACAAAATTCCTGGAAAGACACATTGAAGTTTGAGACACTCTTGACCAAATAATTTGCTTTAAATTGCTTAGCGCCATACCTGGCATATTTCAAGAAGCTCCATGAAAGGTGGTTTTTCAATCTAAAAATATTTATTGGCCATCTACTAAGGGCTAAGAACTGTTCTAACTACTGAATATATGTTAGTAAATAAAACTGCCAAGGACTCTACACTCTTGGTGTATATATTATTGCAGTGGAGATAAATAATAAGCAGATAAACAAATGAACACTCAACTTAATGACATATGTAACTATGGATAGAACCAATTAGAACCACAGCCAGTTATATCCAATCCAATTAAATAAATATCTATTAAGTATTAGGTGCATGGCATCTCGCAGGTATCTGCAGGGACTGGAAAGAGACCAGAACCTCCCTTTGAGAAGAGAGGTCTTTTCCAAAGCATCATGCTGATTTTTTACTTAAAATGAGAAGTACAGTTCATTAGGGCCAGAAACAATAGAAGACCATCAAGTCACTTTATAAGCAATTTAGTATAAGGCACATCTGGGAATCCCTGCTAAAGAATCACAGGTTTAGATTCCAGCTGTTGGTGTGCACACCACGGCTATGGTTCAAATATCCTTCTCTTTACAGTCCATGAGGATTGCAGAATCCAGAAGCTTGGCAGAATTTGTGAGTATGGTCCAATTCCTGAGGGCTTAACAACCCTCAGGAATTAACTGACAGAGAGAATTCATGGCTCAAGATTCTTGTTCACACTGCTAACCTGAGCTGATCATAGTCCCTTTTGACTGGGTCCAGGTCAATGTAAGTGATTGGAAGAGAACCTATGCACTTACATGCACCCATGCGAACACACACACTAAACATGCAAAAACAATGCATATTGTCTAGATTGTTGGGGTGCACGGTATAAGAGATTAAAGAGAACAGAGGTGGGTGTTGTGCTGGCTAACACCCCTGGTGTATGTGGTATATGGGGTATGAGAAGCTCTGTATTCCGCACCCATTTTCTGAACCAGCAACATGGGAATCACTAACATCTTTACTCTTTTTTTTTTTAAGTTTTATTTATTTGTACATATAGAACTGGGGTACGGCCAGAGGTTCAGGGGCGGCAAGAGGCTTCACCAGAGACAGAGTGGGGAGCAGAATAGGCAGATCGACGAAGTACACTGCTGAGGGGAGCAGCCGGCGAGTCAGGAGAGGTCTGCCACACCATGTGGTCATCTCCGGTGCAGGCGGGAATCAAACTCATGCGGAAGTGGCGTTAGCTTCTCAGTGCAGTGCTTTAACCCGCTGCGCCACCAGAGAGGGCCCATCTTTACTCTTTTTATCCTCCTGCAACATCAAGCTTAATGCCACTTTTCTTTTTAACACATTTTTTATCCTGCAGCTTATTAATTTTTTTTTTTTTTACATTATTGCTTTTCAACCAGGGTTCTGAAAGAGAATTGATCCCTTAAACCCTCAGGACAAACCTATTATGGGCTAAAATAACTTCCTTCTCATGCACCTGGAATACTTGACATATGGCCATTCCTGGAAGGATTCTGTACATTACATGCAGAAAGGTGGGAAAGAATGCATGTCAGGAAGTCCCAACGGTCACGTGTGGCCTCAGTTATCATTCTCTACAATAGGTTTTGTCAATACTCCTCTCCCTTCTGAGAACACATTCACTCACTGCAGCAGATCTCATGGGACAGCCCTCCCTTTTAGATTCATTTGCATAGTCCCATTCCTATCTTAAGTTGTAAAGAACCATGAAACTTCCTTTCCAACCAGGATGAGTACACATGACTGAGCTAATTCTCCTACAGCTTGTTCTTTCCTGTTCAAGTTCTTAGGACCATGTGAGCCAGGATTATCAGGCCAGGATAATATTTTTGAGAAGGTTTTATATTTTCTTCACAAAATGTTAAGGTTCAGACCCCCAAGTTTGCATTTTACATACCCCCGAATGATTTTTAATCTAGTAATTTGATTCACAGTTTTTTTCATTCACTCCCCTTCTGTCTCCACTCAAAGTTAAACTTTCCTCTCAAGACTGTAATCCCCATGTGCTCTATGATCAGGTTGTTCTTGCTCAGCCTCAGACTGTCCTACTCTTGCCAGTTTGTTCAATCATCTCCAAAAGTTCACCCAGGTCCCTTCTATTGCACAACTTTCCTACGCCCTGCAGGCCCTAGTAAAGTCTGACTGTACTTTTATCTTTTTCCTGTGGTCATCAAATAGAATGAGGCAGTTTTAAGCCTATGGTGCCAAGCACCTTTTCCTTAGCATCATGCTTTCTAAATCTACCTGTGTTCTCCCCTATTTTCTTCGTTTTTGTTCCTAATTAGTTTTATTATATGAACCTACCACATTTGTTTATGCACTCATCAGTTTATGGAAATTTGGGCTTTTTTTCATATTTTTGTTTACTATATACAAAAACAACTGCTATAAACAGGTCTTTCATAAACATGTGCTTCCATTTTTTCTTGGATAAATATCAGGGAGTGGGTCACAGGATAAGATTATGTCTGTCTAAGCACACACACACACACACACACACACACAAATGATTTTCCAAAGCAACTCCTCATTTTATCCTTTCATTCGCTCTGCATTCGCCCCAAACTTAATGTAGTTGTGTGGTACTAATTTAGATTTTAATTTGCATCTCCCTGGTGACTAATTATATTGAACACATGTCTGTGTTATTATTAAGGGTAAAATATTTGGTTTGTTTTCTTCATTAATGTACCTAGAACAGTGCCTACACACATGTTAATATTCAATAAAGTATCAAATGAGTGAATGAATGATTTGCAATCACCTGGCCCCAAGGAGTCTGCAGCTTCGTGAAGGAAACAAAACATAAGGCATTAAGAGATTTATTGAGACTTTAGAATCAGATCTGGATTAAATACTGGCTCTCTGCAAATTACTATTTATAGGTCTTTAACAGAGTACTTAAACCTCTCAACTTGATTTTGTTTCTCTATATACCAGGAAAACGGATGGGCTGTTGTGGAAGTTTGAGAATAATGAATATAAATCAGTATTAAATTGGTCATATAGCACATGATTAGTGAAGCAGTAGCTCATGTGATGATTTTTCTTAATAATAATGATAGTCATAATTGTTATTACCACCTCAAATATTAGCTTGTCACAGGGATTAAAAGTGCAATAGAGGGCCCTCCCTGGTGGCGCAGTGGGTTAGGACACAGCACTGCAAGCTGACCAGAGCTGCTTCAGGGAGACTTGGATCCCGGGTCCTGGAGGTGACCTACATGGCGCGGCAGACCTCTTCTGTGTCACTCGCCACTGCTCCCCTCAGCAGTATACTTCATCGATCTGCCTGTTCTGTTCCCCTGCTCTGTCCCTGGTGAATCCTCTCACTGCCCCTGTACCCCCATTCTGTATCCATAAATAAAAAAAAAATCTTTTTTAAACAAGTGCAATAGAACTTAAAGAAGAGATAGCTTTGTACTGTCTAAGTAGTAAGCAAGATTTTCAGAGAATGCAAAATCTATGCTGAGTTTAGTGTTAAAGAGAGAAGCAACACTGGTTGAGAGTGTGATTGTGCCAAGTCAAGCTGCCTAATGCATTAAATTCACTATTCCCAGTAGATTTCTATTCTCACCATTTTGAAGATTTAGAAACTGAGAGGCAGAAAATGTGAGCAGCTTACCTAGTATTTCTTGATAAATGTAGAGCAAAGTTAGTGCAAAAAGCTCTTCAGGCTGTGCTTTCTGATCTCCCCAGTGTCGTGAGAAGGGGGCTCCAGGAACCCTGAGGGGCCAGGAATTGAGATTAGGGTGCTGGATCTGAGTCTCCATTTTTAATTTGAACATAGTTTATCGTTTTAACATATCTTATATGTTTGAATTAGACCAATTTTCACAGATAAATTACTTCTGATATTTTATAAAATGTGAAAACCTTGAACTGCATTACTCTGGTTTTCTGTGTGGAGGCAGAAGAAGAATGCTTAATATGTCTAAAATGTTCCTCCCTCCCCCTTACAAACAATGAGGTTTGCAATCAACAGATTCATCTCTTTTCTTGGTACTATTTCTATTTTCTGTGTGTAATGAGTTTTGTATGTTTACTGCCCTTCTTTGAATGCAGTTGAATTTTTCCACAAGCATCTTATTCAAGCCTCAAGGGAGGCCACAGTTCTACAGCAGGGTAGGCTGTGTGCTCCTAAGTCGGCTCCCCTCCCTTCCCCTCTCCATCCTCTGTGATTTTATAGAGCAAAATGGGTCTTGCCAAGCATCTGGCTTGTGTTTGCTTTCCCAGGGCTTTGCATTTTTCTATCAGAGTGAAAGGCAGTGGCAGGAGAAGGACCTTCCTCCCTCATCAAACTGCCTTCTTTAGTATTCATTCATAATAGCTACTCCCTCCCCAACTTCAGTAGCACTTTTCTCAGAATGTTGAGGACTATTATAACAGACTGCCACTGGAGAGCCTGAATGGGGCACTCATTAGCTTTGTGGGCTTGCATATGTCCAAAGAGAGTTTATGTGTAATCCTAACAATTTTCTTTTGTTTGTTCTTTATGTTGCATTCTCTTTGACTGGGGTTGATTACAGTGGAATCATTAACTCACACAGAACTGGAAATATCGCTCTGGAGAGTCGTCCCAGTCCAGACCCCAGGGAGGAGCAACAAAATAGCTCCTCTCCATCTCCGGTAACTCTGTTTCTAATTAATAGTAGTCATGATGCTGTTTTTAGAGGTTCTTCTGCTTCACTAGGACATCTTTCCTCAAGGGACAAAAAGAGCTGCTTAAAATCTTCCTCATAAGTTTAAGTTCCTATTATTACTTTGCAGCTGCCTACTGAATTTAGCCTAGTTTATTCTTTGTGAGCTTCCATCAGTGAGAGTCTAAGCTTTTCACCTCTTTTACATTTACCTTGACTCCTTTTGAAATATTTCTTTTCACCTTCAACAGTTTATACAATGTGAATATCGCTTTTAAATTTTTTCTTTCCAGTCTCAGATTGCATTTTTCTTGAGAGTTGAGAATTTAAATTGTAATTTATAATCCTTGTATAGAAACCATAATAATCGCCAAGCACATACTAGGTGCTTCCAATGAATGGAAATGTCCCTTAACTTTTTGTTGGGGCACTAAGAAGCATCACTCTGTTAATTTGAACTGAATTATTAGGGTAACACACGACAGGCATTCAATTGGCCCAACTATAGTGAGGGAAACAGTGTCAGGTGATTCAGACATAAAACTCTAAGATTGATTCAGGAAGGGAAAAGTTTATTTAATAGTAACTCACGGTCACCACTGGTGCAAATGCTGTAATTTCTATTACTATTAATTATACTACTTCTGCAGTTTCTGTGATGACCATCACTGACAATAATGACATTCTTAGTGTGAGCTATGTATACTGCCAAGCTCTAGATGAGCATTATTCCATTTATCACTCTAACAATTTCTATTATCTCCGCTTTATAACTGAGGATCATTAGGCTCAGTGAGGTTAAGTAAATTGATGAACAACATAAGAAATAAGTGACAGGGGCCAAGTCAGGGTTTGAACCAAGATCGTCAAACTCCAAAACACAAATAATATTGTTGTTCTGCCTAATTCTACCAGATTACCCAATACCTTCTCTCTATTTCTTCCTTCCACCCTTATATGCCCTAAATACAAATGACTCACTTATTATGGCAGGCTTAAATGTTAATGGGTTGTGGGAGTGAAAAGGATGATAACAGAAAAATATTTGGGGTCTTCAGAAATAGGGAGGCTAAGTGGTTTTGTCAGATGTTGGAGGCAAGACTTTGGGTACCGTCACTTGCTGTCTTCATGGTGCTGTCATTAGTTATGGGGATGGAACAGTGAGTACGACTATCTTTCCTCAGGTATGTTACAACTTAGCTGGTAAAACAGGCACTAAATGTTTATAATGAGAAACAGTTGTTTTGACTGGGTACATTGTGCATTGGGATGACAGAGGGACACATCTAATTAAATTATAGAGACCTTGGAAAACTTTACGGAGGAAATTAAATCTGGGCTAACTACTTAAAGGACAAATAGGAGGCAAACAGACTTGAGAGGATGGTGAATGTCAAAATATCAATCCGGGGGGGGAGAAAAAAAAAACACAGGTGATGTATCACAGCCTTTCTCAATGTTCAAATAAACGTGGTGAGGTCCAGAATGGCAATGTCTAATGTCCCTACGGCAAAGTACATATAATCTAGCAAATTTAGGTGCCATGCTATTGTCACTGTCCTGTTCTTGGTGGTAATGAATAATGAACTGGTCCTAGATGCAATGTAGATTTTTATTATAACTAACAGAAGGATTGGCAGAAGCTTATTTCTAATTATTCATCACTGCATAAGAAATCACTCCAAATACTGTAGTATTTTCTTATGCTTTGGATTCTGGAGGTCAAGAATTCTGCCAGATAACAATTCAGACACAGCCCTCCTGTTTACTACCTTGCTTAAATCACCTTGGCAAGTCATGTCCTATAAAGTCTGTGTTATCATCTGTAAAATGGGGATAAGAGGAGTCACCAACTTTACATGATCATTTTAAAGAATAAGTGAGCTATGAGATCACTATGTAAATTCCTTAGCACGTGTCTGACAGGGAGTAAGGGTCCAATAAGCATTGATTATTATTTTTAAAAGTAGGCAAAAATATAGCAGACATCACTTTCTAAAAGTTTGAAGCTCTGCAAGTCTTCTGGAAAGACTAGTGATTGGGAGCAAGGGGCACATAGGGTCTTATTTTCTTGTATGCCTGAGATCTGGGTGGATATTTCTTCAAGTTGTGACTCAGCTTAAATTGTATAGGTGATGAAAGAATGGGTATTGCCATGTGACTTGGGATATCCAGAATGTGGAAGTTGAATTATAACAAAGTGTAGCACAAGTGTGTGTGTGTGTATCTATCTATCTATCTATCTATCTATCTATCTATCTATCTAGATATCTATATATATTTCTATATATCTATATAGATATCTATATAGATATATTTGTGTATATACTAGCACTCAGAAGAAGGTCTCCTTATTAACTAGAACTTGCTTGAGATAAAGACTTATTAGAGTCACCAATAGACTTTTAGTATCTCTGACAGTGACTAGTACATAAAAGATACTGTGTAGCTATTTATTGAACAAACAAGTTAATTCATTCACATCTTACTGAGAGAATGTCAAATAGTGAATACATTTATTAAAATGCTGTATTATCTTGCCCAGTAAAAAAGTCTAATAAAAATGGCCCAGTATATTCTCAGTTTTCTTCCTTTAAAAAGGGTCACTAATGGTGACATATCAAATACTATATCAGTAATTTAAAAAAAGCAAAATATTTATCAACAAATGATTTTCCAACACTCTTCTCTCTTCATATCTTATATATTGTTTCCTTTCGAGGGCTTACTCTTATACAGAAAAGCAATAGTTTCCATCTTAACAATTAGATACTTCTGTCCTTTTGGTTTGTTACTGGTTTTAGGAGTTTAGTTAGGTAATTCAGAACATACAGCCCATGAGTAAAAACTATTTTGGTCAGTGACACATTGTCTGACCTTGAACAATTGTATGTCGTTGTCATCATCTTCATTACTTAGCACACCTTACGGCTAGAAGACAAACCAGAAAATGAACAAAATGTTCTGTTCAAAGTGATAACAATGGGAGTTTTACAAAAATGATGCCTGTTGATCCTAATTCTCTTGGTGCCTAAACACCCCCTTGACCGTAAGTCACCACTCCCTTGAAGATATGTTTTCTCTCCCAGACAATCAGAACATATATAGTAATTGTGCCTTCAATGCATAACAGCTGGGAAAATTTGGTGCCAATAACTACTTTTTTTTTTATTTGCTAATATCATTTGGCTTTCTCCTCAAATGAAATTTAAAATGAAACAGTTTGGCAATCTATGTTAACACCATCTAGCAATAATCCCATGTTGGTTCCACTGCAGTTTGATAATTTACAGACTCATTGGGCTGAAAGGGACTTGGCAAGCTTATCTAATTCAATGCTTCCTAAACCTGGCTGAACATCAATATTTAATGGGGACCTTTAAAAAATACAGATTCTTGGGCATAAAGCCCTACTGATCTGTAGGTTAGAATTTGCACAAGTGGGGACTAGAAATTTTAATCTTTACAAAACTTTCCACATGATTCTGTTGATAAACTACTATTTGTAATCACTGGTTTAAACCATATCTCATCTTCATTCAGCTGAAACCTTAAGAGTTGTTTGCTTATTTATATTCATTCATTCATTCAACTAAAGCAAGAACATAGTTCAATAATACCATCCAATGCCCCACCGGTAATTTTCAGTCTTCTTAGGGGTGAGTCACCAGGTTATGCTGGGATCGTTTTAGGGACAAAAACCTAGAAGTGGTTCTTCAAAGGATGGGTACTTCCTGCAGCTTAGCATCAGCAACTTTTCCTCCTCAGTAAACCTCAAGTACTGAGGTCACTTGCTTCCTGCTAAAGTCGGACTGAGTTCTAAATTTGTTGATTCTGTTGGGCTTTGGTGCTTCCCCTAAAGTAGGGATTTTGCTAATGTCTTTGCGAATGTCATCTCTTTTAACATTACTCTGTCAGTCTCAAACATAGATTAAAAAAGAAAATGGATGAGGTTACATCTATGTATTTAAAACTCTTGAAAGATTTTTCACTGAATGCAGAAAACCCAGACTCTCCTTGCCATGTTTCTGGGCCTCTGCGTGATCTCAGCCTGTTGGCCTTTTGGTAGCATTGAGTCTTGTTTTCCTTGTTCTCTAGCTTCAAAACCTCCATTCTGTTTTATGAGCATAAAGCTTCCTGTCTCTGTGCTTTGACCCTTATTATTTTCTCTGTCTTATTATTTGAGAGAGAAAGAAAGGGAGAGGAGAAAAAATATATATATAGATAATATAAATTCAATCTTAAGCCCAGTTCTTGTTTAACTATCGCCAACTCAGAAACGATAAAAAGGACTTTCTTGATCAATCTATTTTATGTCTTCCAACATTTTGTTGCACTGCTGTTTATCCTGCAGTATACTTGCTTTCCAGCCACAATCACAAGCTTCTGTGCTTTGTTTATTCATATATTCAGTATCTGTGGTCAGTCCTTCTCCTGAATACTTGCTTCCTGAGACAGATATTTTGTGCCTCTTTTCTACCGCAGGCTTTCAATTGAGGACATGGTCCAACCAGGAATATTTATTGAATGAGTAACCTTGTGCAGTGGGTTTACCCCATTGTCAGGCTTTGCTAAAATTAGAAGTAGCTACCCCACTGTCAGACTTCGCTAAAATCAGAAGTAGCTTCTTATTCAATTTTTAGTCACAGGAAAGAAGCATTTTCTTGGTACTTCTGGTTGACCTAAGAGATACAATTATTCTTGGGCATAATGACTCATGACTTAATGTGATCATCTTACTAAATTAAATTATGTCTTCAAGATAAGGCTATATTCTTTTCATTTTGATGTAAAGATATTCTAAAGGTACATTTATAGTATAATCTCCATAACTTATTATTAGTAAATAACACCCTTGGCTTTAAGCATCAAAGTTATCACAGCAATTGAGCAAACCACCTAATGAAGATTCATTATTTATATGCAGTAAATATATTTTTACTAACTATCAATTCTGGCAGCATTTAGAATGTTTTCAACTTTTTTATATTGAAATTTATATGATTCTAAAATTGAAGCATATGACATTGTGGGAAAAAAACACCGAGTGAGGATTTGGCTGGGAATCATTATTTCATTCTTTGTCTTGAAAACATCATATCACATATCTGAGCCTAAATGTGCCCCTCAATAAAATGGAGATAAATCTTAACCACAAGTAGTTGTGACATTCAACATTCAAATGAAATGTTCTAAGTGGATATAATTTAATAATATCAAGTTAATTCAAGCTTATGGGGATATCTGAATGGAAGATTTACTGGGTAGTTGGCATATATACTCACACTCATTTATTTTTCCTTATCTTTACATAACCATAATCTTGACCATTTATTAAACTCATTGTAATAGTTCTCTAATTCATATCTGTGAGTCTAGTATTTCTTTTCCTAATCTAATCAATATCTCTACTTAAGAACCATATGTACAGTAACAGGCCAATGCAGATAAGTCATGAAAGATATTAGAAATTTAACTTCATGGTGCTTGACACAAAGACAAAAGTGCCTATATATAATTAAAAGATAAATAACAAATGAAATTATTATAGTGCGTAATATAAATGGCTGACTCTATATAAATATTGAAAAAGCAGTAAGAGAAAGACAAATAACCTCATAGTGAAATGAGAAAAGATAGACAGGCAGTTCACAGAAAGAATTATATGTATAGCTGATAAACATGAAAAAGAGCACAATCTCATGCACAATTAAAGAATTGCAAATTAAAATTTTAGTGAAATGCTGTTTGTCACTTATTAAAATAGTATAGTACTTGAGAATACTATATATAGGCAATCTTCAAAAAAATGAATCTCACAGTAACATTTGAGGAGATTATAAATGTTTGAGAAATAAGATATCTAAAAAAAGAGGTCAATTTGGTTACATACTCTTTCACAGAGTAATTCTACTTATTAGATTCTATCTTGTATAATGAAAGTGTGTTGCAATATTATACATGATTTTAAAACAAAGTAAATCCCTATTACTAGAAAATTGGTTAGTTGAATATCCTACATTAACATGTATTGCATTTTTGAGTATCCAATAAAGAGCACACTGTTCTCCTGCCTAAATTTAGAATCAACTAAGACATATAACAAGGAATAGCATATGTAGAGACCAAATTATTCCCTTGAAAAAACAAACACTATAACAGCTGTGTTCGACAATGTGACTTATATCTACAGCAGATTGATTTCTAAAACATCTTCATAGTCCAGAGGTTGATCCTATAAGGAGTGCCCCCAGTCAAGCTCCCTGGGGCAATACTTTAAGGAGAAGAAAGGAAGAAACTGAGAAAAGAATGTACAATTCAGTGTCCAAGTTGAACAGAAAAAATCCCAGCGGGTTAAACAAACAAAACATAACCAAAAAAGCATACTTGAATGACTCAGATTCTTTTAAAAAGAAAGCCTGCTACCATTTCTTTCTTTCTTTTTTTTTAAGATTATTTATTCGTACAGAACTGGGGTACAGGCCAGAGATGTGGAGGGTGAGAGGATTCACCAGGGACAGAGCTGGGAGCAGAACAGGCAGATTGACAAATACACTGCTGAGGGGAACAGTGGGAGGGTCAGGAGAGGTCTGCCCCACCATGTGGATCTCCTCCTCGGGGCAGGCAGGGATCAAACTCATGCGGAAGTGGCGTAAGCTTCTTAGTGCTGTGCTTTAACCCGCTGCGCCACCAGGGAGGGCTGGCCTGCTACCATTTTTTATATTTGTATACAACAACCAGATCAAGGAATTGGGACAAATATTATTCTTCATTTTGTATCCTCAGTATTCTTCAGGTTTGTTTTTACTATGTGAATGTATTATTTATAGTAATGATGAAACTAGTTTAAAACATTTGTCAGTGCCTGATTTTTGTCACTAACTTAAAAAAAAAAAAAGCCAATTTATTTCCCCTCACTCATAGCTAACCTCCTTTCCTATGGTGTCTCCAGTTAACACCTAGATAGGAAACCTGACTACCACCAGTACTTACATCACCCCTTCCAAGGTTGTTTAATCAGTCAACAAAACACTCCCCATCAACTCTACCTGTCAAAAAACTGTCTACCTAAGAAGTCATACTCCTTTGATACTGTTGGGCAAGATTAATAGGCCATTTGTAAAGCGTGCAGAGTTGTATCTAGCAATAATTTTTAAAATGCCTTCTAATCTGGTAATTCCAATTTTAGGAATTTGTCCTAAAGTAATCATCATGGATGTAAGTAAATACATAATTTCTAGGATGTTTGCTGTAATGATTTTGGTCTCAGTGACATTATTAATACTAAATGCCTAGTGTTCGTAAATTGAAATATCCATTCAAAGGAAGTCTTACAGTTATTTGAGTGATGGAGAAGAATGTATGTCACAGCACATGTGTAAGTGGAAAACTTAGATACAGACCATATTGTAAGACATCCTTCTACTTGTGTATGTATAATCTAAATAGGAAAAGATGTAGAAGATCACACAAATTCTTTCAAAGGTAGTTAACTCATGATAAAATAATGACCTAGTTAACATTTTAAAAAAAAATTTCTGACATGGCTATATTTTCTTCAATAAACATCTATTGCTCTTTTACTAAAGTCAGCATTATTTTACAAAATATGTAATAGAACACTACCAATGTCAATCCCAGATAAGGAGTTATCCGCTATAGGAAGTCTCCTTGTGCCCTTCTGTTGTCTTGATTTCTCCCTTACCTACATTCCCCCTTCACTCTGTGTAGACCCTCTTGTTCTGAATAGGACTCCTTTCCTAGAGTGCCATCTCCCTGACAGCAGGGACCACATTGTATTTAGAAAGAAGCTTATGGAGCTCTCAGGAGAATACCAAGAATATGCTTGCATAATGCATGCTTATTAGCCTCAGCAGATTTATCTGTATTGGGTTTTCCTTAAAAAGAAGATTATAGACATTCTGACACCCACACAGTAAGTAGAGGCCACGTAAATTGCTAAAATAACCCATTAATGGAGAAAAACTTTGGCTTGAAGAATTAATCATCTTTTGCTGCATGTGATTGGTTTTGAACAGACACCTGTGTGGTTGCCAAGATGGCACCCAAAAAGACTTTTCATCTTTGAGGGAGCAATATGGGGCAAGGCATTCCTGAGGAAGTTTCAGTGTGGAGAAGGTTCTTACTGTCCCTTCTGTCCAACTGTCCAACCTTCTTACAGGCTTGGTGATGTTAATAAAGGACCCAATAATCTAGTCCCTGCTCCCATTCTTGCATTTTTGGAAAATAAAAGCTGCAAGATGAGCTTTGGCAGTTTTGTGCCTCTCTAGGACTTGTTAAATTCCTCTCTCCTCCTCCTCGTACCTCTTGAAATCTTAAGCGCTGATGCTTTATGTTCTGGCTTGTAAATGAAGCCTGTTATTATCATTGAGATAGTGTTTTTATGGCATAAATAATGAGCTCAAACAGGGGAAGCTGCGTTGGGTGGAATTACTGCCTGAGCTGAGATGGAAATAATCAATATGTCCTCACTTACAAATCTCATCTGCATGTCAACTCCATCCTGCTGGCTGTCTCTCTACAGATTCATTTCACAGGAGGCCCAATAAAACTTGCGGGTGGCATTGATCTGTTTTATTCATAGCTAGAGATAGAAATGCATCATTTGAAATTAATAGGAGGGCTTGTGTTTATAACCCAATCTACACTGAGTGTTCTGCAGTGCAGACCATTAAGAAAGAGCTCATGCATCCAAAAGAAGATATGACCACAGAGACCAGGGGACAGGGACCCGTGTTGAAATCCTCTGTGATGGCATACCTATTATTAATCACCTCCTTCAAGATTTTGCAACCTGAGTGCTTTGATTACTCATTAGAACAATTCCTTAAGTCAACTAAAGATGTTACACTCAATTTTCCAAAATCTATTCAAATTCTACCTTTTTTTTCTTTAATCCTATGCAAAATGAACACTAATTATTAATCTCATGGAAACAGAGAAGAAATTTACAAATCATCTCTTTCAATCTTGTTTCTGATTATTATGTATGTCCAACATTGCAGTGGTCAAGCACTCTGATACTCTAGATGAAATGTTTCTGATGAAATTCACTATTTTATGACACAGTCAATATGGAAAACAAAGTTATGAAAGCTTTGGTGTTTAGTCTGGCACCTAGCTGCTATTCAGTAAATACATATGCATACAAATTGTGAAAGTATAGTTTTAACACTCTTTTAACTGGTATAGGAGGTTGATGGTTGATGTTGAGTCCATATGTTTCAGTCCCACAAAGCCCAGGAGTTTTCTTCAATTGCAATTTCCTTTTCTGGGGGTTTTTATTGTCTTGCAATTGGACTGCTAAGGACTCAAGAAGAATGATTGTCTGATGATACCTGCTATTCAGTTATTCCAAGTTATCTTCTCTCCATGATCTCTTCCTGAAATAAAGTCTGTTTTGTTTTCTTTACGCTAGGGGGTTCACTCTACAGAACTTAAAGAGGAAGAGGAAATAATGAATAGAAAGGAACACCAGAGACCCAATTTTGATAATTGTAAACTTTTATCTGAAGATTGGTGGAAAATCACCTGAAATATCTGATGGTGACATAAAGACAAGAAAAATACTTTAACAACAAACAAACATGCTTCCACATTTCTTCCTCTGTATTCTCCCTAAAAAAAAAAAAAAAAGAAGAAGAAGTAAGCTTTTTAGGCATCTACTACCTAGGGAGATGTGATTTCTTTTGTAGTTTCATATTACCTTGGCTGGATGAATACATATCCCAAATAAATGAATACATATCCCACTTTTACAGAAAAATAAGTGGTTATAGTTCCTAAGAAGGTCATATGAAATAAGGCATGGAAAAATACATTTGCATTCATGAGACACTAATTATGTATGCTCATTTTTGCCCATTAGAAATTGAACTCAGACTCCTTATTCAACTCAATTCAACGGACTTGAACTGGACACCTGCTTTGTTCTAGGCAGCTAGATAATCATGGGTGTAAGTAGCAGGGGAGAGGTTGGTATGAAGGTGCAGGTCTGTTCTGTTACTATGGAAGGAAATAAAGGCAGTGTTGTAATGTGGATGAAAACTGAAAACTTTCATGGAGAGGGATGTATGTGAAGTGTCCCTAAGTCAGTGTCAGAAGAGTAAAAGAAGACTCGAGTATAAGGAAGGATTCTTTGAAGAAGAGGCTACTTGAGGAAAGTGACATCAATGGCCTTTAGAAATGGAGGAAAGAGATTCAAGAAAAAGTGGCATCAGATGACCAAAAGCATAGAAAGTGAGAAGGAATTAATTATAATTCAACCTGACCAAATTGTCTGGCTAAAAGCACATAGGTCATCTGTGAGAAGACAGGTCTGGGTCATGGCATGAAAGGCTTGAGTCCAAAAATAGTAATTGATTTTGCAATAATTTATTGATTTTAATCAGTCAATTCAGATGTAAAATATTCACCTTTTCCTGTTGGCAAGATAAGTATTGAAGGTTTTAAGCAAGGGTGCTACAGGAGAGATAGTGCTGGAGAGGGTAATTATGGAAGCAGAAAGGTTTTAGAAAAAAGGCTAGATACATGCTGGCTAAGAAGGTAAAGGCGTGTTCTCAGCAAATCAGAGAAATAAAACAGGTGAAAAAAAAATTCCAGCATGCTGTAAGCAGGGCAGAACTCCTGGAGTCAAGAACATTCAGAAGGGAGTGAGGCAAGACATTTAGAATGGAAATTTCATGAAGTGTCTGACAAGCAAGATTGGGTTATAAACATGATCAGGCCAGTTTCTATATCCTTATCCCTCCATTTTCTGTGGCATCTAAACCAAGTGAGGTAGCCTCTTTATGTCTCATTGTCCTCATTTGTAAAATGTGACCCCTCAATAGAGTCCACAACATCCCGCATTTTCCAATTAAATGAATATAAACACTGCCTCTCGCACAGAGGTGCTAGCTCAAGAAATGCTAGTTAATACTGGATAATTTAAGTTATCATCCAGGACCTCAGATTCTATTTTGTGTGCCCAGAGCGAGACAAAAAAAACTATTTGACTTGAGCAGAGTGACTTTAGCAATAATGTCGAGACTGGATTTGGGGGAGTTAAGCCCAGCAATAAGAAGACCTGTTGGGAAGTTGTTTCAGTAACTCAGGAAATAAACAATGAAAGCCTGGACTTGAGTGGGGGAATCTTAGCTAAACTTCACAGATTGCTCACAGTAGTAACCCCTTGTATAGGAGTCTATCAACAGATGCTGGATCCTTAGAAGAATGAATCATTGAATAAATGAATGAATGGATGGATGTGAGTGGATGGATAGTTGGATGGATGGATGGATGGCAAGTAACAAAACTGAAAATCCTTCAAAGTATAAACTTTAAAAAAAATTAAGTATGATATGCACCCAGGAATGTTTATCTATCATAAATACATAGTTCCACGAATTTTTACACATTCTCCATATAATCATCTTCCTAGTCAAGAAGCAGGAACTATCTCTAAACCTTCTCTATTTTGTTCACTTTGTTGCTACCACCCTTCACAGAAATCATTACCCTGACTTCTAGTACCATACATTCATTATGCCATTCAAAAAATGATGTAAGTAGAAACTTATAAGTGCATTCACATTTGTTGTCTACATCTTTTTTTGCTCCATATTGTATCTGTGAGATTACTTTAAACTTTCAGATGGAGCAGTGGATCTTTGTTCCTTGCTTATATATAATATTTATTTGTGTGAAATTACTAGAATTAATTATTCTCATGGATCGTTTCCAACATAGGATGGTGTCTGATCATATTTAGATAAATATTCTAGGACATGTCCTTATATGGCAGATGAATGAGTGCTTTTCTATTGCCTTTATAGCAGAGAGTTCATTTACTAGTTACAAGTGTTCAGAAGTCTACCAGCTTTGATAGATACAAATCATGTTCTATAGCATATGATCAAATTTATATCCTGCTGGTGCTGCATCAGTGTGTTAATAGTTCCATGAATAATAGTTCTATCTCATATTAATTCCTCTCTCTCATTTGCTCATAGTTGCGATGCACTAAGGTCTTCCCTGGTTACTAATGAAATTGATCAACTTTTCTTGTTTATTGGCTATGAAGTATTCTGTTTTGTAATGTGTTGATGGACTTTTGCACATATCTCTTGCCTAGTTAGTGTGTTTTATCTCTTAATTATTTGCAGATGTTCTAGTTATTTGTAGGCAATTATAAAACATTCTCTATTGGATATTACACTATCAAATGTCATTCCCACACTAATACTTTTTGTACTTTTGTGTTGCTATCTTCTGGTGAACAAGTTTTTAATTGTATTATAGATGAACTCACATATTTCTGTTATAGTTATTTTATGTTTCTTTTTTCTTTCTTTTTTTTTTTGCCTGTGCCAATACTTAAACAATGTTCTGTGACTTCCTAAAAAAACTTTTATTGTTTCCTTTTCACTTTTTAGATCATAAATCCATGTGGAATTTTGTGTAAGACATGAAGTAGGAGCTCAGGAATTATTTTTTTCAGTGATGCTATCAAATTGATCTGTCCCCCCTTTTTTTTTTAAGATTGTATTTATTTGTGCATGCAGAACTGGGTTACAGGCTAGAGGTGCAGGGGCGATGAGAGGATTCACCAGAAACAGAGTGGGGAGCAGAACAGGCAGAGCAACGAAGTACACTGCTGAGGGGAGCAGCGGGCGGTTCAGGAGAGGTCTGCCATGCCATGTGGTCACCTCCAGGGCAGGCGGGGATTGAACTCATGAGAAGTGGCTTTAGCTTCTTAGTGCTGTGTTTTAACCTGCTGCGCCACCAGGGAGGGCCTGATCTGTACCTTTTACTGGAAGATCATATTTCCCAGTAACACTGTAAGGTCACCAAGGATTAATGAAATAATCATCTTTAAAAAGTTATTATTTTCTCTTAGCTAATGTATCTAAAAGTCACCATATCTTGAATATTTGAAGAAACTAAGTCTTTGGGAAGGGTATGGATTGTTTTTCCAGGCAAGTCGTCCGTTTGTACTAAATCCTAAAGGCTGGCTTTGAACACAATTACAGACAGTTGCTACTTCTGTTATTTTAACATTCTTAGAATGAGATCTGCTTGAAAGCTCCATGCAAATAGCAGCAATTTCATTTGCCAAATGTGTGAAAAATATGTATCGTCACATTTTCCTGAAACACACAGGTTAGGCTCATTTTTTTCCATGCATCATTAGGCATAATGTGTTTGTTCTGTGGCTTCTTGGAAACCGAGGCTCTGACTGATCACAGAGGATAATGGTCAAGGCTGTAGTGCTTTCCAGAGAGTAAGCTTCTGATCTCCAAGTTGTGCTGGTTTGATGTGAAATAAGTAGCAGAGTCATCTCAGGATTTTGTGCCTTCAGAGAATAGTATATCAGATGAAAAGCTGAGTGTACATATATGCATATGTATGTGTTTGCATATATATCAAGCTAACTCAGTAATCAATTAATAATTTCCTCAATTATTATAATTGTAAAATAAAAAAAAATATGTGACAGAATATGCAAATGTTGAAAAACACTTCTTTGCATAAACATCTTATTCTGCTCTGCTGCATCCTCCTAGCTTACGTTTTTCCCTGGGTCCATAAAGCCTTTAACTAAAGGTGACCTGCCATGAAAGAGTAATAAAGGTTGGGATGCAGAGAAACCATTGCCTTAACTGCATCTGTGCTTTTCAGAGGACTCCATTCTGAATTCTCCAGAAATGCTTGCTAAGTACACACAGGTTCCCCCGTGCTTCAAGCTGCTTTCCTGGGAGGTGTACAGAAACTGAAGAGTTGTTTCAAATATTTCTGCAATTAAACATGTATTTTGTCTGTGACATGTTTACTTCTCTACTCCAAATGCCCAACTTTTGAATTAGAAAAATGGAACTTTGCTAATAATGTATTAAGAGAAAAAACTGTGTGAGATTCCATATGGGCACTTAGCCTCTGGCCTTTGGCTTTGCACAGTTTCAACTTCCTGAAACATTAGTATCTAATTGAGGGAGGAAGGAGTAATTTCTCCCTCTTAATATTTTCATTTTGAAATAATTGAGAGATTCAATAGGAGTTATAAAAATAGCACATTGTGCCCTAAAAGCCCTTCTGCCAACTGCATCACTGGGAGTGTCACTGTAGTACTGTGTCCAGGCAGGCAATCATCATCACCTGATCCTGTTCACTGTGCTACAGAACAGGTCCCTACTTTTACTGGTTTTGATGGACTCCTCAGTGTGTGTGTATGTGTGATGTAAGATTCAGGACTCCACGTGGTAAGTTTCATGGGCAGAGAGGGTCCACTTCCCACTCAAGCCAGTCATATATAACTTCAGTATGATTTATCAGGAGAAATTCACAGTATAATAATTCAAGCACAGGACTCAATTGGCCGTAAAAAGGGAGAGGAGATTACAGACCACTAAGATGAGATTCAGCTCCTCCAGAGAGAGCTTTCCAGGGCAAAGCTTCAGATGACTATTGTTGAAATCTAGAAGAAAGTGTGGCAGACTCCACGATACAGAGTTCAGAGCACCTCAGAGTGACTAATTCACTTCCTGTGTTTATACTGATTCAGAAGGAGATTTCTGGAATAGTTCTATTTTTAGTTTGGCACGTGTAGGCCTTTCCCTGTCCTTGCCTCCTGTGACATTTTTCTCAAGGGCCCCATAAGCAAATGGTTGCTTTTCATTTTGAAATGTTGAATTTCAATTATACCCATTTCTTGGTCAGTCGTCAAGATCAGCAGTGTCCAGAGGTATAGACCGTTAGAGTGCATGGAGGAGGCTTCCAATAGATCTAATCCTGTGCCTGGATGATGTAAGCACGTTTACAATATCACCATGTTACGTGATGCTCTAACTCTATGCAACCTCATCACAAAGGCGTTCTTCTAGGGGACCCCTCTATGCTGTGTGTGATGGGTGGCATGTGGATAGGCAGGGTGGCGATAATTTTCAAATAGATACAATTTTACCTTATCCTGTTAGTCCAAGCTCTCCCAAAGGAAGGTTTATTTTGAACTGTCCTAAGGAAGGCCTTACCTGTGGGCAGAGCCATTGTGAGTTCAGAGGTTATTGTGCACTGTTAACCTCCCTGTAAACTTGCTCTAGTAACACAAGTGAGCATTGGTGGGGTTCTTGCCGACATCCTTCCCCTCTCTCACCTTCTTCTCCAGCAGGCTGGTACGGACCTGAGACATTGAGACAGGTCTGCCACTTTCAGAGGTCTTTATTTCAATGTTGTTGCCTGTAGTGGGGTAAGTAAAGCTGGCATTTTCTTCAGAGTCCTTCCTGAATCTAGAATAAAGATGCAGAATCATGTTCTCACACACAACTTTGCACTGGACATTGATGTTTTTCCTTAAGTATTAACAACAACAAGAACAACAAACTTGCAACATCCAATGATTTTCTCCCATTTGCATTGCTGCTTCAGCTGGGACCATGACGAGATTTCAGTATGCCTCCTAGTAAAGAAAGACAAGATTACCACCACACCCAATCAAAATCCATAATATCTTCTATGTACTGGCCATGTCCCAGAGTCTGGAGATTTGGTGGCGGGCAAAATAGACACTATATCCATCTCCAGAGAACTCTCCCCATAGTGCAGCCCTTCTTAAGGAAGCATTTCATCCTATTTCAGCATAGTATACACAGTATATAGGTATTTATGGGATAGATGAACTCATCAGTGAATGAGAACAAATGAGAAATTGAGATACATAAACAAAATATTGTGGTCTCTTTTCCCTTTAAATTTTATTTCATAACATTTGAAATCAAGTTGAGAATTCATAAGAAAATGTCCACTTTGGGTTTGAAGCCAGAGGCAGGAATTTCTCAACAGTATGTTGACATAGATTTACAACCTGCCTTCTATTTTTTTTAAGACTTATTTATTTATTCATATAGAGCTGGGGTACAGGCCAGTGATGCGGAGGGTGAGAGGATTCACCAGAGACAGAGTGGGGAACAGAACAGGCAGATTGATGAAGTACACTGCTGAGGGGAGCAGCAGGCGGGTCAGGAGAGGTCTGCCATGTCATGTGGATCACCCTGGGCAGGCGGGAATGGAACTCATGCGGAAGTGGCTTAAGCTTCTTAGTGCAGTGCTTTAACCCACTGCTCCACCAGGGAGGGTCCACCTGCCTTCTTTTTGAGGGCTGTACCCAGTTATAGAATGCCAGCACTGTTCTCATACTCATTCTAATTTTCAGTGTAATCCACTCAAATAGCTTGCGAAAAGGAGCATTACTAAAAAATAACTATCATCAATTAGCATACAAAAGTGGAAGTGCAGAAGCTGTTTCTGAATAAATGGCCCTGAGAGAGCACAACAGCCCATTGGCAGAAAGAAAGCCAAGCAGCCAAGTTTACAACCCTTTTGGGGTGCTTGCGCAGAGAAAATCAACTCCATATTAGTGATCCTAAAGCAAACAAATTTTATTTCCCTGTCAGCTCATTGGAAAAACAACATGTTTTGGGAGGAAAATTCCAAGTCTTGTTAAGAGAAAACTCACCCATCCGAACATTCTAAGTTCATCTGTTGTGTTCAATACGAGGAAATGATATCTGAGGGCAGGCCATTTGTTCGCAATTTAGATGGAATGTTCTCTCTAAAGCAGAAGGGATTCAGTTATCTTAAGAGGAATGTTTATGCAACGCAGACTCAGTGTGTGTGCTGCCAGCCTAAAAGCACCCGGACAACAGGGAGCGTTAACACTACCCTAACACTGCCGTCTCTGTCACTGTTGTTCGCATGGTGCCACGTTCAGAGAGCTGTCTAGTGCCACAGTCGCCGACCCTCATGGCACTCATTCATCAGGCGTGGGGTTGTGTCAGGCTCTTTGTCCATCAGATAGGCCTTCCCGTCATCTGTAAAGCCTGTGGGGGGTTGAATTTGGTGTTCAGCATGTTTCACCTCTCACTATGCTCCTTTATATTCTATTTCAACCAGCATAAATGAGTCAGCATTCCCTCAACGCACCATGTGAAATCCTGCCACCTGTCTTTGTTTTCAAGACTTACATTAAAACTCACTGTTTTTTTTTGGTTGTTGTTTGATTTTTGTTTGTTGCTGCTTTTAGAGAATAGGGAAGGGACACCACAGCCCCCTGAACACACTTTAGTTGTTGCAGCAATCTCTGTTGCTTTTGTTTTTTAATGTCATCTGTGCTCTCTGTGTCTACATCAATGCATGGCTAATTGCAGGCAGCACTAACTAGACGCGGAATGAAGGAGTGGATGTTGGTAAGCCATCAGCAGTGTGAAATTATGTTAGCTTTAGAAACTTGGGAAAGACACACACTTATGCCAAGTTTCAGCTGTGAAACACTGCAGAAGAAATGAAAGGAGTGAGAAAAAAGCAGAGCAGGTGATACAGGTAGTCAGTGCTTGCTGGTTCCCGGTAACCTTGATTAGTCATGAGTAAAACAGAAATTGCATTAAGTAAAGCTAAGTAGCAGTATTGATCAGGAGGAAACAGAGCAGTATATGAAGGTTACTGAGTGAACACTGCTTGTGCATGCATGCACCTGCACATGTGTGTGTGTGAGAGAGAGTGTATGTGTATATTTAGAGATAATCACTTATGATGAGATGGACCTGACCCATGCGGGACTGCACTATCACAGCAGAGAAGTTCAACTCACTTCATATGGAGAGCTTCAAAGAAGGGACTTAAATTCTGAAGCACTGGAGTGCTCTTTGTGGTCTTTGTGAATATGCTGATGGGTGTATGGGATCCACACTGAATTTTATCAACCACTATCTCCATGAGATGCAAACAGGTGTTATGGAACAAAACACGACTGTCATGATATATAGGCTAAATTCTAGTTTAGATAAAATGATGATTTCTCAAAGCCTATCAATTGGTAATATGCTGGCTTGTCTAAGATATTCAGACTATATCTAATCATGTCCATCTTTTAGATCATGGCAAACCCCTGGGCTAGAGGCCTGTGAAGCACAGTTGGGAATTAGGTGGAATTACATTCTCAAGACAATAGATTTTAATCAAGATTTTTGTGACTGTGAGTAGAATAATTGTCCTCCCTGATGCTGTACTAACCATACAGAATCAACCTACTATTTTCCTGACATTGATTCTTTACTGTCTTCATCAAAAGGAATGAATAGTCCTGGTATGTGGTTTACTCTTGAGTTTATTGGTTGGGGCGGGGCACTAAAAGGAACACACAGCAGCCCAAAGGCTACTGGAGGAGAACTCAATAGAGAGACTGTTAAGAATATGGGGGATGAGTACAGGAGGAGAAAGGAAGATTAAGAAAGTCTCTAGGACTGCAAGTGCCCTGAGCACCCTGAGCCTGGAGACAAAGACAGTAGCAGTGCAGGGCCTGAGAGATGAATTATTAGCACTAAGATGTAGTTTCCTCATTGGTGCAGTGGCTTCTACAGAGATTAGTAGCTCAGTCATGGGGATCCAGAAGGAAGAGACCCAAGGTCTCTTTACCTACCTTGAGAGCAAATGCCACTAACACCTTTTAGCTCAACCCATCAGAAGCCACAGAGCAAGGGAGCCCATTGGTTGTCAGTAACAGCCAACCTTCTGAGACACAGAGCAGGCAGCAAAGGGTAGGAATAGATTTGTAGGAATAGCCAGTTAGCAATCTGGCAACCAAATCAGTTCATAGGTAAAGCACAAGAAAGAACTCAATGAGAGATGGCACAGCTCTAGGGGGAAACGGAAATCACACACTGAAGATGGCATCAAAGTGAGCTCCCTGTCTCTCTCAAAGTGTGGTCTGCACTGTTAACTGTTTCTGAGGGTATTCCCCAATTTGGGGAAATCAAATATTTAAAGGCAGGCCCACTTTGAAGTCTCCCAGCAAGCAGCAGATCTGGGGCTTGATAAATCTCGTTATTAAGAGTCAGTCCATCTGAGCAATCTGTTTGCCTGCCTTTCTTGCTGTGTTGGTAATTTTGCAAAAACTGCTGAATTTGCTCTTCTCACAGCAGATTGTAGACACAGTAAAGAATGTCTGCCACCCTTGAGGAAAAGTCCCCTCCCCTTTCTTTCAACTACTTCTAACCTTCTCACTCTGGACCTGTAGAAGAGGGGCTGCAAAGGAAAATTATCATTAACTGAGGGTCGGCATGTGTGTGCATTTCATGTTGTGCAGGCAGAAAATGGTCTAATTCTTCCCCATCCTCTTATAACACTCTGGGACCTGCTCTAGCTGCACAGTCTCTGGATTTCTGTTCTAGATTGAGAAATCTTCTGTCAGAGACAGCTCAGTGGCCCGTAAGATGAAAAGACAGACTGAGGATCTGAGGATGAATCTCAAAGATTGATTAGAAGAGGAATAAAAGGGGAGGAAGAAAATTAAAGTCAGGAGAGGAAGGAGATGGGGTACACAGCAAAGAGAGGGGGGGGGGAAAGATGCAGCACAGTTCCCAAAAGTAACTTAGTTTCTGGCTATTTGTTGCCAAGAATACCTCCCCAGGAACTAAGAATCTTTTTGCATTTCTGTTTCCATCTGAATTATCATTGAACTGTTGGGCACAATTAATTATGAATTACACCCAACAAGTGCCTACCATCACCAGTACTGAAGAGAATGTTCACCATATGCCAGATCATAAATGTCTTTCTCCCACAGGAGAGACTTACCTCTTCAGCAAGAATCTACTCATCCTTTTCTTAATGATGCTTGCCCCATTTTTTTTTTCTTTAAATAAGGCACTATTTGAAGCAGAGAATGTGGAAAACTACTGCCGTAGTCTTGGGAAGACATATTAGAATTGCAAGCAACCTTGACCAATTTGAAAGACAAATTTGTTCTGATATAAAAACATTTAATAATAAGGAAAATAGAGCATTTCATACTGCTTGAATTATAAAGCTGCTCAAATTCCTTGCTGGATAAGACTGTTCATATGCAAAACACCAATGGAGAAAAATAAAAATCTAAGTAAATTACACAGATTTTCACATTAAGGAAGATAGACTTGATATAATGTAAACAGACTTCTTGTGTGTTAGAAAGGTGAGGAGTCTCTCCCTGGTGATTCAGTTGGTTAAAGCACCACATAATGAAGCTCTCCGAAACCGTTGCAGCATGAGTTCGGTCCCTGGCTTGGGAGCTGACCCACATGGCATGGCAGACCTCTCCTGACCTGCCCTCTGCTATCCTCAGCAGTGCACTTTGCCAATCTGCCTGTTCTGCTCCTCACTCTGTCTCTGATGAGTCCTCTCACCCATCACACCTCTGGCCTGTACCCCAGTTCTGTAAGCATAAATAAATAAATCTTAAAAAAAAAAAGTGAAGGGAAGTTGATACCTTTCAAGTTCAACACTGATTTATACTTTACAGCAAAGACAAGCACAGAGACATGTGATTAAGAATTTGAACAGTTTCCTATTTCTTTAGAAAAATCTGAACCCAGATTGGGTACTGAGTGAAGACATAGTCAAATCATGAGATTAACTGACCCCCTCTCCAACTTCTTTATGCTTTCCTACTGTGTTGTACAGGAGTTCCTGGCCACCGACTTGTCCTTTTTGTGTGACAATGTTCTTTCTGCCCCATCCCTGATTCCTTTCCACATAGTTCTGTCTATGAGTTCTCACTCACCTTTGTGTCTAGCTGTGTGTGATGTATCATCTGTGTTCAGCACGTGCAGATGTGTGAATTCCTGTATCTCTGTCATAGTCAGATCTTTAGTGGAGAACAATTCTGCAATTTTTATCCTTTCTCAACATATTATCATAGCAATTATCTCAAAGCATGTGTATCTCACAGAGTAATGAAGATAATGCTCATAAAGTTGTCAAGTATGAATGTGTTTCAAGTTGTTTTATATCAAGGGTTTACTCTATTCAGTCTTTCTAAACCTCTTCATTTGAGATCACTAATTCTTTGACAACAGCTGACATTGTCCTGTGTTTCAGTCACAGGTGATATATTTTCCAAAAATGCAGGTATTTGCATAACTAGAATATTCCCTTTGCCAGAAAAACTGTAGCAGCTGAAGACTGATCAAAGTTCAGGCTCCCAAGATATTGGGATGAGTTGTATTCCCCCATTCATATGTTGAGGTTTGAACCCAAGTGTGATTTTATTTTAAGCAAGAATTTTTAGAGATGATTAAGTTAAATGAGGTGTTTAGGAAGGACCCTAATCCAATATGACTGACCTCTTTAAAAAAGAGGAGATTAGTGCCTGGACATCTTAGAGTGGAGAAGATGCAATGAAAACACAAGTAGATGAAACCATCAATAAGCCTAGGAGAGAAACCTTGGGAGAACATTAAATTTGCTAATACTTGATCTTGGACTTCTAGTCTCTAAAATTGTGAGGGGAAAAAAGTTTACATTGTTTTCGCCACCAAATACCCTGTCTTTGGTATTTTGTTATGACAGCAATAGCAAAGGGATATTCCTTGAGACTCCTGGGGTGTGTAAGCAGAAAGAATCCAGAAACCTCAATTCACAACACACATTATCACTAATTTACTGAGTATGTAGGAGAAGGATTTCCTAGGACAAGGAGAGGCCAACTCCTGACATCCCTTTAGTTGTATTCCAGCTTATCAGCAAAGGAACTAATCTTAGAGAAGTTCATTTCATTTTTTTTTTTCTCCCTTAGAAGGGGCAACAGATAATCTGTTTCACAGAGTTTATGTGAGAGTCTATTGTAAAGATAGTTGTAGGCAATTTGTACCATACCAAACAATATACTATTAAATGGTAGCTGCTATTATTATAAGTTTTCATATTTACAAAGTAGGATACCCTGCTTATGTAGCTGGGTGGGTGTGAAGAACAGGAGCATTAATGTTGATGAAAGACTATTACTGGGGTATGGCAGGATTGGGGAGGAACAGTCCAAGTATCAGGGACAGTTTCTGTGTCTGTGTGTTTTGTGGAGAATTTAAAGACGATAAAGCAACTTGAACAGAATTGGCTCTCCTTTAACAATGTCAGTGATGAAATACACTTGGGGTACATCTCTCCCACCCACCTCCAGCGCAATATTGTAAACTAAAATGAGTCAAATCAAAATGAGATTAAAAAATGATTGTTGTAATTATATGCTCTTCACATCTCCTGAACACTCGATTAAGTGCTAAGCTAAGCACTTTACAAATTATCCCATTCAATCTCGGGCTCACCCTATCAAGGGGATTTTAAAAAGAAAAGTTAGGTGCCCAAGGTCGCAAAGCACACAGCCTGATGTGCATGTGAAGTCAATGCATCTGATTCCAGGGGCAAGCTCGTTTTATAACATTCCTCATGGTGATGTAGGGAAGCACTGACTTCCTCCCTCTTCCTTCCAGACAGTGGAACAAGAGGAAGCAACTCACAGGCTTAGCTGGGCTCCCCATGTAGCCTGCAAATCTCCAACCTGATTTTGGGGGCTGTCATTCTTGATGTGCCCCATCCGCACAGGCTCACTGTCTGGATCTCACTCATTTGGTGATTTATGGACCATGTCAGTGTAATTTAGTGTCTTAATCTCCTGGTCAAGGACCATCAAATGTCTTCTAAAGTCTTTGATGCCCTTCAGGGAGAAAGAAGTAGAACTAAATATTAACAGCTTTTGCAATCTTGAGGTGAAAGGGAAAAGTATACAGGGCAATGAGCCCATAGACTCAGCCCTTCGCCCCCTAGCTCTGCCACTGAAAAGCTGCTTGACTGAGTGACTGAGGCTCACCTCTGACCTCCATATCATAATGGCTGCCACTGTTTGTCTTTTGATGTGTTTATAGATTTTTTTATCCCCCCCTCTGGGTTTTGAGTTCCTACAAAAATAATATACAATTCTAAAAAAGAAGTCTATTTGAGATCTCTAGAATTTAGACAATTGAATGTCTAGTATGGGATCATCTACATAGATTTGCAGTGTGAATGCACTAAGGAGTGAAATTCGGCTATGTTGTTTTATGGGATTATAGGTCCTGGAGTTGCATGCAATCTGATTGTAGATAAGAGTCCTAAGGAAACAGCTCACAAGTTTACCTTATTTTAAGACCTGCTGATTAAAATTATGAGTATGATTTGATGTTTCTTGAACAACATGATATCGTGAAGTGAAAGCAGGTTTTGTGGTACTGAAGTCAACTTAAACTAAAAAGGTGTTTGTGGAGTAAAATATAAGATCACAGTTTTTCCTAAGGAGGGATACTCTTAAGAGAGTTAGGATATTTTATGTGTGTTCTTATGGATACATATATGTATGTACATACATATACACATATGTATATATGTACACACATATATGTATATTGCATACATGTATACACATATGTATGTGTATGTGTATGTGTATAGATACATACACATATATGTATATATGCATGTCTATATAGAGAGAGATACACATATATGTGTATGTATATCTTGAATGTGAAAGGAACCCTACAGTTTATCTATTTTGATTTCTTAGTGTTTAGTTGAGAAAATAGTGCCTCAAAAATAAGAAACTTTAAAGATCAAACAGCTAATTAAGCTCAAGCTTTCTAAGTCTTTTTCTTTTCACACACAACCTAGGATTTCTCAGTATATAATGTGTTTCTTTAATTAAATCACTCACCTACAGAACCCTAATATGAAAATAAAAATAATGTAATTTTTTTCTTGTTGAAGTAGTTCTTGGAGTTGGGAACTGAAATGTGATCCCTAAAGCCTGGAATGTGGAAATCCTAGTTTGCAATCTGTGGGGCTAATCCATATTGACTTGATACTATTTTTAACACAAATTAAAAAATGCAAATCAGTTAAGAAAACTCTTGCATAATTATTAAATGAATGGCCCTTTCCAGAAAAGAAATTGAAATGTGTTCCCAGACTATAGCTTAACTTTACAGACTCAGAGTCACAGAATATACAACCCCCCCACCCCCAACACCCCTGAAAAAAATAAACAAGCTTTCCAACATTATGTCCTTGGTCCCTGCTGTAAATTGTCAGAGCAGACAATTGCCTAGATGGATGATAGATGGCATTTCTTAGATTTTTACTTACCCTCAGCGGTCTTTGGCATGATATATAAAATGCTATTTTTTGGTCCTTGTCTCAGTCTGTTCTTGCTTGCTTACGTAAGGGCTGGCATATCTAACGCCGGGAATATTATTGTTCAGAGATGTCACTTACTTGGCCTTCCCAGTCTTGTCACCAGAATGGTGAAAGGAAACTTGTGTTGGATCCAGATTCACTGTCCTTTAATGATACTAAGGAGGAGGCTTTCTGGACCAGCCTTCGGTGCTAACCAGCCCCTTCTGCAGTGATGCCTGTTTGAATCTGTCAGCTGGCTAGTTTCAGGATGAGGAAGTGGAAGCCTTTATTCTTACGTACCACCAGAATGAATTTTCAAGTGATTTTTCACATCATCTTATCTACCCTTACTAAAGCCCTTTATTTGATGCTCCACACAAACTTCCTCTTGGTACTTTTAAGATGCTGGTTCTCTTTCACCTTTAAGCCTGATTACAGACTGTTTTCCCACTCAAACACTTATTCCTGTTTTCCCTACCTTCCTCTGTCTCTAGGTCTTAGATTAAACCTCACCTCCTCGGGATCCTTCCCTGGAGCCAACAAGCGTGTTGGGAAACTCCTGCATGTGCTGACAACCATTTCCCTGCCCGTACGAATGGAAATGGGTTGCTTCATGTTTTATCTTTTCTGCTAGATTGTATGTTGCATGGAGGTGGACTGTATGATAATCTTGCTCTCTGTGCTCTCTTTGAATTTGAAAGAAATCTTTGAGAGTATCACCATTTCAACTAAATTATTAAGATCCCTGAAGAGTCAACGAATGCACACACACACATACACACATACATATATATCTATATATCTCTATCTATATATACATATATATATATATATATATATATTAGAGAATGAACTATTTATTTACTGAGTGTGAAACCTAAGTGAAATGGAAGCAGGGACACTTAGGATCAAGACAAGAAACAGCTACATAGTAGGTGTCAACCATAATCTGAAAATCCAGGTGTTGGTAGCAGCAAACTGAAGCCATAAAATCTAAAGGAGAAGTTGTGAGCATTCAGACCAAGAACTAACAAAGATTTTCTGTGAAAAGGGTGCTTGAACTAAGGAGATTAAGCAGACAGTGAAGCACTGGGGAAAAGAACTACCAAGATCTGCCTTACCTAATATCTGGTTAATTCTACCACACTGCATTTTTCTTACCTGGAAATGCTTTTTTTTTTTTTTTTTTTTTAAGATTTATTTATTTATTCATACAGAATTGGGTATAGTCCAGAGAGGCTCAGGGGTGGTGAGAGGCTTCATCAGAGAAAGAGTGGGGAGTAGAACAGGAAGATCAAGGAAGCACACTGCTGAGGGGAGCAGCAGGCAGGTCAGGAGAGGTCTGCCATGCTGTGTGGATCACCTCTGGGCCCAGGGATTGAACTCATGCTGAAGTGGCTTTAGCTTCTTAGTGCTGTGCTTTAACCCTCTGTGCCATCAGGGAGGGCCCTGGAATTGCTTTTGTTGGCTTATGCAAGTTGATTTCAGTGGCTTAAAGGCCCCTCTTGATACCTGATAATAATTTTTGTCTCTGGTCAGGGACTGTGCTACAGTTAAGTCAAGGGCTATATTGGTACAACCCGGCTGGGCTCAACAACTGCCCTGCATGGCCCTCCTCTCTAAATGTAATAACCTAGGAGAGGCAGAGAATAATTCACTAATGCTGAATGATTATAAAATGGAGGCTCCTCTTCTCCTGCCGGAAGTATACTGGCCACCAAGTTCATATATCAAAATTATATTGAATTTGAAATAAATCTTTGGGAACCTCATCAGTTTAACTCAATCATTAATTATTAAACAAGCATTAAGTATTAAACAAGCATTTACTTGCATTATGATGACACAGAAAGAAAAATGTATATCATTATGTATTATTATTGTATATTATTATTTATGTAGCATATTATTATTATATCTTTGATGTATACCCCTCTGAGATTTATGTCCCTAAAAATGGGAATTTTTACATTTATATTTATAATTAGAATATTTATAGAGGAATATAAAAGTAAATAATAAAATATAAATATATTTATACTTCCTATATAATAGGAATCACTTGTATATTTTATATTATTATTATTATTATTATTAATACTTTTTGTATATGCCTGAGATTTATGTTCCTGAAATAGGAATATAAGGAAAATAATTTGATTAATGTTGCCTTCATGTATCTGTGAAACACTGAGGATTTTGTTTTAGTAATTATTATGTTTTACGTAATAATGTCTTTCTGGACTTTATTCTGAATGCTTCCATGATTCTGAGCTATATGTTTTCCTTGCTAATGGAAAGTTATCAAATGACTGATTTTCTTAGCATTGTATCTACAAAACCCTTACTAGCTATTAATCCAAGTCTTTTTCCCTTTTGCTTTAAAAACTCACGTTTCTCCAAGGAAAATTCAATCCACTTAATCCTCATTGATTGGCATTTAGTGCAGCAAGATGATGTTTTGTGAGAACTCTGGGTGTCTAACCAGCAGTTTGATCAATTTGTTATGCTTCTTGTCATGCTAATCATATTTTGCACCTGGAAACCATGTTTCCCCTGAAGTCTGCTAACTATTTAAAGCCAATGTCATTTCTAATTTGACAGTGGAGAAACTGAGGCATAAGTTCTTGAATGTATCGTTTACTGGGTGTTATTCACAGTTCTGTGCTACTGGAATTCTTATACGAAAGAATCTCATCCTCTCCTTTTCAAGCAAAGTACATTTTTATCTTTTTAGCTTTCATGCGTTTTGTGACCTTGAAAGACTTGTTTGAGTTTCAAGATTCCTGAATTTGGTTTCCTTTTATGTAGAAGGAAAAATGCTTAACACAGTTTTTTTTTATTATTATTACAAAATATCACACTTATTTATGAGAAAGGAACAGGAATATTATCAACTTCAGGAAATGTGATTTAATTGTAAAAATAATGAAGGAGTAGGTTTAGTAAGGACACAGAACTGCCTAAAGTATTATCTAAATCTAGTCCAGGTCCTGCTGGAATCAGTGTTATCTGGAGTACTAAGATATAGATCCTTATAGACCACTTAGACTAAATGAATCAAATACCTAGAGGAGAATCCCAGGAATCTGTATTTTAACCTTCTCTCCTATACAAGATGCCTATGCACTCATGAACAGCCACTGTTTGGAAGTCTGCAAGCAATGATACACTCTTTAAATGAAATCTATATGTTTTCACACAGGGCCCTGCTAAGCCCTACAAAATTGTCCTGTGGTTATTGCACTCCTGAGTCTGCAAGTGGACTGCCTTGGGCTCCATTTATTTGCTGGTAGGGTGCTAGACTCAAGTCATCATCAATGAATATTGAAATGATCATAACACCATAACACGTGTTAACTTGTGGCTTATTAAGGTCTGGGCAATGCAGTAGATATTTTAAGTAGCTATGACTTTACATCCTCACTAGACATCTGCTATTCTCATTTTATCTGACATAGAAAGATTCACACCTACCCCAAGGCCCTCAAACAAAAGCTAGTAGTGCCCAATCGGAAGGATGTTAACTGATACTAGTACTGCAGTTGTTCACTTATTATACGATTGACTGCATATAACTGTTGCTCCCTCCTTGGCAATGGCACCAGGAAAACACAAGCACATGCCAATGGTCACTGAGTGACCCCAGCCATCAGTCTGCAATGCCCATGAGAACTCACAGAGCAGGATATAAAGCCAGCTCTTTAGACAAGTCTCTAACAGCTAATTGGTTTCCTCAATATGAAACAGCCAAGCTAAAGAGATTATAGGGTCCAAATATCAGGGGCATGGCATATTACCAAATACCTGGGTCATCTCTCCCTCCTACTACCTACCTACCTCTTTATAGTCACTTTGTAGAAGAATCAGTGACTCAGTAAAGGTCAGTGTCTTACCTTCAGTCACAGAATAAGTGAAAAATTCTTAAACTTTAGCAAAAAGTTTCCCTGTGATAAAGTTAGAGTTGATAAATTATTTTGAGTACAGCTTTGGCACTCAGCTGTAAAGATAGATTTTATTTGCCTACAAATTAACACAAACAGCAAAGATAGATTTTATTTGCCTACAAATTAACACAAACAGCACTTACCCCCTCATCATTTGTGGAGCAAATTCTAAGACAGTCCCAGGTGGCTAATGCTCATCCCTGTCAGAGTTCGCACTCAACTCAGGTCCTGTTGGCTTTTTCAAGAACAGCAGGGTGTTTAGCTGCCTCTTGTGATGGTTGGTAATTAAATGCTAATTTGTTGGTGTACGCCTTTATTTACTTTATTGTTTTTTTCTTATAAATATTTTTATTACTTTCATCAATAATTAAAATTCACCAAGCAGTTTCCAAAAATCATATCTTCATTGGAAATAAACAAGAAATAACCAATAATTGTCAGTACAAATAAATGTTGAGAGTAGTATTTCTGTCAATCTCATTGGGTTCTTAAGATTCATTGAAAGAACTTTTGATATCTCTATCATATCAACCCCACATCTCTTCTAATTGTTTTAAAATCTTGCTATAGGTGAAGTTGCCAGGAGGTAGTTTCATTAATCCTGCCTCTAACTAGAGGAGGGAATTGGGTAACCTCCAATAAGAAAGTGTTTATGTATCTCCCTACACTTTAACTAGGGAAATCTTGGTGTCTTTTAAAATTTTTCTCTGATATTATTTGTCAAGTAAAATGGCTGCACTGGTGACTAAAGTATGGAATTGGGCAGTGCTGGGAGGTTTTCATGTGTTGAAGATTACTAAAGGTATTGAACTGGAAACTGTGGCAGCATCTGCATTGATTATATACTCCAAGCTACAGCTGTAATTCTTTACTGAAAATTTAACTAGGCTCTGTTCATGGATACCCATAATTTGCATATCCAAATAGCTTGATCATCTCCATGACCACTTAAATTCTTTATGCCTATTGAACTTTACTAAATGTTTTGTAACATCCTTCCCTTACATAAAAACGTTCAGGTCTACATAAAGACAACATCCCTTAATGATTATTGGTACTTACAATGCTATCTCCTTTTTTCTTTGTTTCTTGTAGCACAGTTTATTTTTCATTCAAATCCATTCTCTTCACCTTTATAATAACTCAAGTTGGACCAGTGGCTGATCAGCTAGAGACTTCATTTCACAATGACTTTCAAATGGGTCAAGTTACTGACAATGGATTGTAGGCAGAAGTGATATGTACCAATTCTGCCTCATTTGACTTAAATGAAAATAGTTTGTTTCAGTTACAACTTCTTTCCCTCACAGTTGGAACAAGGATCATCTTAGGATACACTTCCAAAGCGAAAGGCAAGGACAATATTAATGAAGGAATAAGAAGATGCAGGGAAACTGGGTTCTGGTGTAATTTCCTGGAACAAAAGTCTTCGGATCTGTAGTTAGTCTGACCACCTTATATGAGAAAGCTCCTGTGTTCTTAATTTTATTTTGAGATCCCTTTCTTACAGCAGACAAATATTTATCTTCATCATTCAATCTGGGTAAAAACAGTTATTTTGCCTACTCAATCTGATTTTCACACAGATGATGAGATGAAGGTATTTGTTGTTATCTTTTTTAGGGATTAGGACAATAGGCTCATAGATGTTAATTGATATCATGGGTTTAGGCAACTTAATAAATCTGGAAGTTGTCTTAGCTCTGATATACAAGCCAAAGGTCTTTAATACACTGTATGGTCTCTTTGTTTATATATTATGTAACATTTGCTCTGTATAAACTTACATGTTAAAATGAAGCAGGATTTGCATAGGAAAACAAGACTTCAGTCTCAGAAAATAATTTGAAATTTATATAGTTAACTGAAGTAACAAGTAGAAAGTGAGGCCATTGTAAGAAAGGTAGATGTCAAGATTCATGGGGACAGGTAAAAGAGAATAAGGCAGAGTTGAATAACTAGTGTGTTGTTATAGGGGATGGATTTAAAGCAGAGGGAAACTATGAGTTAAGGCAAATAGGCTGTCCAATAAAAGTAGAAGCCAGGCCCTCCCTGGTGGCACATCAGGTAAAGCACTTCAGCATGAGTTTGATCCCCACCCTGGAGATGATCCACATGGTGCGGCAGACCTCTCCTGACCCACCCTCTGTTCCCTTCAGCAGATCTCTTCGTGGATCTGACTGTTCTGCTCCCCACTCTGTCTCTGGTGAATCCTCTCACCACCCCTGTTCCTATGGCCTGTACCCCAATTCTGTATGCATAAAGAAAATAAATTAAAAAAAAAAAGTAGAAGCCAGTGGTAAAGCGTGTTTCATGACACAGCATGCATTTGGACTTTGTGGATGGGCAGTTTTAAATTCCACTTTTTTGAGATACTAAACACATGACTTTGGGCAAATTGTTTAACTTCTTTCAGAATTTCCACTATTCCTTCTGTATGGTGGAGGCAATAAAATCTTACTTAAACACCTATATTAGTATTTTCTGCTGAATATCACTCCCTTAGCTTGGCTAAGTTATATTACAACATGCCTGTCTCCAAATTGGGGCATGGATATCGGCTTGCTCATTAGCTGACTTTGGATTTCCTATAAAGATAAATCCACATGAACAGAATTTACTTGATGCCAGGTGAAGATTCTAGGACTTTATTTTATCTAATAAGAAAATTAATACAGATTAAAAAAAAAAAGGATGATATCTGAGCTTAACTCCCTACACCATCTCACTCATTTTTGCACTTTCAAATATAAATCACAAATGAGTTCTTGCTTCATTTATTTTCATCTTTGCAAGGACTCTGCATACCTATATTTATTATCGCAATAATATTAACTATATTTGTCATTGTAACTATTATTATTAAACTGTTCTCTGAGTAAGCCCTTGAAAATATTTTTCACCATCCCTTTACTTTACATACTATTCTCAAGGGAAAGCTCTACCCTGTCTGAAAGTTGGGTTTAAACAGGATGCAGCAGCCTTTCCTGTTTTCAAAGTCAATGTTAAACCATCATCTTTTCCAGCTGCTATTTTCTTTTGTGTTACTGTTGTATGCCTTCTTCAAAGAGTGATAACCCCAATAAAGCCTTTGTTTTCTGTCACCTCACAGCTAGGAGTGATGCCATGCAGTCGAGTTTGTTGTGGGTCTCCTAGCAGATGGCCCAGGTGCTCAAGCATTCCGAGGAAGAGATGTGGGGTACTGGAATAATTTGCAATTAACTGCAGCGTCAGCAACATTTTTTTTTTTTTTAATTTGTATTGTTGTCAGTATTGCCACAGGATTTCTAGAAGATATTCCTTTCCCAGTCAGTGGACTGAGGGAACGGAAAGAGAAATATTTCTTTTTAGTTTGTATCCATCCCCCATTTTTTCTCCCATTATAGCTTTTAAATGAGTCGAGGAAAACAATGGTGTCTAAATGCAGTTTGCTTGCCCCTCTGGAGGTCTCCTAGGAAAATCTCATAACAGCAGTTCTTAAAATATTTGATTCATGGATTTCATTGAGAGAAATATGGTGAGTTCCTAAAATGCAGTGCAGTCTCAAGGTGCTCTCTGATCCTTTCCTAAAAGAACTGGTATCTGTTCTTTGCCCTGGTCTGCCAGAAGCAAGCTGTTTGACCTTGGCTAGCTTCCTCATTTTCCATCTTTAAAGCAAATTGGCTTTAATGGTTAAATGAAAAATTTGAAGATGGTGAATTTGAAAGCTTGTGTTAGAGCTGTAATTCCCTGAACCAAAGCAAGACAAGATGAACTAAATATGCAGGAACTGGGCAGGTGGCGAATAAATGCACTGTGGAAGTCAGGACTTTGGGAAGCTAAATGATGTGGCAGGTCAGACTAGAATGTAAATAGTTGAGCCTTTTTTCTCCCTCTGCGATGGTAATCTAGGCAACTGTCTTGTGTTTAAGGAACCATGTTTGAATATTATATAGTCTTTAGCATGGTATTGAAAATACTACACTGTGCACCCTTATGTTCCATATTTTCCATTGCCTCTTAGTCCTACAGCATTGCCACCCTGAGCCCCACGCTAACCTCATGCAAACGGAAACATGAGAGCAGCAGTCCTGAGCCTCTGTACTGTTTTGCACTCTCCTAGACCCACGCTCTCTTCCATGCTTTTTCCCTTTTGCCTATGATACCCTCACTGTCATGCAGAAGGACAAGCTGTTGATCCACTTCCCATTTTCTGATTTTACAGATTCTCATTCCTGGTGTGTATGTGGATATGTGTGTGTGTGTAAAAATTGTGTGTCAGTAATTTGATCAGCAAAGAAGACATGACTGAGTTGGAGTGCTGGATCAATCTTGTGACAGTTGAAAAGTTGAAAAGTCTTACCCAGATCTAGATTTGGTTGTGGGAGTTATAGAAGAGGAAGAGTAGGAAAGTTAATGAATCCAAAGTCAATTTAAAGTAAGTTAAAGGGCCAGGTTTGGTGTGGAAAGTCAGCATGAATAAGGGCACATTTGGAATTTTCTATTTTTAATCGTAACAATATCATCATGCCTTAAGTTCTTCTTTTAAGCAAAAACAGTTACCTTAATATTTTATATAAATCATAGCTCTCTGGGTCCACTGTGCCTGTTTGTCTCTTGGTCCTGCTGTTGCTAGCTGTGTGTCCTTTGCCAAGTAACTTACCTTTTCTGTGTCTTAATCTGTTTCGAATTGGTAAATTTTTGTACAAATGGGAAGCATAAAACATACCTGATAGGGTTGAAAAGAAAAGAAGAAACCAGGCTGGTACAACCCCATTTTCTCCAGATACAAGCTATTATACTAATTTCTCAGTAAATAATGTGTCCTTGAACTTATGAAAGATAAATAGGTTTAGATTCTTGTTGCGGTAGGACAGAGTATCCATGGGGATCTTTTCTTTCTCCAGGAGCTCAGGAAAAGGGGCTGGAGGCTGTAACCAGCTTCCTGCAGGGTGTGATCTCTGACAAGCTCCCCAGTTTAGCCCTGGAGCAAGTCTCTCCCTTTCCTCCCCAAGCAGGAGTCAGCTTCCCAGGTCAGAAGCTTGGAACTTTACCTGGCCACTTAGCCCTCAGGTTCTTTTCCTGCTGATCAATGCTGACCTTCTGTTCTGAAGTTTAAAAGCCTCCAAAGCCTCCTTGGACATCAAATAGCTCTTACCAAATGCCATTTGGGCAATTTAAATGCAAATGAATCGGCAATAGTTGGGCTGCTTCCAGTTCACTTGCTTGTGCTTGCCCAAACAAAAGTAGACACTGGACCAGAGCAACCTTTTATCCCCGGACCATGTGGTGTCAAAGTAAAATTGCACCAGACATTTGTAAAAATAGCAATACAGATGTTATTCTGGCTAGCTTAATCGTTGAAAGAAGCTTCAGCAGGACTGAGCTGAATTCTGCTGAAACAAAAGACTGTTTTAGCACTGGGTGAGTTCCTGGAAAATTACTGGAGGACATTTCTGGAAGGTTAGTCAGGGGGGTTAGGCCATCCCTCTGTGTGTGTTTTGGTGATCCCTTATTGAAGTTAGGGCTCTACCTCTCTCAGAGACTGGGAATGAGGTGTGTTATCTTCCTGGATAATTACATTTCAAAGAAATGGCTCCCAGGTCCTTGAGGAGGACTCTCCTGAGTTATAAAATGACAAGAGGCTGAAGAAATTTCACATCTCAAAGGGGCTCAGAAGGAATTAAAACTGTACGGTAAATGATGTACAGAAGGGAGGTGAGGGGGTACCGTCCTGAGGAAGCCTGTCTACATTGAGGCTGGGGGAGCACTAAGATTGTCATGGCACTGGACTTCAAAAATGTTTAAAAAATAATTCAAGACACTAGGCACTCCCGCTCTGAATCAAGACAAGTGGAAGTGTGTATTTTCATGCTGGAAGAGGGTGATGAAGGACTCATTGCCAGAGACATGAGTATGGAGCAAGAGGGGTGAAATCAGATTTCTAGTTTCAACTTTACTGTCAATTATGTGGGTTGCTTTGGAAAATTACAAAATAATTATCAGTCTCCACATCTGTAAAATAAAACAGATGATCTAAGATCCGTATTTTATTTTCTACTACCATAACTCCATGAAACTCCAGTGAGGAAAAAAAGAATATTTAATGAAGATAGTTGCATTTTTTGGGAAATAAACCTCTTTTTGAAAAAAAAAATTAAACGGTCATTATGAAAGGCTATAGAGGAACAGACTGTACTCCACTGACTGGCAGAAGTAGAAACTGAGGAAGTCAAATTTCTGTAGGTATGAAAGTAAAAAATTTGGGTTCCTTCTGATTCCCTAGGAAAAGTATGTTAGGACCCAGAAATTTGGTGAGAGTGATATTATTATAAATAGATAAGCCATCTGGCACTTTTGAAAATGTTCAAGGCACTAAGTATTGTATTATCCGTGAACTAATTAACCCTAAGCCTACCTCCTACAGTAGATATTATGATCCTGATTTCACAGGTGAAAAATTGACTCAACGTCTCAGAAGTCGCATAATTAGAAAGTGATGACCAGAGATTCAGCTCCAGGTAGCGTGACTGCATGCAGGATGGCAAAAACCAGATGGGACAGCAGAACAGATCTCCCCAAGATGTTCAGAACATCCCAAGATGGGTTTCTTGATTGGTGGTTTGATTTGAGCTGGGATCAATCCAGAATCTGAAGACTTGTGAGAAATATTTACCTCTTAATATCTAACAGCATGAAAATTAGAAATAACCTTTCTGTCAGAAAAACCTGTCTGTATGGCAGGTCCAACATCAAATTACAGACCATCTTGTATCCCCCCTGAAAGTCTCAGGAGCCTCTTCCTTTCTCCTAACCCCCAGGCTCCCTTCCCTGCCCTGCCCTTCACTCAGGATATATACACAATCGCCCTCACCGCCCTTGGAATCCACATAGATATAGATTCCCCAATATGTATGTAATTATATTTGTTCTTTTCTCCTGATAATCTGTGGTGGTGATTTGATGGTTCCACCAGTCCAACAGGAACCCAGGGGATAGGGGTTAGGGGCAACTTTCCTCCCCTCCCTATAGTTCCAGACTTGATAGGTCCAGGCCAGGAGTTGGTGAACCAGAAACCAATAAGCGATCCCTGTGGAGAAGACTGGGAATGGACTGTTTGTAACTTTTAGTTGTGAT